>NC_135786.1:231717500-232017500 GCF_051106095.1 Pogona vitticeps
CCCTGCTCCAAGCCCAAAGGTGTCAAGTTGTAGAAGAACAAATATCAGAGCAATAGCTCAGAGGGAGCCTTTATTTATGGGGATTAATTTGCCATTCCATTGCTCTTTTTTCAGCCTGCACTTCAAAGAGTGAGATGTCCTATTTTACTAATCCTCTTAATTTTGAGGAACACACGCACATTGTCCTTTCTCCATTCACTGCCTTTCTTTCCTCTTTTTTTCCAATAAATCACACCTCCCTTTCCTACAGAAAAGGCTAAACATCTCCTGACATGCCCAGTTATCTTTTTCTATTTATGGAGAAACAAGGGGATTTTTTTAAAAAAAGGAAAAAAAGAAATAGGATTGTTTCTGTCTCTTTTCTAGGAATAGGTACTACAAGGATAATTTTATGTGTAATAATGATAGATGCTATGAGTGTGCAGAAACCTCAAATATTCTTTGGACTCAAATAAAGGACATCCAGATAAAGTCTCATCCAACTTTATCATATGGGAGGCATTCTGTCTCCAGGCTTGTAGGTTTCCTGTGTTTTTCTGGGGCACAGTTAAAAAGAAATAAATCCAACGAAAGGGGGCGGCAGAATACGAATGGCCACAATAGAGGACTTTACACAGTGTTATCATTGTGTGACTTGGGGACCAGTGACTATAGGACCATTGCTTTAATTTCCCACCTTGTGTAAAGGTGTAGCAAGAAAGTCTTTTGCCTTATATGGAGTGAGAAATTCCTGATGTTCAAGCTGAATTTTGAAAATGAAGAGGTACTCAAGATCATAGAGCAAATATCTATTGGCGATTGGAGCGCACCAAAGAGTTTCAGAGGAAGGACAGTCTACGGGTATGCCTCAGCACTTGATTGTTCCAATGTGTAACTTGCATCAAGGAGAAGAAGCTACATTTAGGACAAAATACAGAGAAACAGAATGGTTTCTGGTAAGCATAGGTGTCTTGTTCAAGAAAAAGAAGGGAGTAAATTGTACACGGTGCAAAGTATTCCTCTGGGTTACACTGGAATTAAATTAACTCTTCCGGGACGAATGCCGCCTGTGATGACCACAGGCTTCTGATTGTTCCCTGGAGGTCGATAAAGTTCTGCTTCTGAATTTACAAGGAGAGGTTCAGGCATCAGATTCTCTGATCTGACACTCTGATGCTAGCATTCATCTGGAGTTTGCAACAAAACAGAGCATTCCTAGTTAATCCCCTCTGGAATTTGCAAGCAAATGTAATAACATACACATTATTTCCTGTGTGTTTGTGTTCTTCTTATGAATTTTATTCAGATCTAGTAATTCTTGATAGGGACATAAACACAAGAGTCTTTTTTCTCTAGAGTTTCATGGCCACTTCTTTTTAAGTCCTACTTCTCTCCCTCCCCCTCTCTCTATTTATACTCTTCATTTTCTTCTGCTTGCTTCATCTCCCTGAACGAGCAAATCTAGATTGTGCCTTACAGATAAAAAAAAATCCTTCAAAAATTGTATATGATTGCTTTCCTTCCACAGTTCAAGGTATCTGGCTATGTACAGTCATACCTGTCTCATTGTGAACATACAATACAGTATCTGCATTTTCTCTTGTGCTGCTCCCAGACTATGTCATGCATCATCCTAAGAGCTGTGATCAACTGCCATGCTCTCGGACTTCACGTGTGAATGTGCATATCTCCAAATCGGCATTTTAAACCATTTTATAGATTTTTGTTATGAATTTTATTGCTTGGATAATGGAGGTTTTAAAAGTTCTTATTGCTAAAAATCTGCTTTTAGTCTCTTTTTCTCCCCTAGTTCTAATTTATTTTTCACCTTTTGATGATGTTTGTCAGCTTCTTAGAGTCTTATTTTGAGTGGTTTAATGTGGTACAAATGTAATAAATAAATAAATGATATAATAAACCCCACCCCTAACTCCTGACCCTGACCCTCTTCTTAATCATAACAATGCCACTGTGGGGGGCAGAAAAATACCCCACCAAAGGATCAGTGCAAGTTTTCTTATCCTATGACATGATTGTTACTTTAGACTGGACAATGATGTGATGCCAAAGATCAGAATACCTAGCTTGAAGCCTTCATTTGGGTAAGTTGCTAGACCTCTTGAACCATGGATTAAAGAAAAAGGACTAAGCTGGTTTTTCTATGTTGTCCTATGAGATAACCAGAGGAGGTCGCTTCAAAAATGTGCTTGACTCTATTGTTGTAATAGCTGAATAGGGTTTTGTGTAACTCAAAACAATTTTTTTTTACATTTCTTCTCTTTCTTAAAATATGAAAAGCATAAACTGACTTCTGTAGTAAACAGCATTTCTTCGTCAGCAGGAAAAAGAAAAGAAAAAGGAAACCTGAATCTGTGAATGCATAAGAAAAACAAATCCAAATACTGATGGCTTCAAAACTGGAGCTCTTTCATGGTCATGCTGTATGTTTCGTTTCTGCTATGGAAATTTGGTGCAGTCCAGTAGACTCAAAAGATGTACATTATTAGTTCTCTGGCTAAAGGAAATAGCGCCGAGCATTTAATCTGACTCTATTGACTGTGAAGGAATTTACAGCAGTGCTGGCTTTAAGCTCTGGTGGAAGATGGTCCAGGACATCAATCATATTTTGAAGGGCCTGCCAACGAAGTGAAATGGCCAGATGTCTTATTTTGAACAACTTCCTTCTTTCTTCTTGAACAGGCTTCTTCCAAGAGACATGGTTCGTCCCCCCCCCCCCGAAGGTATAAGACAATAGTTGAGAGATGAACCATCGCCACTCTTTTTTATATATATATTTTATTTTTAACAAAGGGTGACAGAAAGGAAAAAGGGATTGAGGTTAAGGGGGAAAAGGAGGAAAAAATAACATAGTAACATCCTTTCTATACATATTGCCATGTCAAAATTCCAAATTGCTCTTTTTACTATTTTTTGCCTTCCAGATTTAAGTTCTCATTTCAATTTATGATCTTTATACGATGTCTGTTGACTCAATCCATTTATAGAATAAGTCCCATCTTTCAGTTGCCTTTTGTAAAGGACAGTCCTCCATCACTTCTGATAAAATGTCCATTTTCGCTGTTTCCCGTATCTTCTCTATAAAATCTTCTTGTTTCAGTACTGTCGGACTTTTCCAATTTTTGGCATAAAGATTTCTGGCTGCAGTGACTGTGTATATAACTACAGTATATACTCCTTTGTCTTATCTATGTTATCAGTTATCATACTCAATAAAAAGAGTTCTGGGGTTA
The DNA here is from genome assembly GCF_051106095.1 of Pogona vitticeps. Classification (NCBI taxonomy): domain Eukaryota; kingdom Metazoa; phylum Chordata; class Lepidosauria; order Squamata; family Agamidae; genus Pogona; species Pogona vitticeps. The sequence continues at coordinate 231,720,731 of NC_135786.1, forward strand.
ATGGCACCTTACAAAGCAATATTTGTTGCAACACTGCATGTACTCTTTTCCAATACTGTTTCGCTACTCTATATGACCACCACATATGATAATAGCTTCCCACTTGTGCTTCACATTTCCAACACACATTTGATACATCTGTATACATCTTTATACAATTTTTCTGGAGTCATATGCCACCTGTAAAACATCTTGTATATATTCTCCTTAAAATTAACCAATCTTGTAAGCTTTATATTACTGTATTTTGCCATATTTTCAACCATTGATCAATATCAATATTATGCCCTATGTTTTGTGCCCACTTAATCATACATTCTTTAACCATTTCATCTTGCATTTTGATTTCTAACAGTTATACATTTTCTTAACTATTTTATCTTTTGAACATAATAAAAGCTTATCAAACATGGTTTGTTCTGAGTAGAAACCTTCTATTTTGTCTTTTATACATCTAGATTCCAGCTGTGCTCTAGACCATCAGTCTATGTAAATATTCTGTGTCTCTGTTGCCACTCTTAACAGCTCCTTTAATCCAGCAGTTCAAACTTCCAGAGAACTGGGCAGATAATTTGCATGGTGATTAAAGAGATATTTCTCAATGGCTGAAGTCCTGTTGCTTTACATAAGAAAATGGGTAACTTTCAGTCGGTTCCTAGCCAGCAACGAAGGAGTTCCTGCCATGAATCTCACGGGCATGTGCATGCACCAAGCCAGTGTCCACAGTCACCCCCAAGAATTGTGGCAGAGACTCCCTGTTTGCCAGCTAGGAAGGAAATGAAATTTACAAACTTTCTTACACTAGGCAACCCACATTCAAGCAATAACTCTTGTGAATAGCTTTGCTTTGTACGTGCACAAGTCTCACAAATAAACTCCAAAGCCTCATGAGCTGCCAGTTGGAAAACAGTAGGCATGTGCAATATCATCCTTATAACTTTGCAGCTCCATTCACTTTTGATATGATTAAATTCTTCAAGAAACCTCCAGTTTCTGAAGGTCAGATGTTGTTCTTCTGTTCAAAATGCCAGGAAATGGTCTGATATAGCTGCATAATAGTGTGCCCACATTGCCAGCAGGAAAAAGGATGCCAAGCTTTACATAGGAACAGTCAAGATGGTCTACAGCAGTGGTCTCCAACCTTGGGCCTCTTGGACTTCACCTCCCAGAAATCCTGGTCAGCAGAGGTGGTGGTGAAGGTTTCTGGGAGTTGTAGTCCAAGAACATCTGGAGTCCCAAGGTTGGGGACTACTGGTCTACAGGATACCCTCTTGCTTTGCACAGAAAGTTGCACTACGGTAGACTCATTGAATCAGTGGGGTTTAGAAAGTCAACTCCTCCATAAGATCCATTGATTCAATAGGTCTACTCTAGTTGCAAAATACTTTAGTGTAGTAAATCAGTCAGAGTAGGCCCATTTTAAATCTATGGAACTGACATAGGAGTTATCATGTGTTTATTTTGCTTTTCAACTCATAAATTGGATACGGATCCAGTTGGATATTTCCCAAGTTCAAATACAGCTCTTCTTGTACAACACCCTACATTGGTGACTGCTTTGCAATCAGTACATTTTCAACTGGATCAGTTATCATTAAGGTTAGACACTTGCTGGGGTTTCATCTCTTTTTATTTTGAGAGACAAGCTGGAGAATCTTGGCTCTCAAGCCAAAAGCCCCATTCGGTGAACATTTCCATGACTGGGAAATATCCAAAGAGAGATGGTGAACCTCCAGCCCATGAGCCAAATAGGACACACAGAGAGTTTACACAAAGCAGATGATCTGTCAGATCTCCTTTGATCTGGATTCTTGCATTGAGCAGGGAGTTGGGCTTGATGGCCTTAGAGGCTCCTTCCAATTTCATTCTTCTATGATTCTACATGGCCCACCCTTTCTTTTGCCAGTACTGGCCTCTTTGTCCCCACAGCTAAGCCTTGTTGGGTTTCCCCCAGCTCCTCCCTGCAGAAAAAGTTGCCTGTCAGCAGCCAGAAAGCCATTGAAATAGGCAGAGGGCTTTCCAAGAAAAAGCATGGCTTCAAGAGGGAGGGGCCTGGGAAGATTATCATTTTCAGTAGGGAAAGGGGTTGACTATTGGCTCCAAGGGCCACATACATCCCCCCCAGGAAACCCTTTGGGGCCTGGATGATGTCACAAAAGGGGTTTCCTGAGATATGAATGTGGCCCCTGGAGCCAATATCCTAATCCTTCCATACTGGGAATGAGAATCTTTTTCCTTTGGATTGCTGCTGAAATCTGCAGGTTAACAGGGACGGACTCTCCCATGCATGTGTCGATGTGTTTCTTTTCCCTCTTCAAATATTGCTGAGGAAGGAAGAAATCAGAAGGCCCCACCGAGCTTCCAAAGTAGTATTTGCTGAGTGTGCAGACATTTGCATCTCTGTACAGTGGTTGCATGCTGCTGTGGCTTTCTATGATCCTTTGCTTTTATCTGTTAACTGCCTTCTGTGTTTTTTCCTTTTCTTGCAAAGGCTACTTCTGAAGCAAAGCAAAAGGTGTCACCAAGCATCAGAAGCAGACAAGAAGCATCTCTGTTTGTTACAAGCTTCCTTTCTCTCTGGGAAAGTCCTAAGGGGCTCTGTGTACCATATTTTTCCATGTATAAGACTATACTTTTGTCTAAAATCTTTAGACTAAAAATTGAGGGTCATCTTATACACGGAAGTAAGCTAAGGAGAGAACAAAAACAAGTAGATGGGAAAGCAGAGATCAAAGCGATTCTGCAAAGCTTTTATCCCTTTCCCCCTAGACTTGCTAAGCCCCACTTAGATTTCTTAATTTTGGATTAGAAAAGTGGGGGGTGTCTTATACATGGAAAAATACGGTAATTCAGCAGAGTGCATGCATAATCCAAGGGCCAGTGTTTTCAGTGGAGTGGCTTCTAAAACAAGGGGACTAAAAACCAGTGCACTAACACTATGCACTCTGCTGAGTTTGAAATTTTGAAGGAAGGAAGGATAATGGAATGGAGGAAAAATGGGCGAGAACGTCTCCAGGATCCAGCCTGATTTCTCTCCTCATTTCTGAGATTCAACTCACTATGTTGGGATGCTAATATTTTATTCAAAATAAAGTTTCTAGAATTTATGAAGATGGGGATTGCAAATATCTGCTGGGCACCGGAGAGTAGAAAAGAATTTCAGCAGAAGATCAGTCTGTGCTTTATAGACAAGCACAAAGCCTTTGACTGCACAGACCATGAGAAAGTATGGGTTGTTTTGGAAGAAATGGGTGTACCTCATTTCTTCCTTGATCGTCTAGAAGCATAGCTTGTATTGTGGACAAGAAGCTACTGTTAGGACAGAATATGGCGAGAAAATGGTTTCCTATAGGCAAAGGTGTCAGACAAGGGTGCATTTTACTCCCTTATCTGTTCAGTCTGTATGGAGAATGCGTCATGTGTTGTGCCATAGGCTTTAGTTTGCAAGAGCTGAGCAGGGCAGTTGAAGACAGGATGTTGTGGAGATCGCTCATCCATGTTGTTGTTTAGTCGTTTATGACCCTATGGACCAGAGGACGCCAGGCCCTCCTCTCTTCCACTGCCTCCCGGAGTTGGGTCAAATTCATGTTGATCGCTTCGATGACACTGTCCATCCATCTCATTCTCTGTCGTCCCCTTTTCCACTTGCCTTCACACTTTCCCAACATCAGGGTCTTTTCCAGGGAGTCTTCTCTTCTCATGAGATGGCCAAAGGATTGGAGCCTCAGCTTCAGTAACTGTCCTTCCAGTGAGCACTCAGGGTTGGTTTTCTTCAGAATTGATGGGTTTGTTCTCCTTGCAGTCCAGGGGACTCTCAAGAGTCTTCTCCAGCACCACATCCATAGGGTCACCATACATTGGAGACGACTTGATGGCACATCACAACAACAAAATAAAAAATGTAAACATAAACATAAAATAACTTTTTTCATTTGGATGGGCTGTAGATCTGCTTCAGATCTCAAGCTTTTACAGTATTTTCAAGAAGACTATCATGCTCTTTCAACTGCCAGTCTGGAAGTGCAAAATAAGCCAGTGATCGGAAAAACACCTTTGAAAGGCCTGTTGCAGCCTTCCGCATCTTGTGGCCCTCCAGATGTGCTGGAATGCAAATTCATAGCTAGTTCGCAGATTAAGGTAACTGTATTCCAACACACCTGGTGGTCCATGGGCAGTGGTGGAGGGGAGAATTTGGAGCTGCAGGTGCTCCTAATGCCAGCCCCCTCTTAAGGCGCATCCAACAATGCAGGGTGGTTTGATAGGTCCATATCAGTAAAATGAGGAGCAGATCTTTTATACAGCTAATGACTCTTAATTGCCAGTCAAGACAAAATCAATCTCAAGTACTTTGAATACAATAGGGAGAACCTGCAAAATATACAGTTCTTGGGAAAATGTATTTCTCTCCCAGCTACTGGGAGGATTTTAGCTAAGTTGAAAGGGGCCAGGTAAACCTGGAGGAGGCACAGGTGGATGATGCCATAATGCCTGCTAATCAGAAAGTCCCAGGGCTTCAACTCTGCAAAACCTAGTTCTGATGCAGCACTGGAGAAGCCAGTTGTATTATTTGGAGTCTTGACAAGCTGGCTTGAGCTCCCGGTTTAGTCACTGTTGTTTTGTATTGCAGTCTACAAAGCAGAAGACGTAGCCATTTTTGTTCCAGTTTTGATACATAGAAAAAATATAAACAATTCCAATCCCTTTTAAAAGAAACATGAGGGGCGGTAGATTTCATAGTAATAAACCCCCTGCTGCTATCACAGTATTCCATTTCCCCTTAGATAATCTGTGTTTAATTCTGCACTTCACCTCTCTTTTGACCTTTGGATGTATCCTTCCTGAATACCAATCAAAACATCCCATAAATTAGAAATTCTCTTAGATCTTGCTGGAGCGTTAATCAATTTATATTTCCAAAATATTCAGCTGAGGCTCTTGTAGTTAGCTAATTTACCAAACTCACATGAAAATCATGTTTGCATACTTAAAGTGGGGAATCAGCAAAAATGACTATCTGAATTAACCCTTTTCTCCCCAGTTAAAAATACATTAATGTTTCATTGAGGAAGAAACCCAGGAACCGCATCACACTCTCTGCTCCCCCCCGCCATGTTTAAGCACATCTGGAGTTTTGTGTAATTATCCCATATATTTCACGATCCCTCACTATCATTCTTTAACAGAAAGAAATGAAAGAATGCTTATTAAAGTCTCACTGGAAAAGCTGAAGCAAGCACGGTCATTTTAATGGCATTCCTCTAATATTTTCCCTGCAGGACCCACCACAGGGGCCTAAATGCATGTGATCAGGTCTCCTTTCGGAAGCTAAGCAGGGCCAGACTTAGTACTTAGATGGAACAGAACAGAAAAGCTAGGACTGAATCCTGCCAGAAACTCTAGTGACCTTTTTCTCATCAGAGCTTGCAAACAGGGCTAGATGGATTGATGATCTAACTCAATACAAGGCAAGTGGGAGACCGACGTTTATCTTTGAGGACACTCTGTTGTTCAGGCAGCAGGCCAGGACCCCAAAATGCCTTTTATGATGCCTTTATATCTGGCAGGCACACCATAGACTGAGGTGGCTTTCTGTCCCATCTGTGCATGTAAAAGGAGTCAGATAGGCCACCAGAGACCAGTCCTGCATCTGAGTCTCCATCTCCTGATTTTCAGGAGAAAAGTGGGCGAGAAGCAAAACTAGGCAAAACATATCTCTCTGTTCGCTGAGCAGTTCAGTCCACTTCTGGTTCAAAGGTAAAGAACCAAGAGGTAGGAAAGCAGATCATACCTGGACAGCAGAGGAAGAAGGCCTAGGAAGAGGACACATCAACTGGTCACAGTCCTCTCCATTATGCCGATATTTATTCTATTGCACCTTAACATATAGCCATTCCTTGTATTTTAATTTGTCTATATTTACATCTAAAACTAAGATCATGGCCACTGGCCCCATCACCTCCTGGCAAATAGAAGGGGAAGATATGGAAGCAGTGACAGATTTTACTTTCTTGGGCTCCATGATCACTGCAGATGGTGACAGCAGTCACGAAATTAAAAGACGCCTGCTTCTTGGGAGGAAAGCGATGACAAACATAGACAGTATCTTAAAAGGCAGAGACATCATCTTGCCAACAAAGGTCCGCATAATAAAAGCTATGGTTTTTCCAGTAGCGATGTATGGAAGTGAGAGCTGGACCATAAAGAAAGCTGACCGCCAAAGAATTGATGCTTTTGAATTGTGGTGCTGGAGGAGACTCTTGAGAGTCCCCTGGACTACAAGGAGATCAGACGTATCCATTTTGAAGGAAATCAACCCTGAGTGCTCACTGGAAGGACAGATCCTGAAGTTGAGGCTCCAATATTTTGGCCATCTCATGAGAAGAGAAGACTCCTTGGAAAAGACCCTGATGTTAGGAAAGTGTGAAGGCAAGAGGAGAAGGGGACGGCGGAGGACGAGATGGCTGGACAGTGTCATCGAAGCGACCAACATGAATTTGACCCAACTCTGGGAGGCAGTGGAAGACAGGGGGGCCTGGCGTGCTCTGGTCCATGGGGTCACGAAGAGTTGGACATGACTGAATGACTAAACAACAACAAATATTTACATCTGCATGTGAAAACTTACTACTGTATATGCAGAATTCAGACAAGTATGCATTCTTTGCCCTCTCTCTTTTGGTGAATATCTCCTATTTTGATGATGTGTATGGGACCACATGTCCTTGTTAAAGAGAGGATCAACTAACTGGTGGATGGTCCTTTTTCTTTTTAATGACACTAGGTAAAGGTAAAAGTTCCCCTTGACATTTTCAGTCCAGTTGTGTCCGACTTTAGGGGGTGGCGCTCATCCCACTTTTCAATGACACTGTTCTGCCCAAATCCACTTAGAGCAGACTCTGTCTAGAGGGGAGAGATATAAATTGAATAATAATAATAAAAAAAATAAATAGGTTTTTGTGGTCTCATCCCCAGATCCCCATGTTTTCCGAAGAGACATGGGTCAAAAATTTCTCCCATCAAAACAAAGGCAAAGCCAACCAAACACACAATGATTCAGGAATTGCAATTAATCTTCCAAATAGGTTAGAGCCCTGCTCTATGTGCCACTGAACACCAAATATACCAGATTTTCAAAACCGGAAGAGCATTTCTAGATGCTTCCAGTTTCATTCTTTTCGGTCTGTAAGGCCCCCTGGAGAATCATGGGGATAGTAAATCCCAAACCCAGCAAATTGACCTACCCTTCTCCTACAGAAGAACCAACGTCATCGTTGTTTACTCGTTAAGTCGTGTCCGACTCTTCGTGACCCCGTGGACCAGAGCACGCCAGGCCCTCCTGTCTTCCACTGCCTCCCGGAGTTGGGTCAAATTCATGTTGGTCGCTTCGATGACACTGTCCAACCATCTCATCCAACAGAAAAACCAACAAAGGAGTAACTAAGTTCGGAAACGGCCGCTCCAGGGTGAACTGCCGTTGTGCTTTCTTCTTTTGCTACCCGCACAGCACAGCTAGGAGTGTCCTGATAAGAAGTAAGACTGGAGACTTTCACAATGTCAAAAACAGCTCTGAGGTCGAGGGAACATGCGTCATGAAGTCCACGGGGCCACAAGCTTTTTTTTTAAAAAAGTATAATAGCTTCATACTAACGCTGAAGGTGCTTGATGCTAAAATTGTGCTGCTTTTGAGAACCATTCATTTCAAGACTGAGCTACCGCCATTCATCAAGGTCTCCGCTTCATACAAAGTCAGCAGAAGGTGACCTGCTTAGGACTTCCCTCTGTCTTTCTGCAGCTTAGCTAAGTCATTTAGTTAAGAAGAGTTCTTTCTCAGTGTCTTGAAAAGAGGGATTAGACCAGTTCATGAAGGATGGGTCCGTCACAAGAGAGAGAAATCTTCTTTGGCCCAGACGTTAAGTTCGAATTTGGGAAGGATCTCAGAGCGGCACTCCATTAGTAATTGGGGCTGAAATCATGGGGTCGGGCCAAAATAAAGAGAGCAAGGGCCAGGTGTAATGACCAAGGTGGAGATTTTCCTACAAAACATGCAAAATATAGCTTGTTTTTTCACGTTTAAACTCCAAAGGCAACAGCTTCCTGGGCTTTAAATGGCCTTTAATTCAATGGCCTCCAATCACTGAGGTGAGATAACAGTAAAAGGAAGATAAGGTAAACAAACAAATCACGAAAATCCACAGATTGAAAGGAATGCAGGTTGAATCCAAGACGTTATCAGTCTCGGAATGTTTCAGGATACGTAGCAGTAGGCATGTTTTATCTGGTGACCAATCAGAGCAATGACGGGCGTCTCCCTTCAGACTATGAACTGCTGCATAACTCAATGGTTTAGAATGGGAGTTCGATTCCCCACTGGGCCTTTTTGACAGGAGCTGGACTCGATGACCCATAGGGTCCCTTCCAGCTCTGCAGTTCAAAGATGATGGCAATGATGACTATTTTTATTATTGCTATTGGGTTTCCCCTTCATTGTATATCTGGAATGGGCTACTCTCTTGCATGCTGATTTAATCTCTTTTAAAAACACTGGCATTGGGCTATTCCCTCAAAAAAAAAAAACACAAAAAAACAACAACACAGATATATTGATTTAGTGGGACAAAACCAAAATATAAAATCCACGGCTGTGCAATAGCTTTGCTGCTGCTGGAGAAACACTGGATGTTTTCAGAGCCCTAGACTTCACAACTGGAGGTGGATCTATGAGTTGTTTTTCTTCTCTTTGGATTTTCAGAAAAGGTGGAAATCTCTGTATCAGTAGTTTCTCAAGGGCTTTGTCAAAGGCCACACAATACTGTGTAATCACCCTCAAGCGCTTCCTGTCCATTGTGAGACTGATTTTAGCTGTAGACCTTCACAGAATCAATTTTTTAAAACTTCCATTCTCCCCCCCCCCCCAATCCTGTTTCTTTTCAACTCTATACTCTGTGGAAGAGTTCTGCAGAACTGGAAAGCTTGTATCTTTTCTAAATCATGATAGAGGTATTGCTGACCTGAGAATTTAGGATTTTGAACACAGCCACTACTTTTAAGGAATGCTGAGGTGAGAAGGACCTTTATCTAGTGTATTGTTAGTTTGTGGAACTCCTTGCCACCGGATGTGGTGATGACATCTGGCCTAGAGGCCTTTAAAAGGGGATTGGTCAGATTCCTGGAGGAAAAGTCCCTTGCAGGTGACAATCAATGATGGGGATGGACAATCTCCAGGCTTAGAAGGAAGGCACCTCAAAATGCCAGATGCAGGGGAGGGGGATCAGGAGACAAGTATCTTGGGATCTCGTGTGCTCCCAGAGGCATCTGGTGGGGCCCCCTTGTGAGATACAAGAAGCTGGACTAGATGGGCCCTTGGCCTGATCAAGCAAGGCTCTTCTTAGGTTCTTATGAACAGCTGGGGAGGACTGGACGTTATGTTTAGTGCAAAAGTAGGATATACATGGATAAAACAAACAAAAATTAAACTCACTTTCCAGAGTAGCTGCAAAAAAATTGAAGATGTATGGGCAGAGAATCTGCAAGACCTATAAACAGGGCTCACTAACTTGATCTGCCGCCTTCTTTCCTTACCCTTGTGTGACATAACATTTTTGCCTGAAAGAGAACTCTGGGAACTCGAGATGAACATATCTGGTGAGCTTTTTTAGTCATTGCATAACGCTATTCCCAGAGGCAGATCTACTGTGAATCTAATGAAGCTTCAGCGTCAGGTCTCTTAATCCTGGAGGGGCTTCAGAAGTGACTTTAGTCCACATTTAAAAAAACAAAAACCTGATGATCTATCATGGAAGAACCCCACTGAAGAAGACAACAGTGGCTACCCAGAGCTCAAAGGTCCTCCATAACAATTCAAGCTTCAGTGCTCTAAAAATGTAGTTCTAACACTAGGTATTACTTAGTCAAAAACTGCTTCTTTAGATGCCCCCCTCAGGTGCCTTTTCTATTTGCCATAGTTCCAAAATACTCAGGAAACCTTTCCTTGAAACTGTGTCCTTAGCTGTTTTTAATCCTTCCCTTTATGTTTTTCCCATTCTTCTCCACACATAACCTCCTTGATATAGTCAAGGTAGATGAAGGAATTTAAAAAAAAAGTCTGAAAGTGAACATCTCAAGCTTCAGATCAATATATAATACTCTGAATTTGTCCCATTTATTTTTCTAAAATTAATTTCCCCATGGCCCTTTGTCTTCCAGCAAATGTTAAGCAAACAAATATAAAGAATGTTTCCTAATACGGGTGAAGGAAAATGAAACAGGCAGAAGTGATAACAGAGGTGAACAACGATAGTACTAGATGGGCTTCAGTTGAAATTTAGATAGTACTATGGTCAATAAAACCTCTTCAATGTTTTTAAAGTCTATTTAGTAATGAGAACAATTATGAAAAAAATTACACCACCAGCAGTTTAATTACTAGTATGAAGAACGGACATTTCCACCTTTTTGCATGGTCTGTCCACATCTTCACCCTTCTAGAGCAGATCTTGATGGCACATGAGAACAGCACCATACTTTAGCAATTATTTATTTATTTATTTATTTATTTATTTATTTATTTATTTATTTATTTATTTATTTATTTATTTATTTATTTATTTATTAGCTTTATATACTTCCCATCTGGAATGTGTCTACTCTGGGCAGTTTACATATAACATAAAAATAAACTAAGGTAAAATCCAGATTAATCACAGAGTCCAAGATGGGAAAGGGAGAAAAGAAGAAAAAGAGAGAGAGAAAGAAAAGAAAAAAGGAGATAGGCTAGATAATGGCTGTAGGGAAAGCCTGCCTGTATAGTATAGCCATGTCTTCAAACTAGTCTTGGAGGCCCTCAGCGAGGGAGCCAGGCAGATCTCTAAAGTTGTTCCATAGGCGAGGGGCCACTGTCGAGAAGGCCCGATTTCTATTTTTTTCCCACTGGGCATCTCTTGGCATTAGATTAAGTCCATGTTTATGGTTTGTGACCAATCATAAGAAAAATATATTGGTGAGGAAGTCATATGCTCTGACAGATATCTCTCTGTTCTTGGAAAAACTCTTCCTTGTTCATTTCCTATTGAAGGTTGGTTGTCATTAGGCCTATTGTGACTTTGGGTATTGCAGTTCAAGGATGTTGGACTGCATCCAAACCAGTCTTCAGAGCTTTCTATTCAGTAAATTCTCCTTTCTTGTTGGTGTAAGTTAGCAGAGTTTTTGTTCCAGTCCAGGCAGTCCAGTTGATTCACACAGTTGATTCACACAGACAAAGACAGCTTCTTCCAACACCAAGTGTATTTACAGTATACAGTATACAGAAGTTCGACACTACAGACCGGCAGCATGACAGCATGACATTCACAGAAGAGATTCGTACATCTTCTCCACAGGTCCACACAGTTATACACATGCACATTTACATACAGCCAATCAGTGTGGACATGGGCCCATCCCAGACTGCATGATTCAGCATTTTGCACATCTGTCAAGTATGGCTGCTGATTATCATAGGCCTTGTACTACCTCAGTGTGGAAATTATCCTTGACATTTCTGAACTTCTTCTTCCATCTTTTCCCTTTCCTTCCCTTCTTGTACAAATGTGATCAATGTATCTTCTAGGTTTACCTTTGATCTACCTTATGTCATGGGTAAAATGCACTCAGTCCTGACTCAGGAAAATATTGGTAGAGAAGGAAGCTGGAAATGGACACAGTTGCCTGTATTTTGGAAGCTCTTGTGAGAAAAAGATTTTATGAGATTTCATGTACCTTGGCTCAATGATCTCTGATACTCTCTCTCTAGATGTCAAGCTGGATAAAAGCAGCTACCATGTTCTCAAGACTCACAAAGAGAGTATGGCTTAATAAGAAGCTGACGGCATATACCAAGATCCAGGTCTATAGAGTTTGTGTCCTGAGTACATTCCTGTACTGCAGTGAGTCCTGGACCCTTCGTTCATGGCAGGAGAGAAAGTTGAATACGTTCCATATGCATTGTCTCCAAAGCACTTTTGGTATCACCTAGCAGAACAAGGTTCCTAATAGAATAGTTCTAGAACGAGCTGGAATTTTTAGCATGTATACATTACTGAAACAGCAACGTCTATGTTGGCTTGGGCATGTCATGAGAATGGCTGATGGTTGGATTTCAAAAGATCTCCTGTATGGAGAATTAGTGCAGGGAAATCGCCCCAGAGGGAGACCACAGCTGCAATACAAGGACATCTGTAAGCAGGATCTGAAGACCTTAGGAATGGACCTCAACAGATGGGAACCTTGACATCTGAGCGTTCAGCCTGGAGGCAGGTGGTGCATCATGGCCTTTCCCAATTTGAAATGACCCTTGTCCAGCAGGCCGAGGCCAAGAGGCAGTCCGGAAACCAGCCAAATCAGGGAGCTGGACAGGGGACAGATTGTACTTGTCTTCAGTGTGGGAGGGATTGTCACTCTTGAGTTGGCCTCCTCAGCCACACTAGACGCTGTTCCAAGCCCTCCATTCAGAGTACATTACCATAGTCTCTTGAGACTGAAGGATGCTTACATGAGAATAACCATTTCTGAAGTGTTATTTTGGCAAATATGTGCTTCTAACTCACTAAATTTGCTGAGCATCCTTAACACTTTGCTCTAATTTCATTTCTTTTAATTCCATTCCACAAATCCACTGCTCTGTTATGTTTATTACCCATTCGATGGGGTGGCTCAAGATGCAGAGCATTTGATGTAGAGCTTATTGTTCCCACAAGCAATCTTAGTCATCGTTTGTGCGCTAGGCAAACAACCTCACCTTTCCAGCTATTCCTTAATTTATGTTTTGGCAGCTGCTAATTGGTGTCTCACTGGGGGATTTATCGAAACCAGCTGGGTGACCATATGCTGGGCCATTTCTTTACAAGTTCTGTTGTTTATATACATGGAAACTAAGTACCTGGGGAAATAAAAATTTCCAGTTTCTTTCGTAGACGGATCTAAAATAGATGAGAGGGAGACATATGTTGGCAAAGCAACTTGTCTGTCTGTCTGTCTGTCTGTCTGTTTCTCTCTCTCTCTCTCACACACACACACACACACACACACACACATACACACACACACACACACACACACACACACACACACACACACACACAAAATTTTCTGTACACAAAGCTTAAATAGCCTTTGAACTTCTCTTCCACACTGTTTAACAGCAAAGGAGCAGCTATTTTCCAGACCCCACTTCAGACCACCTCCTGGCCTCTTCTGCCTGCATGAGCTTTCCTCTTCTGTGGACACCACACATGACCGGAAGCCCACTTCCAGCTTCCAAGCCCCCACCCCCACCCCATTTTGCTTTTTTTGGAAAATAGAAGGACAAAATCAAAGGTACACAATGCAGTCACCTTTGGCTTGAAGGGACCTCATACTTTCTGTGCTTAGTTCAGTGGCAAGCAGGTGCTGATCTGAAAGTGCCAGGCATTTTTTTTTCAGAGTGAGGATTCAGATCTACTAACAAGGAATAATTGTGCATGATAAGAAGTGATACGGGGATGTTTATGATTGTAAAGTACGTTCAAACTATAATCATGCCTCCAAACTTTCCCCCTTTTTAGTGGTGCTGGAGGACAGCTTTGTGAATACCCCGGCCTGCTAGAAAGACAAACAAGTGGGTCATAGATCAAATCAGCATTTATAGAAAATACAAACCAACTCAAGCCTACATTATCTTTGGAGGCATGGGTGTTGAAACTGGGACCATCCTAATTCATGCATATTGTGAGAAGGCAGGGTTCTCTGGAAAAGAAGAAGACCAAATATGAGATGAATGGACTTTTGAAAAGAATCCACAGGCTTGAGTTTACAAGAGCAGGGCAGGGCTGTTGACGAGAGGACATTTTGAAAATTGCTCATTCATGGGGTTACCATACATCAGGGATGACTTAACAGCACAGAAGAACAACAATAGCAGGCAAGGAAAGCTGTCAAGCTTGGAGAGCAGGGGAGATGCAAGCAGTCCAAAAGAGAGATCATTGCAGAGGGTTCCAGGATGGTCTCCCACAAGGACTCAGAAGGCCAAGTGACCCACCTGGTGCTTTTAACCTGTCTGGAGCAACTCACCTGAATGAAGCCTGTACCCTCTCTTCTCTTGGGTAACCCACGGGGTAGCTAGGTCAGCTGCACCACTTTTCTAAGGTTACTACAACCTGAGACAATGGAGCAGAGCTTCCTGAGTGGGTCCTTGTGATGTGGCAGAGGTAGGAAGGGAAGAACTGGGAGGGAGCTGGAATTAGTTAACCAAGTAATGTGGCTATCAAGAGGCAGGAAAAATATCAAAACAGCCTCTGGGGAGGTGTAGCAGCTGCAGCAGCTGTTGAAGTTCCTGCTAAGGCTGGCATTCCACAAGGTATTCCATCCCTGGGAAGCTGTTCTGCCCTATCCAGCCACTGGGGCTTGTAGAAGACTCAGTGTTAGTCTATGGCTAGTTTTCTATCCAGTCCCTGCACCGCTACCAGGATTTGCAACCTGCAGGATCATAAATTACAACAGCGGCACTCCATCTCCCTGTCTTGCTTCCTTCCCAGTTCTTTCTCTTCCTTGTTAAAGAGCCTCATGGCACAGTGGTTAAACTGCAGTGCTGCAGCCAAAATTCTGCTCATAGGTTGGGTGGGAAATGTGTAGGCTGCATCATTGACCTGGAAACTGTCCTGGGAGTGTTATAAATGCTATGGAGCAGTATATAAGCAGCATGCTTTGTTTTGCTTTGCTTTGCTTTGGAACACTGTGCAAATGCAACACACACACTTCAGCATCTTCAAGCTGCACCTGTGAGCCCGGGTATTGTCTGGGAATGGGTGAAAATAGGCCTCCCCTGGCTTTTAAGTTAGAGCACAGAGAAGAATCAACCTTTTTCTTCTTCCGGCACCTCTTACCTTGAGATACATAGATATCTCCTTTTGGATACTCAGCGAATCATAGCAGAATTTTTTGTATGGGACTTTGATCAGCCGGAACAGAATTTGTGGACTAGGGCTTTTCTGTCCCACACGTCCCAGCTCCACCTTTTTTCTTCTTTGCTGTGGTGCAAATTCCATGGCCTGTGTCTCCTTGTGTAACTATTACAGGTTGGCTGTGGGCAGAACTAAGATCCCTCTGCTCTCCCCATCCCCAGAATGGGGGTCCCGTCCTGGGTCACAGCCGTCTGCATCCTTCCCGTTCACAAGAATATGTATATATCTATATTTAATGGAAGTCCAGAAATGCATAAATAACCTCACAGTCCTGGCCAAGGACTGAGTCGGTGTGTTACCAAAAGGATGCAAGGCAGGCCACCGTGAGTCCTTTTTAGGAGAAAGGAAGGGTTAAATGATTTCAAATAAATAAATCAGTTCCTTATTTGAGCACAGACTGGTTTGAGAGACGGCTGTGTACTCCCATCCCATATATTTGATAAGGTGATCACAAGCTGAGGCACAGCAACCAGGGAGAGAGACTACGTTAGAACCCTAGAGGAGCTGTCCACACCTTTGGTGCTGAACAGCCGTTTGCCATCCACGAAATCCATGAATTTTGGTAAATTAATCTTTAAAAAGAGAAATGAAACAAAATTTCACCATTTTTTTCTTCCACTATAATTGTCCCCAACCACCCTGAAACAGTCCTCCTTCACTACAACATCCTGGGTGATGTGCATGATCAGAAATCACCCCTTAAAATAAAAATCTGATAATAGAAAGCTAACATATGAAATCAGTCATAACTGTTTTTCTCAGACTGAAATTTCAGAGCTTTGCAAATGCTTTCTAAATACAATGCTTGATTATGTTCCCCCCATTCATCTTGCTTATCTATTCATCTAACGCCCATCAATTTATTTGCACCAGACTTTCTCATTTATAGTGCCCAAACATTTAGAACATCAATAACAATGACAATTCAAAAACAATGGAAACAGCAATCATAACATAATTTTGACCAAATTTTGACCAAATGAAGGAAGGAAGGAATACTGTACAATATGGTACAAAATGAATATTGCTTAATCCAGCAAATAAACTAAAAAGGAGAGAAAGTAAAGCCTAAAAAGTATACAGAGATGTACAAGAGACAACACCTGACTAATTGGCACTCTAGCCAATGTGGGTTTTTTGCAAATTTGGTGGAAGCACCCATTCTTCTAGCCCTCACCAGGGTCTCCTTTGTCAGTGGGGGAAGTAAAGGTGGTCTTTTGAGATCTGCACCATCAGGCACCAGTCTAGAACTGTGTGACACCCGTTCCCCGGGTCGTGAGGTAATGTCGCATATATTGACGACATTATAATTTTTAGCAGCTCCTGGGAAGAACACCTAACCCACCTTAGGAGGGTGCTGGAAAGGCTACACGAAGCAGGTTTGACGGTTAATCCTAAGAAGTGCAAAATTGGGCTGCCCAAAGTAGATTACCTGGGTTATAAAGTCGGACAAGGAGAAATCCAACCCCAGGAGGAGAAAGTGACTAAGATATCTAAATGGTACCAACCCAGGACAAAGAAGGAAGTCCAGCAATTTTTAGGTTTAGTAGGTTATTACCGCCAGTTTGTGCCTAACTTTGCTTCTATAGCTGCTCCACTAACTGATTTAACCAGGAAAAAAGCCCCGGTAAAAGTAATATGGGGCCCTTCCCAAAAGAAAGCATTTGAAACGTTAAAAGAAATCATTTGTGAGTTACCAGTTAGGTTTGCACCCGATTTTGATATACCCTTCACCCTTTTTACTGATGCATCAGATCGGGGTATCGGGGCAGTCTTATCGCAGGTTAAAGACGGGGTTGAATACCTGGTGTTGTATTTGAGTCGTAAGCTGTCACCCCGAGAACAAAGATATGCTGTCATCGAGAGAGAAGCTTTAGCCATCAAGTGGGCCACACATAGTCTTAAATACTATTTGCTTGGAGCTCCCTTTGACCTGGTCACCGATCATGCCCCTTTACAGTGGTTGGAACGAATGAAAGAGACCAACCCACGCTTAACTCGGTGGTATTTAGCTCTACAACCTTTCTCTTTTCAAGTAAGATATAGAAAAGGCAAAGAGCATACTAATGTCGACTATTTTTCTCGGCAGGGTCCGTGGGCGCGCAGCGAGGAAGAGCGGACGGCACTCTTGGAGGGGGGGATGTGTGACACCCATTCCCCGGGTCGTGAGGTGATGTTAGGAGTGCCGTCTCGCCCTAGAGCCTCCGTGGGCACCCAGACCGCACCCAAGCCATTTCCACCCCGGATGCTGCACCAGGCAGTGGATACCATTGATTTAGAAAGGGGTATGAAGGGGTTAAGCATAGCGACCCAGACTCCTCTAGTCTGGGCGGGAAGGGGGGCGAAAGATCCAGAAGAGGGAGCTGTGGGGGAAGTCAGTCAGAGAGAGGCGAGGAAAGAAGGCGAATGGGAATGGGTCTCGATACAAGACCCCTGGTCGGGCAAGTGGGAACAGGTGTGTATGACGAGGCAAGAAGCTGAGGAGAGAAGGAGGAATGAGGCTCGGGTCCGTCCCTCTTACTGGGGAGAAAGAGAGACCCGTGAGTGGAGGCGAAAGTTAGTTGAGGAGAAGAAACGGGTAGAGAGGGAGAGAGAAGAAAAGACCCGATGGCATCTGGAGGAGCTGAGGAGGCTGGGGTATCGTCTGGACCCTGGGAGTCCCTCGGGGCAACAGCAAACTCACCCTGGGGATATGCAGGGCTCGAAGAGACGACCCCATTACTGACGATGGAGAGAGATGACTTCGATCCCGAAGAACCCTCCCAGGTTCAGGCCGGTCCATGGGCATCGAAGTCCAGTAACCCTTTTGACGAAGATTGGGTGCCCCTGTATGAACCGTTACTTCAACAGGAGAAGTTTATCCCCAACCTGATTGACGTTTCTATCCCGTTGCCACAGTTAAATAAAGAAGACAAGATGTTTTGTTCAAATGCGTCTGAGGCTTTATTTGGGAAGGGGGAGGCGAAGAATAACGGACCCTCACACACCAATCATATTACTCTTGTTTATGTTTGGACTACGGTGAACTGATGTACTTTCCTTGGTTCGTCAGAGAGGAGAGGAACCCTTACTTGTAAATATCAAACAATGCTTTTATTTACTTCGTTTGTTTGATCAGAATTTGCTATCTATTAAAATATGCAAATAGCACTGAAATCTGAAAGCAGAGATATTCTGCGGTAAAAGGGGAATGCTATTTATTCATTAACATTTTAAAATTGGCTTTGCGGGCTCTAAGAACGAGTGAATTATTTGGCGTGTGCAGAGCTTTGGGAGGGAAATGGACAGATGTGCACAGAACATGCCAGGTACTTCCAAACTGGGGATGTGGGAATGCTGATGACTGCACAAGCTGATCTTTCCAAAATGAAGTACAGTGGTGCCTCACTAGACAGTTACTCTGCATGACAGTTTTTTCGCTAGACATTGACTTTTTGTGATTGCTATAGTGATTCACAAAACAGTGATTCCTATGGGGGAATTTCGTTGGACAATGTTTGGTCCCTGCTTCGCAAACTAATTTTCGCTAGACGACGATTTTGACAGCTCCCTCCGCACTCGCAAAACAGGTGTTTTCGGGACCTTAGCTTCGCAAGACAGCAGTTTAAACAGCTGATCGGCGATTCGCAAAGCGGCTTTCCTATGGCCGATCTTCGTAGACAATGATGATTCTTCCCCATTGAAATGCATTAGACAGGTTTCAATGCATTCCAATGGGGAAATGCTTTTCGCTAGACAATGATTTCACTAAACAGGGATTTCAGTGAAACGGATTATCATCGTCTAGCGAGGCACCGCTGTAATGCTAAGGACATACAGTACAACCTTGTTTGTCTCGTTCTTGTGTACAAGAATGTGAGACTGCTATTTTCTCTCTCAATCCTCACCTGCAAGACATTGAGATGCTTTCCACTAAAATCAACAAGATTTCTTGCATTTGTGTGAACCAGTTTTGTGTGAACCAGCAGCTACCATAGTTTAGAGCAAACCGTGGAAATTGCACTAAACTATGGTAGCTGCTGCCTTGTTCCATGGACTATTAAAATCTAAACATAGTGGGATGATGGTTTGCATCCATCAGTCATTCATTCTTGGTCTCTGCTTTACATCTGTGCTCCAAATGAAGAAAATATACTAGTTTTGTGCAGATTGTTGAAACCTCAGTAGGGTGAAATTTTCTTTGCTTCATTCTTGCACTAGAGATAAGAAGTTCATGGGGGCCAGCAGTTTCTCAAAAGGCTGTCTTAGCAAGAATTCTTCATGTGCCCAAATAGAGAAGGAGCAATAAACCACTGGCATTCCAACTATCATTTCTATAATCCCTTCCCATGGACCATGCTTGCTAGGACTTCTGGGAGGTGAAGTCCTAAACCCCTGAAGGGACAAATGCTTACCACCCCTGGTTGATAACAGTTTGTTTTCCCAGTCTCCAATGCAAAAGGAGGACAAAGCCAGAAGTAGGATTTCTTGGACTATAAATCCCATAATTCTCCATTCATGGAGTGCTACCTCACAGACAGACACTTACGGGCACTTGAATGTGACTTATATAGGAGAAAGATCTCAACTGGAAGGCTTTGAGGACGAGGTAGGCCTAGCTCTGCCCAAGCTTCAGAAAGAAAGCTCCCAGCTAGTAGTGGGGCAGGAACAGAAAATTTGGATAGAATTAAGGCTGGCTCAGTGTCAAAATCTTCCAGACGAGGCTTTTCTCCCAGGTAAGCCACATTTAGATATCTGTAAGATTTCTGTCTCTGAAGCCCGATTCCCAGAATGGGCAATTATGGGACCTGTAGTCCACGTAATTCATGCAAGCCAATCCCTAGCCACCAACTCTGGTACCACATTTTAAGAAGGACACTGACACACTGGAGCAGGTCTAGAAGAAGGCAGCCAAGATGGTGAGGGTTGCATAGGAGAAGTCATGGCTAGATCAGATCAAAGCCCTACCTAGTCTAAGATCCTGTTCACACAATGTCCATCAAAATGCTTCTTGGATCATCAGAAAATGAGTACAACTGATGACCCAAACCTCCATGGAAAATTAATAATTAAAAAGTAGATCTGTTCCTTTCCATCAAATGATCCTCAAGGCACCCTAAGGCAACTCAGTATGATATTGATTCCCCATTGTTGATTGGAAGAGATTCTGAAGAGATCTTTGGAGCCCCTACTCATTTTCAACTCTAGGGGAGGACAGATAGGCTGATGGAGTGTGAGCCACTTTCTTTCAAACAGTGTTTTTGATTTAAATGCCACCATGTTATTTGCAATATACAGGAATATATGCAGGCATCATAAAGTACCTGCAACTTTCGCCCTGTATGGTGCACAGAAGCCACACTTCTCAGCCCATGGAAATTCCTTCCAGGCTGTGTGCCCACAACTTTGGATCTAGTGAAATGCGACATCCTCGGGAGAGATGTATCTTCTCTCTGACTGTGACACATGGTAGCATCTCCTGTGTGAACTGATTTGTGGTGGGGCTTCTTGGCCAACCTTTCAGGTTCATGACTGAACCTGAAAGATTCTATAAAAATTTTCTATAAGATTGCTGGATGTGTATTTAGCCTTCGATTCCTTCAAGGTGCATTTGCCACCTCTAACTTTCACGAGGACAGTCCCCATAACATTGAGAAGGGAAAGGAAGATGTTTGAAGGAAATATTGTACTGTCAAAATCAAATAAATGCAAATAAGGATAACCTCATCACCCCACATTCTCACGTTGCACTTAACCTATCAGGGACCCAAACAATGAGGTGATAATTTTAGGTTTCAACACCATCCAGAATGTCTGCATAGTTCAAAGCTTCCCATTTATTGTTCTTTTGAAGTACTTTGATCTTGAAAGATCTTCATAACTTATAAATGAACCCGTCATTAATAGCTTTTTATGCATCTCGAGGGAGCTATCACCATTCTCATTAATCACAAAGACTAAACAACTCCTTTTCTGAAGCCATACATTAGCAAACACTTGTTATTTGCTACTGTGGCCTTGGGGGGTCTGAAATATTCCAAATGAATGCATCTAAGATACAGGGGAAAAAGTCTTCTGGAAGGCTGTGTTCTTTCCCCCTTTAACTCAAAATGCAAATTGCAAACTGCTGAAAAATGCAGCCAGGAAGGGTCAAGAAGGGCTGGATTAATCATCATGCCAAGCAATAGTGAAGATCTGAACAAAGTGCTGGAAAGATGCTGGCTCCTCTCCAGTTTCTATAAAAATTCTGCTTGTTTGAATAGAAGACTCCATTCACTTATTTAAATATTTACCCTGAAACATGCTAACCTCTCATCCATGGAAGTCCATGTTGAGTGCCCATTAACTTGCTATAAGATGCTCACTAACTGCTAGCTAAGGGGTTTCCTTGGAATATTCCCAGACATGCTGACTGCAGCATGAGGGGGTTAAGAATGATGCCAAACAGTCTAACTTTCAGAAGATGAGTGAAAGATCAGTTGGGTTGGGGAAATCCTTGTGCCTCACTTGGAATAATGGAGTCAGATGAGCAGGTCAGTATCCCCTGTGCATTTCTCCTCTTCTACATCCCCTCTCCCCAAAAAGGCCCTCAGTCTATGTCTCAACCAGTACCTGCACATTTCTTTTACACATATCTTCTCACATAGTTGAAGTTTTAGAAGAGGTAGCCATATTAGTCTGGCCTAAAAATTACTATATAGTGAATCAGTTAAGATTTTTTTGGAGATATCATATACAACAACGGAAGGTTAATTTGGTGGGATATGGAATCCTCAGAAATAAATGGGAATGTTGAAAAATATTTGTTTAATGTAGTTAAAAGAAATACAATAAATCAGGTGAACAACCCTTTTTTTAAAGAAACATGTTAAATGTGTGGAACAGATATAAAAAGATGTTGTGTCCCTTTACTTCGCCATTAAAATTAGTGACTTGAAATAGAAAATTTCCCAGCAAACTTGAAGGGTTTAGCTGATTTGTTTAAGGACAAAAAATTTGCCAGACTGAAGGACTGGATGATTAAGATGAGATCGAGGGATCAGATTAAAGTTAAACTTCAAACTAATAAATTATCATGGTATAATTATATCCAGTTAGATAGTTGGGCAAATAAATGGCTGAAAACTAAAGGCAAATTTAGAGAATGTACTAAGTACGAACAATTTCTATCATCACATGAAGACATGCAGAAAGATGTTTTGATGAAGGGAGTAGTAAGTAGAATATGTAATTTCATTTTGGAACAAGAGGAAAAAGAGACAGAAACAGAAGGTTTGAAATCAATTTGGGAAAATGATCTAATGAAAGAAATTAAAACAGAGGATTGGATTAAAATTTGGAGGATAGTTTTAAGATTAACGTCGGTAAGAATAAAGAAAAAAAATTAAAATTAGTTTAAGGTTGTATATGACTCCGGTGAAACTGAATATAATAAATTCAGACTATTCTAAGGCTTGTTGGAAATGTGATGAAGAAATTGGCACGTATTATCATATGCGAGGGACGTGGTGGTGCTGCGGGCTAAACTGCAGAAGCTTGTGCTGCAGGGTCAGAAGACCAGCAGTCGTAAGATCGAACCCATGCGACGGAGTGCGCTCCCGTCGCTTTGTCCCAGTTCCTCGCCAACAGCGACAAACAATGAGGTAGGTGCAAAAAAAACAAACAAAAAAAACCAAAAACACACACACAAAAAAAACCTCCACCCTGATTTTTCTCCTTTTTGTGCCTAATGTTTATGTGTACCTAATTCTGCACAGCTGGTTTATTCCATGCCCTTTCGTTGCTTCTCAATAAGCTTCTAACCCTCTTTATTCTTAGATTATAAGATGCTTTTAAAGTATAATTGTAGAACACTCCTGGGATCCCACTGTTATGCTAATGTTTTGTTAGCGTTACCATTTGGAACTATTCTGTGAACCTACACATTCCTGAAGTAAAGGAGAGAACAAATGTAAGAGTAGAAAGAAAGGATCATGTGGAAAAATGCATTTTCCACATACATTCTTAGCAATTTAGCTTCCCCTTTCAGTCATGGTTTTGTACACCATTGATTTTCTAACTGGTAACAGCTCATGGCCAAAACTTGTGCCCTTCATGTTATACCAGCGACGGGATTTTGGCTCATGGTGATAAGAACCTGCCAGAGCTGGAGTCATCTGGTGGTCTTCATGGACTCCAGTGGGTGTGTTTCCACTTATATCCCTTTCTCCAATGGCAGGACCAACCTATGGCAAGTCCTGAGAAACCTATATGTGGGACAGGAAGCAACAGTTAGAACTGGATATGGAACAACGGATTGGTTCAAAATTGGGAAAGGAGCACGACAAGGCTGTATATTGTCACCCTGCTTATTTAACTTATATGCAGAATACATCATGCGGAAGGCTGGACTGGAGGAATCCCAAACTGGAATTAAGATTGCAGGAAGAAATATCAACAACCTCCGATATGCAGATGATACCACTCTGATGGCGGAAAGTGAGGAGGAACTAAAGAACCTTGTAATGAGGGTGAAAGACGAGAGTGCAAAAAATGGATTAAACCTCAACATAAAAAAACCCACTGGTCCCAACACCTCCTGGGAAATAGAAGGGGAAGATATGGAGGCAGTGACAGATTTTACTTTCTTGGGCTCCATGGTCACTGCAGATGGAGACAGCAGCCCCGAAATTAAAAGACGCCTGCTTCTTGGGAGGAAAGCAATGACAAACCTTGACAGCATCTTAAAAAGCAGAGACATCACCTTGCCGACAAAAGTCCGAATAGTCAAAGCTATGGTTTTTCCAGTAGCAATATATGGAAGTGAGAGCTGGACCATAAAGAAGGCTGACCACCAAAGAATTGATGCTTTTGACTTGTGGTGGTGGAGGAGGCTCTTGAGAGTCCCCTGGACTGCAAAGAGAACAAACCTATCCATTCTGAAGGAAATCAACCTGGAGTGCTCACTGGAAGGACAGATCCTGAAGCTGAGGCTCCAATCCTTTGGTCATCTCATGAGAAGAGAAGACTTCCTGGAAAAGCCCCTGATGTTGGGAAAGTGTGAAGGCAAGAGGAGAATGGGACGACCGAGGATGAGATGGTTGGACAGTGTCATTGAAGCAACCAACATGAATTTGACACAACTCCGGGAGGCGGTGGAAGATAGGAGGGCCTGGCGTGCTCTGGTCCATGGGGTCACGAAGAGTCGGACACGACTAAACGACTGAACAAACAAAACAAACAAACAGGACCAACCTCTGTGCGAACAAATATGAACTTCTGAGTCTTCCTAAGCAATTCACCAGATGATTCATCACATGATTTTATAAAACATATCTTGGGAAGCAGGATTGGGAAAGAAGCAAGAAGCCGCTATGCCCAAAATTTTTGGCTGTACGGGGAAGCAGACAGTTGGTGAGCCACAATGTAGATTGTGCTTTCAGTGCGAAACAGGGTGTCAAGGTACCAGCTGATAGTCTCTGCCCTCCCTGTAAACAAAAGCCTACCTAAGTCTCTTTCGATTGCTCTGTTAGCTTTGTTCTGTTGGCCTTAGAACAGGAAAATAGGAAGCAAGCTGTACGTCAGCTAAGCATGAGGTTGAATTTAGTTGTCCCACTAGGTATCAGTGAAAAGGGGAATAATCCTATCTTAGTCTTAAGGGACGTGGTGGCACTGCGGGCTAAACTGCAGAAGCCTCTGTGCTGCAGGGTCAGAAGACCAAGCAGTCATAAGATCGAATCCACGCAATGGAGTGAGCGCCCGTCGCTTGTCCCAGCTCCCGCCAACCTAGCGGTTCGAAAGCATGCAAATGCAAGTAGATCAATAGGGACCACCTAGGTGGGAAGGTAACAGCGTTCTGTGTCTAAGTCGCACTGGCCATGTGACCACGGAAACTGTCTTCGGACAAACACTGGCTCTATGGCTTGGAAACGGGGATGAGCACCGCCCCCTAGAGTCGAACACGACTGGACAAAAATTGTCAAGGGGAACCTTTAGTCTTAAGGAGGAGATGAGCTTGTTGCATTTTCATGCTGACTAGAGATGGGAGCTTCGTACAAAGCATGAAGCACAGCACCATAGGTGGTGCTGAGATCCATCTCCCTCCCCCACCAGGCTTCCTGGTCCACTTATCAGGCTACCCATGTTACTGGGGTCCTTCTTTGGCAGGAGCCCAGTCAGCCTTTCCCCACCTCCCCAGGCAGCCAACTATTCATCAGCTATGCAGGGAGACTCTCCATTCTGCCACCTTGCCAGAGTGGTTGGCTGCTTGAGGAGGTGGAGAAAAGTTGGCTGGGTTCCTGCCTGATTGGAGCACCACTGCTAAAGAAGGACCCCAGCAGCATGTGGAGCCCAGTAAGTGTACCATCTCTGGTGCAATGCTTCCCATCCCTAATGCTGACCCTTTCCCAGTCTTTCTTGTGAGGAAATGTGACACTGAGGGCCAAATTATACATTGAACATAACCCATCATTAGAAGCCAATATCATGCCAGTGCTGCAGAAATGTCATTCTGGGACACTCTTTTGACTGAGCAATCAGACTTGCAAGTGAAACTCCCAAGTTTATCTCCCAAGGACAAATCCCCCAACAAAGTAAGCTACTGTAGTCCCCAAACAAGAGGTGTGAAAAGCTCATACAGTGACAATAAGACAACTTTTAGAACTTTCCTCTCCTAATGATAATATTTGTCTAATGTTTAATTTGACCCCAATCAGTGCCTTCAGATATTTCAGGAAAGCTTTTGAGGTGGGCTACAGTTCCCAGAAACTGTAGTGGCCATGCTTAATGGGGGATTCTGGGAATTATAGTCTGGAAAAACTTTTCCGTGTTCCACTTTCTGCTCATACCTATGCTGCCTGACCTGAAATGGCCCGGATGAAGCCCTCAAGATAAGATGAAGGAGGCAGGTGGAGCATTGTTTTTAATCTCACCAGTGTGTTAAAATAAAAATTTTAAAAACCCTTCCTTTACAACTGTCACCCTCATCTGATTTTTCTTACAACCTGAAGGGTTTCTTTATATAGGAAAACCAACTTTTTTAAAAGGCAAGGAAGTGAACCACAAGCTTCCTGTTCACTTCTCCTTTTATGACTTTTACAGCCTTTCTCTACTAAGGTATTTTTTTACGACTCAAGCAGCGTTTGCTCCACTGTTGATAAAGTCTGGGGATCAACCTTTGGGGATTCATATAACTTGTCACAATATTCTTAACAGCAGTTTTTCACATATTCCTGGGCGAGTGGCACTCGTGAGCAATTCCCCCCGGTGCTGCTTTATGGAAGAAAATGTACATTCTAGCTTTGGTAATGGAAGGGGGTGAGTGGGGAGCAGCAAAGACAGAAGAGAGAGAGAGAGAGAGAGATCCTTCCTTCATCACATCTCCCACTCAGTACCATGTGCTAATTCTTTCACCCATCTGCCCTTTCTTGTTTTAACTCGCTGCGTTTTGTCTTTAGAGGCATCTTATCTTCCATCCTGTATTTTGAAACTCGTAAACAGACTTCAAGTGAAACCTTCCTTGAGGAACTTTCACTATGTGATTTGTGCGGAATATCTGAGAGAATCCTTAATAGTATTTCCTTCGCCCTTGGGCTGCCTCTCTGCGTGCTTTTTTTGTTCTCCAGCGAATCCATAAATTTCCGCATTAATGGAAGCACAACATCTTGACCTGGGAGAGTGAAATAAAGCTTTGACCTTGACCAGGAACCAGGGAAACCTGTGGCATTAATCGACTGGGAGGCCCACTGTGGCGTTCGCCTTTGTGGCCCCTGCTTGTTTTTCCCTCACAAAGGCTCACGTCGTGTTTTCTTCTCGCTGCCACCAGTGGATTACCTCAATCCACAATATAAATGATGTTCATCTGAACACTTGACTTGTGAACAGATACAGAACTTATTGAAGTGGAGCAGACTGAATAATAACAGAAGTTTCTCAGATACACATTATACCTAAGCAAATCATCAACCGTTCTCTCAGTACATACTTCTTTTCTCTTGCAATCCCATTACCCCCTTCTCTACCTATTTTCTTAACCAGCGTTATCTCTCTCAGTCTCTGTTCCCGCTCTCTCTGACTAACCAACCCCATCTCTCACTCCTCCTTCTCTCGCCAAACCTCATGTAGCTGCTGACTCCGCCTCTCCAGTCCTCTCATAGGGTCAGGCAAATCAGCTCATGAATATGAATAGCATGAATGCCGTGGGCGATTTTCACACCCGCCATCCTTCTCCAGTGGCCAGACTGGATGGAGCTCAAGGGAGCTGGCATTCAGACACACCAGAAGAGGTACAAGTTCTTCTTCCCTGAATGAGGGAGCTGGAGAAATAAAGTGTATGAGTTTGGTTGCTGTGGGTTTTTCGGGCTCTTTGGCTGTGTTCTGAAGGTTTTTCTCCTAACATTTTGCCAGTCTCTGTGGCCGGCATCTTCAGAGGACAGGAGTAGCACTCTGCGCTCTGGTGCAGTTTGTTTGGGAGTTGAGTATTTATAGCTGTTGGATCAGCTTTGTCATTTTCAGGAGATGGGTGATTATGTGCTGAGAGGACAGCTAGAAATACTCAACACAGAGACTGGTGAAACGTTAGGAAGAACAACCTTCAGAACACGGCCAAAGAGCCCGAAAAACCCACAACAACCATCAGATCCTGGCTCTGAAAGCCTTCATGAATATAAAAGTGTATGAGTATTTGGAAATGGTGAGAGATTTGGGAAATGCTTAGCAAATTTGTGGAAGGAGTCTTCAACCAGAAGAATCAAAAGATGGACTAAAACACTCAGAGTCTCAGTAAGGTATAAACTCAAGCAATCAACTGATTATCTCTGGTTGTCATGAATGGTTTTTAGTCCAACTAGCTTTCTTCACTTAGGAAAAGAAGGCCTTCCTTCCTTTTTGGTGGCTACAAACTGGCCTTTCCTTCCCAAGAGGAAACTGAAATTGGAAGTACGAAGTCTGCATCAGCCATATAATAGGATTGCTGCCAGGATCAAACCTACTATTAGGCAAAAAGAAGCAAATGTCCAGCAAGTCAAATACTTGAAAGGAGGGGGAGCATGTTCTGTTCTCAATCATCCCAGAATGAAGGACACGGAATAATGGGCTCAAGCTCCAAGAAGCCAGATTTTGGCTGAATATCAGTAAAAACTTCTTAACTGTTAGAGCAGTACACCAATGGAACCAATGACCTCAGGAGTTGGTGAGTGCTCCAACATAAAAGGCATTCAAGAGAAAAAATGAACAACACTCTGTCAGATCCACTTTGATTTAGATTCCTGCCTTGAGCAGGAGGTTGGACTCAGTGGCCTTATCAGCCCCTTCCAACTCTATGATTCTATGATTTAAGTCCTAGATTGTTTTGGCATTCCTGTATGTGACGTGTGGATGGCAACAGGAAACTTAAGTGATCACTTGCGGCTAAGACTAAGCACCTGCAACTGAAATCAACCTGTAAGCATCTCCAGTTTGTCCTGCTTCCATTACTTCCCTTCGCTGTTGTATCCCCTGTCTATCTCTTTTCTACTTTGTAAGCTCCTTGGGGCAGCAAACTGTCTCCTAATTCTTTGTAAGGTGGGCATGGAATTACGGCCCAGCTGCCAGCCCAGTCTGCTTCAGTACATGGAATGGAAAGGCTACTATCTTACCCATAACACTCAGGTCTGGGGACATTGCTGGGAACTTCCTAATCCTGCGTGATAGGGCTTTCACCATGATAAATCTATGTCCAGGAACCATCTAGATGGGCAGATATGTGTGTGTTTGCATTGCTCATGCACATGTTCCTTTTCACTCCGGAACTCTTGGCCCAAGCTGGCACTATTATGGGAAGCCACAGATCATTTAGCTCATGTTTTCCCCTCCCACCTTACTATGTAATTTCAGGAATCCATTTCCTGGATTGCCATAAGTAAAGCTTAACCAAAGTCTGACTTGAGTATTAGTTTTTTTTCCCAAAGTGTCAAAGCGTTCTGATATTATTTCACCTCGCCTTCGGTGACTTGTAGCTATTTCTTACCAATGCAAGGCAGAAATTATGCAGAAGAAATCGTATGCAAATGTTTTGCTGCATAATGTATTTGCACTGCATGTGGTTCTCCTCGGTGCAGAAACTAGAACCACCCTTGTTATGGCATTGAGTTGACGCATCTCTGGCTCTGGGTGGAAGTACCGCCATTAAGAGGCCCGGAAAGCAATGCCGATCCCTTTGGCTATGCTTAATTAGTCTGTCTGTATTTCTGCCCTGCAGCAGATAACATTCTTCTTTTCACTGTGCGGGAGAAAAAAAACAGAACAGCCTAAAGGGAATATGAAGCTGAGCTCTAAGTATAGATTTGGGTTCCCCTGCCCGGATCTTAATGGAGCAAAGAGTTACTGGGAGACAAGCTTTGTGCTCTTTCCTGCTGAATCATCAGAACTTTTGCACTCCAGTAATTGAGGAAAACATATAAATACTGCATAGAGATCTCCTTGGGCTGTGTTCATAAAACGGCGATGTTCTGTTAAAGTGCTTTTCTCGTACAGGTTAATCTCTCAAAACAAAAGCTGGGAAAGAGAGCAACGAAACCAAGCTGTATTTTTGTTACCCGATAAAATCCCTCTTTACTTGTCTGCAAATAAACGATTCCCAAAGGCACCTATCTGCGGAAGGAGAGAAAAGTTTTGACAAAGGAGGAGGAGGAAGAGAAGAAAGAGGAGGAGGAAAATGTAAGCCATCCAGATGGCACAACACCACCAAGAATGCCGAATGATCAGAACCTGGACTTGGAAATCTTGGCTTAAAGGGAGGTGTCCTGGAATGTCAATGCCTGGAAATCTCCCTGCACCATTCCAGAAAGCAGCTGCTGGAGAAGGCTCTGCAGATGACAATGATCTAAATCAATCACACCAGAATCATCCCCCGGTTTATGATACCAGTGATTTCTTCTCACTCTCTCAGATCCTGACATCCCAACCTTGCTCCCTCCACCTGTGTCCCAGTGCCAGTTCAGTGGCTGGCCTGTTGCATTGTCACTTCCACTGCCTACCAGCACAGGAGTGGCAAGAACATCATCCCAGCCCATCTCTGATTCAATTAATGTATGCATTACTGGCCTGGGGCAATATGCAGATGGGCAATGGACAGATGGATACACATCAGGGATGTTGGCAAGACATTGGGTCCAGTCCGAGTCGGAGAATTTGGCACCAAGTCCCAAATCCCAAGTCCCAAGACTGAGTCCCTATTAAAAACAAGCTCTCCCCCCACCCCAGAGAAAAAGGGAGGATGGGTGGGTTCCAAGTTGCAAGTTGGGTCTGAGTCATTATAAGCAACCCTGAGTCGGGTCATCAGTACAACTTAAGTCTAACTCGACAATTCTCCTCATTCTTATTCTCTTCCCTTGTCAAGAATGCCATGACACACAGAAGCTAGTCCTCTCTCAAGGAGAATAATTTCCTGATTCTTTAGGCTCACTTGTGAGGATAAGGTAAGGTAAGATAAGGTAAAAAGTAAAGGTTTCCATTGACATTTAGTCCAGTCCGACTCTAGGACACAGTGCTCATCCCCATCTCCAAGCTGCAGAGCCAGCGTTTCTCTGAAGACAGTTTCTGTGGTCACGTGGCCAGCACGACTAGACACGGAATGCCGTGACCTTCCCACCAAGGTGGTACCTATTTATCTACTAGCATTTTTACATCCTTTCGAACCGCTAGGTTGGCAGGAGCTAGGACAAACGACAGGGGCTCACTCCATTGCGTGGATTCGATCTTACGACTGCTGGTCTTCTGACCCTGCAGCACAGAGGCTTCTGCGGTTTAACCCGCAGCACCACCATGTCCCGAGGATGAGATAAGGGAGGCTCTACATTTCTACTCATTATCAAAGTCTTGTGCTCTAAATAGGGAACTAATCTCCTCTAGGATGGAAAGTACAGATTCTGAAACCCCTGTACTTTGCATCCAGCTTCCACTGTGCTTCCTGCAAGTTCCTGAAGCTTGTTTTTCCTTCATAAACCCCTGATTGGCATTCATAGCACACCACTGGAAGATGTCTGCTGATCCCATTTTATCAGAATCTAAGGTGTTCTTCCTCATTCTGACCCAGCAATCTTCTTCATGGAGGGGCTTGGCCCTCGTCACAGCTCTTGAGCTGTAAATCTTGTCTACAGAAGCACCATGATTAGTTTCTGAACATTATTGGGAAGGGTTGACTATATGGACATTTTAAGGGAAAATGTGGTTGGTGAAACAATCATATAAAGATGTCTCCATGGTCATAAACTCAGTGGTATCATGAGATAATGGTATTAAATCATATTTTCTTGACTACAGGCTGAGGTAAGTACCATCACCTCCTCAACCCCTGCCAATTATTGTACATGCATAAGGATTTTCACATGATCAAGAAGCCTGAGCATATAGGCTTCGCGATATGCAGGATGCCATTCAGCTGCTTGTGTGTACTGAGTTGCTCAGATGTTCAGCTGCTCATGGATGCATATATTCCCTGGAATGAATAAATAACAGAATATAGTAGAATAAAGTGCATGCCAGTCAAATATGCAGGTATCTAGACCAGCCCTGCTTTCTGTTCACACAATCGATGAAGAGATGAGTGCTCTAGTCAGATGATATAAAGCACATTCATCTACAATAGCGTCAAGGAACTGTTCACCACTTTAACTATAACAATTGTTTACATAAGTAAACAGACATATACCTGGTACAAATTTGTTGTTGTTTAGTTGTTAAGTCATGTCCGACTCTTCGTGACCCCATGGACCAGAGCACGCCAGGCCCTCCTGTCTTCCACGGCCTCCTGCAGTTGGGTCAAATTCATGTTGGTCGCTTCAATGACACTGTCCAGCCACCTCATTCTCTGTCGTCCCCTTCTCCTCTTGCCTTCACTCTTTCCCAACATGGGGGTCTTTTCCAGGGAGTCTTCTCTTCTCATGAGATGGCCAAAGTACTGGAGCCTCAGCTTCAGGATCTGTCCTTCCAGTGAGCACTCAGGGTTGATTTCCTTTAGAATTGATAGGTTTGTTCTCCTTGCAGTCCAGGGGACTCTCAAGAGCCTCCTCCAGCACCACAATTCAAAAGCATCAATTCTTCGGCGGTCAGCTTTCTTTATGGTCCAGCTCTCACTTCCATACGTCATTACAGGAAAAACCATAGCTTTGACTATGTGGACCTTTGTCGGCAAGGTGATATCTCTGCTTTTTAAGATGCTGTCTCGGATTGTCATCGCTTTCCTCCCAAGAAGCAAGTGTCTTTTAATTTCGTGGCTGCTGTTTGCAGTGATAACGGAGCGCAAGAAAGTAAAATCTATCACTGCCTCCATATCTTCCCCTTCTATTTGCTAGGAAGTGATGGGATCAGTGGCCGTGATCTTAGGTTTTTTTTTTCCGGGTTTCCCAAATGATTTGGGATCTTTGATGGGATGGAAAGGCCCAGCACAAATCTCTGTTTATTACCACTGAAAGGTACTCTGAATGAGGAGCCCCTGTCTCTGAAGCGATTCCCATCTGAGATCTGCTGATTTGTCTTTAAATCGTAGAAACCAACATTTCTGGTTTTTATAGCAGGGTATCTGAAATAGGAAACTTCTGTGACGTTTTCTGAGTCTCCAACAGCTTCTCCTACAGATGCTCAAAGGAAAGTTAACAATATATTCCCTTCCTACTGTGAGAATACCCACAACCCTGTGCGCAAGGAAGAGGGGAAACAGCTTTGAAAATAACTTTTGATTTCTTGACTTAAAAAAACAACACCACCCAAGCTATTCTACAATATCCTCTAGGCATTCTTTTAACAAAATAAACAAAGGAGGTTTTCTTGTGCTTCTATGCTAGAACATTCATCACTGGCCATTTGTTGCAGTTATAATTCATGGTAGTTATACTTTTCCGGAAGATCTGGAAGTCTGTATTCAGTTTATTCTCTTTAATTGTTTCTTGGTTCCTTTTGCATTATTTCCTTTTAATTGTTTTATTTAGCTCCTGTCTTGAAATGGTACTAGTTAGAATAGCTGGTAGTGTACCAACTCACGTTCAGTTCTTTTGTTATAAATACATTAGGACTGCCCTATCTGCAGGGAAGGGACGTGGTGGAGCTGCAGGTTAAACCGCAGAAGCCCCTGTGCTGCAAGGTCAGAAGACCCGCCATCGTAAGATCGAATCCATGTGACGGAGTGAGCTCCCATCACTTGTCCCAGCTCCCACCAACCTAGCAGTTGGAAAACATGCAAAATGCAAAGTGCAAGTAGATAAATAGGTACCACCACATTGAGAAGGTAACACCATTCCGTGTCTAGTCGCGCTGGCCACGTGACCACGGAAGATTGTCTTCGGACAAACACCAGCTCTATGGGTTGGACACGGAGATGAGCAGAGCCCCCTAAAGTTGGCCACGAATGGACAAATTGTCAAGGGGAATCTTTACCTTTACCTGTCTGCAGGGAATCAGTTACAAGCCTCTGCTCCGGGGATGTTGAAAAACACAGATCATCATAGCCAACACTATTTATAATAGCAAATGCTACATATAGCATGATCTCTGGCTCCCTTTCATGGCCAGTTATGGTAATAACATCGTGGAAATATATTTCTCTATCAATTGCTATACACAGTATGGTCTCTGCCTCCATCTACTGGCCAGTTTGGTTAATTTCATCATTAAATATATACAGTACAGTGGTGCCTCGCATAACGATGTTAATTGGTTCCATTAAAAACATCGTTATGTGAAAACATCGTTAAGCGAAACACCATTTCCCCTAGGAATGCAATGAAAACCGGTTAATCCGTTCCAATAGGAGCCTATTCAATACATTTCAATGGTGAAAAAAAATCACCAAAAATTCAAAAAGACTCAGAACGAAGCCAAATTACTTTAACAAAGGTTTTATTAGGTGCACTAACGATTCCAAGCATTTTAAACATTTTTTTAACATTTTAGAATATTTTTAAAATAGCGAAAACAGGGCTGTCAAAAAAAAAACGTTAAGCGAAACAGGGGACCTAAAACTGTCATCGTTAAGTGAAGCAAGGTCCCAAACATCATTATGCGAAAATCCCCCATAGGAAACATCGTTAGGTGAGGTGGCAAAATTTCCAGCAAAGGCCATCGTTATGCGAATTCATCATTGAGCGAGGCGCTCGTTAAGCGAGGCACCACTGTATATATATCCACGCGACAAATCCACACAACGAAGTGAGTTCAGTCGCTTGTCCCAGCTCCTGCCAACCTAGCAGTTTGAAAGCATGTAAAAATGTGAGTAGATAAAATAGGTATCACCTCAGTGGGAAGGTAACGGCATTCCGTGTCTAGTCGTGCTGGCCACGTGACCATGGAAAATGCCTTCAGACAAAAGCTGGCTCAATGGCTTGGAAACAGGGATGAGCACCGCCCCCTAGAGTTGGACATGACCAGACTAAATGTCAAGGGGAAACTTTACCTATATTTTCATATGATGGATGAGTAGATCAGCAGATACTGATCCTGCAGATCAGTGACACCTACTGTAATAACGAATGTACTCAGGTTTACCCGGATTAGAAATGTATTGTTTCAAGACATACCCATGACTCTACCTTCCTCCCCTCACTTCTGCTTCTTTCCCCCCATCATCTCTTTTTCCCTGCCCACACCAGTACTTTGTACTCCCAAGACAGAAAAGTGATTTATTTCTCCTACATCTCCCCAAAATCTCAAAGGAGGGGCATATATAAGGAAAGACAAGAAATAACCTATTGAGTTGTTTAAAGTGGCAGAAATAAGTACTTATCTCTGCAAAGGTTCATTTTTTTAAAAACCAACCTCTTATCCATATAGATGAGAACTACAATGCCCACAATCCCATTAACTTTAGGACTGTTAGAGACTTTCCCAGTCATCATGGCCAGTGGAGAGGCTATCCATTTCTTTAGGTTGTAAAAGCTGCAGCTGTCAAGTGTAAAATTTGTGTTACTACCTCTCACTGTTCGGGTCCAATGATTGGAGCCGTCAGCATTCCCCAAAGGCAGGACAGCCAGTGGAGAGGTAACCCACCCGGTGATTTAAGGTGGCATTTCAGTCCTATCCATGCAAAAGGTTGCTGACTTCTACGGTTTCAGAGATCTTTTGAGACAAATACACAAGCACATGTATAAGAAGAAGACATGCAAGCCGAGTCAATGGAAGCAAACAGCACAAGAAAGCTATGCTGTCATACATCTACAACTTGTAGGGAGCAAATTTCCTGCTTCATGAAGAATCCTCTCTGTCTGACAATCCAGAGGTTCCTGGCTGGGCTCATACCTGCTAAGACCCTCCGTTTCGTCAAGCTGAGCAGACTGAAAACATTGCCAAAGAAGTGTGTGTGTGTATATATGCTTATGTAGTGCCCCAAGGCCCCTCATTATCAGAGATCTTAAGCTGTTGCATACTTAATAATAATTATTGCATGGCATCAAGCCAATTCTGACTTATGGCAACGTGTTTCAGGGTTTTCTAGCTAAAGAGTACTCAGAAGTGATTTACCATTCCCTTCTTCTGGGGGCATCCCGGGGCTGTGCAGCCACACAGGCTGGTTCTTCCAGGATTGCACAGTGGAGAACGTCACTTCCAACTTCTGGTGGAGCAGCCAGATGCCCAACTCACTGAGCTATTCAACCACTGCTGGATTTTATCATGGCTTACTTAGCATGTGCATCAGTCTGGCCTAGACCTGAGAGAATCAAAGTGTAATCAGGCACTTGGAGATCACCTCGAAAGATCCAGGGTTCTTGCAGGAAAGAGCTGTAGATCTGTACCCACAGAGAAATTGTGCCATCAGAAAAGGTGGAAAGGATGCTTCTCCCCTCAAGCACCACTGCCGTCTAAAGCTAGGTCAGCAGACACACAAATGGCAATTCCTGCTTTAATGTCTGCAGTGTCATATAGGTGAGATTTGACTGTGATTGTGATGTTTATAAGCACCAGTCACATGCTGGGAAGGATGACTGCATGCTTCCTTTAGTGCAACGGTTCCCAACCTTGGATAACCCAGGTGTTCTTGGACTGCAGTTCCCAGAAACCCTGGGGACACAGCTGGTCGTCAGGGCTTCTGAGAATGGCAGTCCAAGAACATCTGGGTGAACCAAAGTTGGTAACCACTGCTCTAGAGCCAGCTTGTAGAAGCTGACTCTACTCTTGACCATGACCGTAATGATCTTCTCTATAACCATCTACCTTTCCCCTACTGGACCTTTTTCTGTTTGATCCTAGCCCTCCTAGGACACCATGTGAGGATACGCCCTTATTTAGATCCCTACTTGCTGTTTGGATCCTGCCAGCCAAGAGTCTGGGATTGCCTTGACTTTGCTTTCAGAACCTCTGTCTCCTGGAAGAAGAGATGCCTGAGAGGTGATATGCCAGCCATCTGCAGGTATCTGAAGGCTGGCACGTGGGAGAAGGAGCAAGCGCGACTTCTGCTGCTCTGGAGGGCAGGGCCTCAAGAAGTGAATTCCAATGGCAAAGAAATTCTTATTTGACTTCAGGAAGGACATTCTCTGAAGGACCTCCTCATGGTGGAGGACTCTCCTCCATTGGAGGCTTTTTAAACAGAGACTGGATGGATGGCTGTGAGGCATGCCCCAGCTATAGAGTTCCTGCCTTGCTGGCAGGCTGGACTAGATGGGGATGTAAAATCTCTAGGCTTAAAAGGAAGGGACCTGCAAATGCCAGATGCAGGGGAGGGATATCAGGAGACAGGTCTCTAGTGGTCTCGTGTGCTCCCAAAGGCATCTGGTTGGGCCACGGTGAGTTACAGGGGGCTGGACTAGATGGGACCTTAGCCTGATCCAGCAGGGCTCTTCTTAGGTTCTTATGATCTTTGGATTCATCCCAGTTCTACAATTACGTGTTCCTCTTGGCCTTCATGTATCCAAAAAGTGGTGCTGTACTGTGACCCAGGCATTTCTAAGTCTCAATTTCTTTCACACGCGCACCCCCCCCCTTATATCTGCTCATCCCTTCGGTGTGAGCACCAATACCTTCTACATGGACAAGTGTCTACTTATTGCTTCATATTCTTCCCATTCAGTTGAGTGCTCCAGAATCAGCTTAATAAAGACATGGTTGGTTTCTATCTATAACAGCTTGTACAATGAAAGCTATGAGGGCATTCACATTTCTCAGAAACAGTTTTCTGCCTCTAGCTCTATTGTATGTTCTACGAGTTACAGCATTCTCTCTCTCTCTCTCTCTCTCTGTTTGTGTGTGTGTGTGTGTTTCCTCCCCCC
Source organism: Pogona vitticeps (assembly GCF_051106095.1). Classification (NCBI taxonomy): domain Eukaryota; kingdom Metazoa; phylum Chordata; class Lepidosauria; order Squamata; family Agamidae; genus Pogona; species Pogona vitticeps. The sequence goes on from NC_135786.1 coordinate 231,757,890, forward strand.
CTCAGGTGCATTCTTCTATAGCTTCTTGTCAACAGCACAGAATCTCACTGTGGAAACATAACAGTGCAGCATCTTAACTGGAAGACAAAGCCCACTCGCTATTGACTCTTTCCACATTTTAATTTCATGCCGTGAAGGCAGCACCACTTAACTATTTAGCTGCCACTGCATGACACATAGGCATTGTTGTGGCCAGTGAGTGTGCGCATTGCGCTTTGTCATCCGTTAGCGAATTGCTTCATTTTTCAAGGACTTAAACACTTCGGGTATGGTATAGGTGAAATCTGTAATTTTCCCCATCGGATGGAGAAGCTGAAAGCACTGTTGTGGGATTGTTGTTGAGCCTAATAAAGGCATGCTATGCTTGTATCAATTCTAAAGGAAATCAACCCTGAGTGCTCACTGGAAGGACAGATCCTGAAGCTGAGGCTCCAGTACTTTGGCCATCTCATGAGAAGAGAAGACTCCTTGGAAAAAACCTTGATGTTAGGAAAGTGCGATGGCAAGAGGAGAAGGGGACGACCGGGGATGAGATGGCTGGACAGTGTCTGCGAAGCAACCAACATGAATTTGACACAACTCCGGGAGGCAGTGGAAGATAGGAGGGCCTGGCGTGCTCTGGTCCATGGGGTCACGAAGAGTCGGACACGACTAAACGACTAAACGATGCTTGTGGATTTTGGATTTTACTTTTATGAGGGTTTCAAATTGCTGGGGGGGGGGGAGAGAGCAGTCAGTTTGGAGTTTCTGGAGTCTGTCAAAGTTGCTTTTGTTTAAACCTATGAGCTCAAGTTTGGGGAAGAAGTATGGGACGTCACCTGAAAGGCTTAGAGGCCACCTCAGCCAGAAAACCAGCAAAGAAGTTGAATGTTTTCAGAAGAGCAACACAAACCTTCCACTGACTTCACCCATAGGCAACTAATTCCAGTGCAACCTACGGGCCAAGCTATATTCATCCTCCTCCTCTTAGAACTGCAGAACTGGAAGTGACCCTATGGATCATAAAGTCCAGCTTCCATCAAGGAGGCACAGTGGGGAATTGAACTCCCAACCTCTGGTAGCTAAATATGAGACACCTAAATATTCTGGGGGGCAACAGCTTTATTTGGCTCAACTGTAAATCCGTAAACCTACATGATACCTAATATAGTGTCATGGATGCAACGATGGAAAAGGAGACCTGGATTTCCACTCAGCCATGGAAACCCATGACAAGGAGGGCATCGGAACTAATAAGACCATTCCGTAAAGATTACACCTACCTTGAAAGCCCTATTAGGAATGTTACAAGTCAGTTTGGGCATGATTTATTTATTTATTTTATTTATTTATTTATTTAATTTATACCCCGCCTATCTGGTCGGTGAGGACCACTCTAGGCGGCTAACAACAATAAAATACAGTAACAATATAAATAAATAATTCTAATTAGTAAAAACACTACAATACATTACATAGAGTGTAAAACAGGAACAGTAAAGAGGGAAGAAGGAGGTCAAGAGGAATATGATGGAAAGGCCTGCCCAAACATCCATGTCTTCAATTGTTTCTTAAAGATACCCAGCGAGGGAGACCCACAAATCTCAGGAGGGAGATTGTTCCAGAGGCGAGGAGACACCGCCGAGAAGGCCCGATTTCTTGTCTTCTCCTTCCGGGCCTCCCTCGGCGTTAGGCTCCTCAACCTCACATCCTGGCTCGCACGAGTGACACGGGTAGAACTTGGTGGGAGTAGGCGTTCCGCTAGATATCGAGGCCCTAAACCGTTTAGGGCTTTGTACGTAAGCGACAGCACTTTGAAGTTGATGCGGAATCGTATGGGCAGCCAATGGAATGCGGCCAGAGTGGGTGAGATATGTTGGAATTTCCTCACTCCACTAAGTAATCTGGCCGCCGCATTCTGCACCACCTGTAGTTTCCGCAGCAGCCTCAAAGGGAGCCCCATGTAGAGCGCATTACAGTGGTCTAATCTTGAGATTACGAGCGCGTGTACTAAGATGGTGAGCGCCCCCAAATCAAGGTAGGGCCGCAGCTGGGCTATCCGCCTAAGGTGAAAAAAGGCGGAGCGGACTACCGACGCCACCTGTGCTTCCATGGTGAGCGCCGGGTCCAGGTGGATCCCCAAGCTGCGAACCCCATCCCTGGCAGGCAGGGTCACTCCCTCAAAAAAGAGGGAGTTTCCCAAATCCCCAACTGTGGGGGGGCCCACCCTCAGTACCTCCGTCTTGTCCGGGTTCAGCCTCAGCCCGTTCTCCTGCATCTATTTCAGTACAGTCCCCAGGCAGCGCTGAAGGGACAGAATGGCATCTCCTGCAGAAGGTGGAAAGGAGATGTAGAGCTGAGTATCATCAGCGTACTGATGACACCGAGCTCCACACCCCCTGATGACCCCACCCAGCGGCCTCATGAAGATGTTAAATAGCATTGGAACACATGCAAACCCACCTCAAGTCTATGCATCTTCAAGCTGCATCTCACACCCTGGCCATAGCAATACACGGAATGCCATCTTCTTTGATCACGTCTTTACTAAAAAAGCTCGCTGTTTTCTCTCTCACCCCTATCCTTATCCATGTCCCTCTTATCACCCTCTTTTCTCTTTAGTCATTCCTGCCGTTCAGAAGCCTCCTGTTGAGTTTTATTCTCTAGCACTACGAATGTCACCGCTGGAGAATAAATTCTCCAGTGCAATATTTATTGGTTTGTTTTATTTATATGCCACTTTTTTTTCCAGGTAAGGGGACGCAAGGCGACTCACAGTATTAAAAGGAAGAGAATTATATATCCTCTAGTGCAATGGATATCACAGCTAGCTGGAATGCTCAGTGGTTTAGGCATTTGGCTGCAGAGCTAAAGGTTGGGAGTCCGATTCCTCCACTGTGCGTCCGGGAAGAAGAGCCAACCTGGGTGGCCTTGGGCCAGCTGCACAGGTCCACAGCGCCCCCAGTGGAAGGGACTGGTCAGCCACTTTTGAGTATTCTTTACCTGGAAAACCCCCCAAAAAGGGATACCATAAGTCAGAATTGACTTGGCGGCACATGATTATTATTTTATGGATGTCACTGTGAATGTCTAATGGTATTGCTCAGTTTTTGACTTCCAGCAGTGCTTAAGGAACTTGGTGGGATTCTAGCCCCGCAACGCACACACAAAGCAGTTGTGAACATTTTTTTTTCATTGATTCATGAATAATGTGGGAAGCCCACTAAGAGGCAGTATTGTGTCATAGTCCAAGCAGGCCAGCTTTACTACCCTGGCTTCTCCTTGCCTTAAAAGTCTTCTGGAAGATTGAACAGCTGAGTACAGCTTGCAGGTCAGTCCCCAAATGAGTAAATCAATGTGTCGAAAATACATTGCATTTGGATCGGCAGAGGCTGATGTATTTGAATCTCACTTGAACTGCTCTGAAGCCATTTCTAGCAAGGGGACTGAATTTCTTTTTTAAGTGACCAGAAACAAAGGCAGTCGTCCTCTTCATCACTGACCTTGTTTTCCTGTTATTTATTGTGGCAAACTGTTTCTTCTGAAGATGCCCATAGCCACAGAGACTGGCGAAACATTAGGAAGAACAACCTTCAAAACACGGCCAAAGAGCCCGAAAAACCCACAGCAACCCATGTTTCGTCTTCATCCACCTCGGCTTCTAATCGGACAGAACTGATATAATGAAGGCAAAGGTCACAAGAAGCTAACCACTGCTTAGCTGCCTCTGAAAAGTAATATCTCTTTTAAGGATGACTTGCTGAAATGATCATCTTTCTTAGAGGCCATGCCAAAACAGGAGCCACTCTTACTTATACCTTTAAATGTGCATGTGTGTGCACACACAGAGATACAGACACACACACCAAAGAAAATTATTTCTTGAAGCAGGGGGGAACATGGACTGCAGCTACAAGGCACAGTTTGTATCATCCCAATGGTTCTGGCTGTACCCTGAAGGATTCTGGGTTTTGTAGTGTGGTGAGCCGCTTAAAATCCTTTGCTGGAAAGTGCTAACGACAGCATTAACTACATCACCTCACTAAACTAAACCCCCAGGATTCCTTAAGATACAGCTGTACTAGTTAAGGAGGCATCAAATTGCTATAACTGTCCAATATAGATGCCATGCTGTTTCGTTCCAATAGAACTTGCCCAGTTTCTTCTCTGCCGTTTTTTCTGTTGGCAATAATTTAGTCTTTTGCAAATAGTTTGTTTATTTATTTATTTATTTATTGTGGGAAAATAGCTATCTATCTATCTATCTATCTATCTATCTATCTATCTATCTATCTATCTATCTATCTATCTATCTATCTATCTATTTATTTATATATATCCCGCCTATCTGGTCGGGTCAGGACCATGGCATTGGCCATCACCTCTAAAAAGAATGTAATATTAATACAGGATAGTGGGTTTTTGTTGTTGTTTTTTAATTTTTTTATTAACAACTTGGGATAAGGTAAGGGGTACAGAAGGTAAGGGGGGATATGGGGGGGGAAAGGGGGAGGTGAACTCAGAATGTACTGACATCCAATATTTCCGCTTTTCTATCATTTGATTGCCCTCCAGGTTTTAACTTACAGTTACATCTTAGTTTAAATTGATGTAATTCAAGCACTATCTGGTGACTCAAGCCATTTATATAATAACTCCCATCGTTCAGTTGCCTTATGCATTGGACAGACTTTCAACACTTCTGATAGAATACCAATTTCTGCCGCTTCACATATTTTCTCAATGAGTTCCTCTTGTTTCAGTATCTCCGATTTCTTCCAATTCTTAGCATAAAGAATTCTGGCTGCAGTGACTATTTATATAACTAAGTAGTTCTTTGCCTTATCTAATATTATCTGGTATAATGCTCAGTAAAAACAGTTCTGGGGTTAGTGGAACATTACAAAGCAGTATTTTTTTTTTGTAAAAGAGTATGTACTGCTATCCAATACTGTTTCACTACTCTGCAAGTCCACCACATATGGTAAAAACTTCCCTCATGAGGATGGTGTTTTCCAAAAGCGTGCTTTTTGGCTCGAAGCTAGGTTTAAAAACAGAAAGGTGGGAACGTGGACAAAAAGCTGGTGCAAAAATAATTCATGAAGCTCTCTGGGGCTTGAGGTGGGTAGTAGATCTACATGGCTCCTAGAATTTGCCCACCCTTGGACTAGATAATTAAGAGGTCTTAGTGCCTATCACTGTTTGAGCTGGCTAGATAGCTCAGTGGTTTAGGAGGCTGGGATTTCGATCTCCCACTGGCCCTTCTGGGAGAAAAGCCCATTTATGTGGCCTTGGGCAAGCTGCACAGTCCCAGGATATCCCCAGGAAAAGGAATGGTGAACAGGAAAAGGAATGGTACAGTAGGACTGTCCTATCCACAGGATCACTATCCACTGAATAATTTATCCACTGCCTGAAAATATACTAAATAAACCACACACACCCCAGAAATAAGAATTTCTGGATGTTTCCAGGGTGTATTTACCAGAACTGACAATTACCTCCTTGAGGGATGGCTCTTTCAGAAGGGCCCCCTGGCTAGATCTTAATTGCTTGGTAGGTTTTTTATATGGAAGGAAATATATATTGGTTACTTAAACATACCAAACAATTTCAGAAAGAAAATAAGTGCACGTGTTACAGTTTACAACAAGCCGTTGACTGCATGGAGCATGAAAAGATAAGTTCTAAAAGAAATGGTGGGGCTTAGTGTGTAACTTATACTTTGGACAAGAGGCTACTACTGTTAGGACACAATATGGAGGTAACCATGGTTTTCCATTGGCAAAAGCGTCAGATAAGGGTGCGTTTTCTCTTCCTGGTTGTTCGATCTCTGCATACAAAGAATCCTACAGAAACCTGGATAAGGCTCAGGAGAACGAAGAAAGAAAAATGGTGGGAGAAGCATCAATAATTCAAGATGCGCAGAATAATACGGGCAGAAAACGCAAATGAGTTGAAATGGCTACTATGGAATGAAAAAGGTGCTGGATTCCTGGTCAACAGTAAGAAAACAACCATCAATCCAAATAGAGTCTTCAGCCAAGATATCCAAACAACACTGAGAGTTCTAAGGGCAGCTATGAAGGAACTAGAAAACAGCTCTAAGCACAAGAATCTGACACTGAAGACCAAGCCCCAGACCACCAGACTGTGGTATTCATGACTATTATGTATGGACTGAAAGTGAAGAAAGTCAACAGGGGGGGAAATAAATTGAGTAATTTGAACCATGATGTTAGGAGAGAGCCTTACAGATAGCGGCTCAGAGTGGTTGTATAGACCAGATGGGCGGGATACAAATCAAATCAAATAAATAAATAAAAATAAACAAATAGACTACCTAAAAGACAAAACAATTGTGTTTCTGAGCACAGCAAACTGAGACTCGGAATAAAAACTAGAATTACTTGAAGTGAGGACACGAGCCACTGGGGAAATATTACCGTTGTGCTAGAAAAGTGGAAGGCAAAAGGAAAGAAAGGCCAACAGGACATGAACTGGTTCTTCCCAGTTCCTAAAAGCACAGGTGCTACCACTCCGCTCTCCTTCCTGCTCCTCTGGCTCAAACAGCCACTCCACCAGGTCCAGTTGGCTTGCTTCTTCCACCTCCTCGGCTGATCTCCCAGTCATGGGCAGGAGCCCAGACTTCTCTGCCCCACCCCTTTGGTCTGATTGGGAGATCCGCCGAGAGGGGCGGGGCAGAGATGCCTGAGCTGCTGCTGGGACTGAAAGATCAGTTGAGGAAGTGCATAAAGCTACTGGGCTGGGCCTGCCGAATGGCTGATTGAGCCAGAGGAGGCACAGAAGGAGGCCAGCAGCACCTGTGTTGCTGCCTTTAGAAACTGGAACAAACTGTTTCATGCCCATCTGTAGCCAAGGCCTAAAAGAAGATAGAGTGACTCAATGAAAGAAGCCACAGCCTTTAGTCTGCAAGACCTAAGCAAGGCTGTTAATGATAGGACCTTATTGAAATCATTAATACATAAGGTTGCCTTAGGTCAAAAGCAACTTGACATCCCGTAACATAGTGGTCCCCAACTTTGGGCCTCCAGGTGTTATTGGACTACAACTCCCAGAAGCCTTGACCACCATATCTGCTGGCCAGGATTTCTGGGAGTTGAAGTCCAAGAACACCTGGAGGCCCAAGGTTGGGTACCACTGCCGTAACAGATATCTCTTTCCCTCCACCTTCATCACAAGGGGTGCTTAACTTTCAGACCTCTTATTGAAACAGCTCAGGCTTTCCTAGATGGGAAGCAGAATTTCTGTACTCTGCTTTGCTGGACATCTGCAGAGGGAATGATCTGGATGTTGGCAATTATGTCCATGTTATATCCACATCTGGACCTCTGATTGGCACAAACCTAGTTCGGATGTGTCCATGAAGCTGGGATGGGGAGTGCCCTTTAGAGCAGTGGTCCCCAACCTTGGGCCTCCAGATGTTCTTGAACTTCAACTCCCAGAAATCCTGGCCAGCAGAGGTGGTGGTGAAGGTTTCTGGGAGTTGTAGTCCAAGAACATCTGGAGGCCCAAAGTTGGGGACCACTGCTTTAGAGCACAATCAGCAGATACTTGGCTGCATGGATCAGTCCTACGTTTTTGGCTGGGCTTCATCATCTCGACAAATCTGTCATCCCAAACTCCTCCGTTGTTTCGATTCATTGTTTGTCCCACATGCCTGCATAATCCTGTGCAAACAACATTCATGTTTGCCTAATTTTCTGTTTATCTGCCTACTTTGGATGCCTCCCAAGCACTTCAGATGAACAGGGAGGCATGGTACTGACATTCATTACAGAAAACATAACGTTGCACTATATCCTCATTAATTCCCCACAAAAGGTTTTGTGAAGACAAATACAGGATTTAATCCTGTTTATAGAGCTGCTCTTCTCCTCGGGCTCAAAGAAAGGCAACAACATTTTTGTCCTTCTTCCCACTCTGCCATATCCATTCTCCTATCAATCGAACAGAACGGCAGAGGCGTCCTTTAGATTTGGACCTGAAGATAGAGGAAGGACTGTAGATCAGTGGCAAGGCATCTGCTCTGCATACAATTCAGAGTCCGTCTCGGGCAGCACCAGGTAGGGGTGGAAAAATTGCTTTCTGAAAGTCTGGAGAGCTTCAGCCGGGCCATGTCAGTAACACTGGGCTATATCAACCCATTATCTGCCCTGATATCTCAGACAGCCTCCTATATTGCCCTGTAAGAGAATCAAGTTGGATTTCAACAGGAAAATGGCATTGCAAAGCCATCCATGCCAGAATTCATAGAATCATAGAATAATGAAGCTGAAAGGGGCCTGTAAGGCCACTGAGTCCAACTCGTAACTCAATGCAGGAATCCAAGTCAAAGCAGATCTGACAGATAGTTGTCCAATTTTCTCTTGAATGCCTCTAGTACTGGAGCGCTCACTTGCCTTCAAGAGGTAAGCTTTGGAAGATGAGAAAGATGCATGACCTGCAGACAATGTTAGAAATGCTTCCTTACATTGGAGGATGGAGCAGCATGAGTTTTATTTGGAACTTCCCATGCTGTCTGTAGTTTGTGTGACTAGGAGGGACTTTTCTGGACTTGGGTGATATCCAGCACTAACCAATCATTTATTTTAGCCTTTCAAAGAGAGCCCATCACTCTACTGCATGTTCTTTCCCCCTCTTTCCTCTGTTTGTTGCAGTTGTTTGCTGTTGATCTGTTTGGTTGGTTGCTAGGTAAGTGTGCAGTAAAGAAAGCAGTATACACAAGTCTGTAATTTTAAGCAACTGTATGTAAATAAATGGGTTTTTTCATATTCTTTCTTCTATATGTGTCTCAGAGTTACTTACTGAGATGTAAATTGCCAGTTAATGAAAAAGGGGTAGACTCAGGGAACTTATAGTTATTCTCCTCTATGGGTCTCTGTACTTTTACTCTCCTGTTTTTTTTTAACTGTACTGTACTTTTACTGCATAGCAAAAATAAATTTTACTGGAAATTCAACAATCTGCAACAGATACTATAAGTTGTCATCTCTTCCTCCTTCTCCCCAGTTAGCATCTTCTCTCCTGAAAGCTGACAACTGCCTGAGAAAGACCCCTGCACTTTTCTGCACGAATGAACTAATTTCGTTCACACACAGAGCTCTGAAATATGAGGATCACACCAAACAGGTAGATTAGGACAGAGACCAGACCTGAGAACAGAGGCTCATGGGAAAATTAAACGGTTGCCATCTTGCCTGGGCAGTCCTGGGCCTGTGACACCCTGCCATACCTTATTCAGTTGTTATTATTATTTATTATGGCATTTTAAGATATTTATAATACAAGTTCCTTGAATGCTGCACAATTAAAATTGAATGAAAATTCAACACAAAAATCAGGCACCACAACAGTACTATAGGCTTTGAGAAAAATACAAGAAAGGGGCCACTTTTAGAAAATGGCGGTAAACCTTAGGCGTGAAAGTCCCTCACCTGCCAGAATGACCAGAAAGCAAAGCTTTAAAAGGCCACTGAGGACAAAATACATATGTAAATTAAAAAAGGTAAAAGAACAAAAAAGAAAAAGAAAGAAAAGAAAAGAACCTGAAGATTAAATGAAAACGACAGTGGTGCCATTTGTATTTCTTTGGGGAGGTGAGTCCCATTCCTGAGGCCCACCGAAATAAGACTCTCTTTTGCTGTCCTTTTCAGGGAGTAAAATCCTTCAAGAACCATAAGGAGGAAGTGGTCAATCCAAATTATGCACCACCTGGACAGCAGCCACAGAGGTCATCTGGCCACTCTCTTCTCCCATTTAAATTATTAAATCTATTTCCGATTTTGCATGCGTACGTACAAACTGGCATATTCTGTCTTATGAAACACAGCGTCCTGCTTTTCCTCCTTTCCTGCAATGAAGATCCCCTTTTTAGTGCTTCTCCTATCCTCTTCCCAGCAGCCAGCCAGACTCAAGGCTTCAGAATGCGGAGGCTGACCATGAGGAGTGCATCCATAAGTAAAGGTCAGCTACTCATGTGTAGATACTTCTGGCGGCTTCCCCTAAATATATTTCTGCACATTGAGGTATGTGCCAATCATCTGTCCCATTTCTCAGCAGATTCGAAAGAGGAAAAGGACCCTGTAAAGAGAACCTCCACTTTTGCACCACTCAAAATTTCAAAATAATATGGTATTTATGTACTCAAGTTGCTCCAAACAGTCTTTGGATGCTTCTTTTCAAACTACCCCATGATTGACTAGACCACGTATCCAGTTCCCTTATGCCGTGGGAATCTCCTGCAGCTTTCTAAAATATACAGAGATGGGGAACAGATTTTTTTTGGGGGGGGGGAGGTGGAGAGATTATAAAGCCAGGTGCCCGTTGTGGCTGGGTTGGGGAATGTTTTGGGAGCTGTAATCTAAAAGAAGTCATTTCGCCTAGACGAGTGGTCCCCAACCTTGGGCCTCCAGATGTTCTTGGACTTCAACTCCCAGAAATCCTGGTCAGCAGAGGTGGTGGTGAAGCCTTCTGGGAGTTGCAGTCCAAGAACATCTGGAGGCGCAAGGTTGGAAACCCACTGGCCTAGACAACACTGGCTGGACTTTCTGGGAGTTGTAGTCCAAACAATATAAAGCCACCATATTCTGAACTGTTATTTCTGAACTTTGTCTCCTGAGTTGGCTGCATATTTCAGTGGTTTAGGTATCTGGTTGTGAAGCCAGAGGTTGGAAGTTCAATTCCCCACTGTGCCTTCTGAGTACAGTCAGCATATGTGGCCTTGGGCAAGCTGCACAGTCCCAGGGCTCCCTCAAAGGATGGAATGGTAAACAATTCCTGTGTATTCTCTGCCTGGAATACCCTGAAAAATGGTTACCATGTCAGAATTGGCTTAACAGCCCATGATGATGATGGTGGTGATGATGATGGTGATGGTGATTTCTTCTTCTTCTTCTTCTTCTTCTTCTTCTTCTTCTTCTTCTTCTTCTTCTTCTTCTTCTTCTTCTTCTTCTTCTTCTTCTTCTTCTTCTTATTATTATTATTATTATTATTATTATTATTATTATTAATGCAGTACATTGTTTCTGACCAGTCAGGCCTTCACAATAGGTTTTAATTAAAAAGGAATTTAAGTATGGTCACCTAGCCCTTCAATGGATTCAGCTTCCTCCAGAAAGTCTATATCTCCAGTGTTAAGTTTTCCCACAGTGCCTTTGTTTGGCTTTACTATTGATCCAGAATAAAGATTATGAACTGCCAAACAATATTACAGTGACTGGTCATGAGGGTGAAGGAGATGACGGTAAAATGGGCTCAAAATTTTGGGTACAATATTGATACTGATGAATGGACAAAAATGTGGGAAAAGAATCATAAAATGATTAAGCCAGTGAATCTTAGAAGAAATGTCCTTAAAATGTTTCACAGACGCCATTTTACCCCTGGCAAAAATGTCAGAAGTTAAGAGCAAGGTTTGTTGGAAGTGTAAAAAATAAAATAAAATCCAGGCACTTATTATCATATGTTGTGGTCATGTGAAAAAGCAAAGAAATGTTGGATACAGATTTGGGAAATGCTAAAAGAGATTGTTCAACAAAATTTAAATTTTAAACCTGAAATGTTATTATTGGATATAATGCCAGAAATTATTGACAAGAAAATAAAATATAGTCTACTGTATATATTCACAGCAGCTAGTTTATTCTGGGACCAAAAATGGAAGAATGAAGAGACACCAACGATGGATGAGCTATTAAAGATGCTATTGGGCATTGCAGAACTGGACATGCTTTCAGAGGCACAACAGGATCAACCAAGAGATTTTGCAAAGCAAAGCTGGAAGCTGATATATAATTGGGCCCAGAAAAAAAAAAGACAGGAACTTGGGGGGGAAATTAATCTATAGTAAACCAGTGCTCACCGGAATCACCTTGAAGATATTTCGATGACCAGATGATTTGTACAGCAGGCCAAGGCAGTCCCGGAACCAGCCAAATCAGGGAGCTGGACAGGGGACGGATTGCATTTGTCTTCAGTGTGGAAGGGATGGTCACTCTTGAATTGGCCTTCTCAGCCACACTAGAAGCTGTTCCAAGACCTCGATACAGAGCACATTACCCTAGTCTCTCAAGACTGAAGGATGCCTACTACTAGAGGTGGAGAGAAAATGGTTTCCCTCGCACACCCGAAACGAAGTGGAAGCCAGCCAACCTGTGTTATCAGGTGGAGCCAAACACGGATAAGCACCAGTTCATAAGCACTCCCTGGATTCATTCAATAACAAGCAATTTATAATCTTCTCATGGTATCCTAAGCCTCCTTATGTCTGATGGCTGACACACTGTACCAAATGGTAGGGCCGGCCCTGGATATCAAACATCTCCTTAACAAATAAGATAACTGAGGCACTACCACAGAGAAGTAGCTTTCACCTTGTTACGAGTATGAGCAAACCAACGGCCTTAAACGTCCCTAGAATCAACTCCACTCTAGGCACCTACTTTCCTGTAATTACCTGTTTTGGCCCTAATCCTGCAAATGCCGCTCAGGTGATACAATAATCCATCTCTGACATTTTTATCCTGCCTTCTCTTTTAAGCATAAGGGTTATTTTTATCTTGTTTGAGCTACAGTAACCCTCACCTGTCTACCTGAGTGATAAGGATTAGCTGGTGTTTGTTTGCAAATTGCTCTGAACATGCAAAGCAGTGTTGAAGCACTTAAGTGTTCTGCTTTTCCAATAAGCACATTGTTCAACACATTTATTGCTTCAGCAGCCCTCTCTTTTAATGAATCATCTGTTAACTCTGCAAGGTATAAAAATCGTTTAGAGTACACCATGATCCTGAAACCATTCCATACGGGGAAAACATAATAATCAGCATGATTTGTTCTTGAGGAAATGTCTTAGAATTATGTTTATGGGTTATGATATCCATTCCATTCCACCATTCATTCCGTTCCATTAATGGCACAATCTCATCAAAACAGATTTCTAATGGGTCTGGATTGTTGTTGTTGTTTAGTCGTGTCCGACTCTTCATGACCCCATGGATCAGATCACGCCAGGCCCTCCTATCTTCCACTGCCTCCCGGAGTTGGGTCAAATTCATGTTGGTTGCTTCGATGACACTGTCCAGCCATCTCATCCTTGGTCGTCCCCTTCTCCTCTTGCCATCACACTTTCCCAACATCAGGGTCTTTTCCAGGGAGTCTTTTCTTCTCATTAGATGGCCAAAGTACTGGAGCCTCAGCTTCAGGATCTGTCCTTCCAGTGAGCACTCAGGGTTGATTTCCTTCAAAATGGATAGGTTTGTTCTCCTCGCGGTCCAGGGGACTCTCAAGAGTCTCCTCCAGCACCACAATTCAGAAACATCAATTCTTCGGCAGTCAGCTTTTTTTATGGTCTAGCTCTCACTTCCGTAGTGTAATTCCGTAGTGTAATGGTCCAGCTCTCACTTCCGTAGTGTAATTCCATCTGGATTACACCCCTTTAAAAGGAGAGCTCACTCAAAGGTATCTGGAAAAGCCAATGTCTGCAGAACAGTAAAGCAAAGCAGCAAAAGAAAAAAAGGAAAGGAAAAATAAATAAATAAATAAATAAATAAATAAATAAATGTCTCCAAGGCTAGTCCATTAATGTGCATCAACACTGAAAGGGAATTATTTTTTTAAAAAAAATCATATCTACAGAAAAAATAAAGATCCACATCTATTCAATATTTGGATGCTACTCAAATGAAGAAGAATGCAAGTCCCATTAGAAAATGAGCTAAGCACAAATATTTGGAGAAGCTTTTCAGCTGTGTAGAAATATTGGAATGCATTCAGCTCCGACATTGTAAGACTTGGGCTTAATTTATATCAACCAGTCACAACATTCTGACCAGCTGAGCTGACTACAGCCCTCCTGAGGATCAATAAACCTCCTGTCCTGTTTTTCCTTGCTTGACTGGGACTGCAAAACAGAAGACTTTTCAGGCAGCTGACAGGGTACATAATACATCACTGTGAGCTTGCCTATGAATTGGGGGATCACACCTTGTGAGCACGATGGATTTATATTTCCTTTTAAAAAGAAGCACCAGGAGACCGAAGGAAGCGACGTGTATTGCCATGGCTCTGGAAAGAAGCCATGGCAAAAGTTTATCAGGAAAGCTACGCCAGTACAGGTGGAGCTTCAAATTGGGCGGCGGGGTTGGGAAATCCGGGCCACAGGAACAAATCTGCCCCCCCGGGGGTTTAATGCAGCCTGCCTTTACAAGTGGCCTCCTTCCATGTGATACCATAACTTTGGGGGCTTTTCAGGAAATCAACCCTGAGTGTTCCCTGGAAGGACAGATCCTGAAGCTGAGGCTCCAGTACTTTGGCCATCTCATGAGAAGAGAAGACTCCCTGGAAAAGACTTTGATGTTGGGAAAGTGTGAAGGCAAGAGGAGAAAGGGAATGACAGAGGACGAGATGGTTGGACAGTGTCTGTGAAGCGACCAACATGAATTTGACCCAACTCCGGGAGGGAGTGGAAGACAGGAGGGCCTGGCGTCATCTGGTCCATGGGGTCACGAAGACTCGGACAGGACTTAACGACTAAACAACAACAACAAAAATATTCTTTCCCCATTCAAAACAAATTGGAATACCTTATCCCAAGACCAAAGTGGTTAGGTCTCAATCTAAGATTTTAGGGTTTTATTCTACACTTCGGGTCCTAAAATCAACAGTAATGGGTGTTGCTTGACCTGGCACCTTGGATCTGGTTGGGTTTCTCCTGGGATGTTTCTACTGCAGAACATCTTCTCATGGATGTACATCTAGATTGACTCTTTCCCCCAGTTTTGGATTAGAAAACAGCATTCTGTGAGGTACTTCACCCCCCCCCTGCACTGTAAAATTCAGCCTCCAAATCGCTCCCCATTATTCCTTGGTAACACTCTGCTCCCCTCAACATTGCAAGGACACACAAGGGTATTCTTACCCCTTGATCTCAGGCTTTGGGGTGAAAAATGTCAGAGAATCGGATCCCACCAACCTGACAGCCCTCCCTAAGATTTAGTATGAACACAGAACTACTGTAAAATATGCTGTGATTTTTTGGTGCTACTCATTTGCTGTTGGCATTTGGCCCCAGGAATTTCTCTAGAATTGGCCCTTAGGCTGAAAGAGCATCCTTACCCTGGCCTGAAGCACTAGTATCTGAGAAACTCTGCCTTTTCCATTTTACTAGCCAGGCAGAGGGAAGCAGGCATCTCAGCCACCAGCTTGGCACCGTTGAAAATTTAATGGACATATTGTGAGAATGGCTGATGGTCGGAATCCAAAAGATCTCCTGTATGGAGAATTAGTGCAGGGAAATCGCCCCAGAGGGAGACCACAGCTGCGATACAAGGATATCTGGCCTTAAGAATGGACCTAAACAGATGGGAAACCTTGACATCTGAGCGTTCAGCCTGGAGGCAGGCGTTGCATCACAGCCTCTCCCAATTTGAAGAGATTCTTGTCCAGCAGGCTGAGGCAAAGAGGAAGTCCCGAAAGCAGCAAAATCAGGAAGCTGGACAGGGAACAGATTGTATTTGCCTTCAGTGTGGAAGGGATGGTCACTCTTGAATTGGCCTTCTCAGCCACACTAGATGCTGTTCCAAGTCCTCCATGTTACCATAGTCTCTCGAGACTGGAGGATGCCTAGTCTTGTTTAGTCGTGTCCGACTCTTCGTGACCCCAAGGACCAGAGCACGCCAGGCCCTCCTATCTTCCACTGCCTCCCGGAGTTGGGTCAAATTCATGTTGGTTGCTTCAATGACACTGTCCAGCCATCTCATCCTCGGTCGTCTCCTTCTCCTCTTGCCATCACACTTTCCCAACATCAGGGTCTTTTCCAGGGAGTCTTTTCTTCTCATTAGATGGCCAAAGTACTGGAGCCTCAGCTTCAGGATCTGTCCTTCCAGTGAGCACTCAGGGTTGATTTCCTTCAAAATGGATAGGTTTGTTCTCTTTGCAGTCCAGGGGATTCTCAAGAGTCTCCTCCAGCACCACAATTCAAAGCATCAATTCTTCGGCGGTCAGCTTTCTTTATGGTCCAGATCTCATTTCCATACATCATTACAGGAAAAATCATAGCTTTGACTTTGCGGACTTTTGTTGGCAAGGTGATGCCTCTGCTTTTTAAGATGCTGTCAAGGTTTGTCATCGCTTTCCTCCGAAGAAGCAGGCATCTTTTAATTTTGTGGCTGCTGTCTCCATCTGCAGTGATCATGGAGCCCAAGAAGGTAAAATCTGCCACTGCCTCCATATCTTCCCCTTCTATGTGCCAGAGGTGATGGGACCAGTGGCCATGATCTTAGGTTTTTTATGTTGAGTTTCAGACCCTTTTTTGCACTCTCCTCTTTCACCCTCCTTACAAGGTTCTTCAGTTCCTCCTCTCTTTCTGCCATCAGAGTGGTATCATCTGCATATCGGAGGTTGTTGATATTTCTTCTGGCAATCTTAATTCCAGCTTGGGATTCATCCAGTCCTGCCTTTCGCATGATGTATTCTGCATATAAATTAAACAAGCAGGGAGACAATATACAGCCTTGACGTACTCCTTTCCCAATTGTGTACCAATCAGTTACAAGTCTAGATACGTGAGTAAAATAATGGCACTCAGTGTCAAGAATTGTATATTTAACTATTAAATTGTATCCCTCCCCCCCTGCCCCCTGCCTCAGGAACTCCTGCCAAGTGGTCATTTCCTGTAGCAATTGTAGTGAAAGTAGTTAATACCTTAAATCCTCTTCCGTTTTATCAATAAACCATTAGACACCTTTTCTTAAGACAAGGCAGGAAACTTTTCCAAGAAATCACTGCAGGCTCCAGAGCAGAAGTGGTCAGTCCTATTGACTTTCAAACAGTTTACCTTTTACCTAATGCCAAGCAGTAGCACAGGGCTTGAAAAATAGGATATAAAGGAGCCTTTTAAATTAGCCAAAATAGCTGACAATATCTTTACAGCATTGGTCGTTAGCGGTTGATGCATTCCTCCTAAATCTCAACTTTGCTGTTGCTGCAGGTCCCCCACATTAGCATAACAATCCCAAGAAAAGGAATAGGTCCCAGGCTGCAAGCTTTCCTGCATCTCATCGTCCCATTCATTATCAGGACTCCCGTCTGGGGTTTTGCCATAAATGTTCTGTTCACATGATATAAGGCAACACTTAACATTAGTTCTTCTTGCGCTCCCCTCCCTTGCCCAACTTGAATGTATCAGACTAATGCACTCTCGTATGCCAGCTATGTTGTAAAGCTAATACGGACTCCATAAATGACATGTACCATTATGCTGTTTTAATGTTGGTTTTCTCCTCTTGTAACATAAGAAACTCCCTTTGAGATGGAGAGGGAATCATCATTTTACAGTAATTCAATGCACTTTGCTAATGCACTGTATTGGAAGAAAAATACCCACAGTGGGTTATGAAACAATTCTAGCAAACAACTAAAATATACAATTTTGCCCCTGTTTATTTAGCTCTTTTGCATTACCTAAACAGCAGAAATATAATTTTACAGATATGTACAATGTGATGCTGAAGAATACCCAGATGGAGCAATGGGCTAAGATTGAGGGGATGATCTCAACTCCACGAGGCACAGAGAGAACCTTTCATGTAGTAGTAGTAGTAGTAGTAGTAGTAGTAGTAGTAGTAGTAGTAGTAGTAGTAGTAAAGGTTCCTATGAACCTTTCATAGGAAAGGACATCCTGTTTAAGCATCCCGTTTAAATACCTCCTAGACTAGGCATGGATTGCTGCCTTGTCGTGGCGAAGGGGCTTGAGTAACTCAGAGAAGCTATGGGCTATGCCATGCAGGGACACCCAAGACGGACAGGACATAGTGAAGAGTTCTGACTAAAGCAATCCACCTGGAGTAGGAAATGGCAATGCCACTCCAGTATCTTTGCCAAGAACGCCCCATGATCAGAAACAAAAGGCTAAAAGATATGACGCTGGAAGATGGGCCCCTCAGGTCGGAAGGCGTCCAACATGCTACTGAGGAAGAGCGGAGGACAAGTACAAGTAGCTCCAGAGCTAATGAAGTGGTTGGGCCAAAGCCGAAAGGACGCGCGGCTGTGGACGTGCCTGGAAGTGAAAGGAAAGTCCAATGCTGCAAAGAAAAAAACTGCATAGGAACCTGGAATGTAAGATCTATGAACGTTGGGAAGCTGGAAGTGGTCAAACAGGAGATGGCAAGAATAAACATCGACATCCTGGGCATCAGCGAACTAAAATGGACAGGAATGGGCGAATTCAGCTCAGATGATTATCATATCTACTATTGTGGGCAAGAATCCCATAGAAGGAATGTAGTAGCTTTCATAGTCAACAAAAGAGTGGGAAAAGCTGTAATGGGATACAATCTCAAAAATGATAGAATGATGTCAATAAGAATCCAAGGCAGACCTTTCAACATCACAATAATCCAAGTGTATGCACCAACCACCATTGCTGAAGAGACTGAAATTGAACAATTTTATGAAGATTTACAACGCCTTCTAGAACTGACACCAAAGAAAGATCTTCTCATTCTAGGGGACTGGAATGCTAAAGTAGGGAGCCAAGAGATAAAAAGTACAACAGGGAAGTTTGGCCTTGGAGTTCAGAATGAAGCAGGGCAAAGGCTAATAGAGTTTTGTCAAGAGAACAAGCTGGATTCAGATCAGTACAGTATCATCTGCAGACCTTTCAACGTCACAGTAATCCAACAGTAATCCAACTTTATGCACCAATTCTATGAAGACTTAAAACACCTTCTAGAACTGACGCCAAAGAAAGATGTTCTCATTATAGGGGACGTGAATGCTAAAAGTAGGGAGTCAAGAGATAAAAGGAACAAAACAAAGCAGGGCATAGGCTAATAAACTTTTTTCAAGAGAACAAGCTGGTCATCACAAACACTCTTTTCCAACAACACAAGAGGCGACTCTATACACCAGATGGGCGATATCGAAATCAGATTGATTATATTCTCTGCAGCCAAAGATGGAGAAGCTCTATACAGTCAGCAAAACCAAGACCTGGAGCTGACTGCGGCTCTGATCATCAGCTTCTCATAGCAAAATTCAAGCTTAAACTGAAGAGAGTAGGAAAAACCACTGGGCCACTCAGGTATAATCTAAACCAAATCCCTTATGAATATACAGTGGAAGTGAAGAACAGATTTAAGGAACTAGATTTGGTGGACAGAGTGCCTGAAGAACTTTGGAGAGAGGCTCGTAACATTGTACAGGAGGCATCAACAAAAACCATCCCAAAGAAAAGGAAATGCAAGAAAGCAGAGTGGCTGTCCAACGAGGCCTTACAAATAGCAGAGAGGAGAAAGGAAACAAAATGCAGGGGAGATAGGGAAAGTTACAGAAAATTGAATGCAGACTTCCAAAGAATAGCAAGGAGAGACAAGAGGGCCTTCTTAAATGAACAATGCAAAGAAATAGAGGAAAATCACAGAAAAGGAAAAACCAGAGATCTGTTCAGGAAAATTGGAGATATTAGAGGAACATTTTGTGCAAAGATGGACACGATAAAGGACAAAAATGGAAGGGACCTAACAGAAGCAGAAGACATCAAGAAGAGGTGGCAAGAATATACAGAGGAATTATATCAGAAAGATTTAGAGATCACGGACAACCCAGACAATGCAGTTGCTGACCTTGAGCCAGACATCCTGGAGAGTGAACTAGAGACCAAATTGCTAACATACGCTGGATTATGGAGAAAGCTAGAGACATCTACTTCTGCTTCATTGACTATGCAAAAGCCTTTGACTGTGTGGACCACAGCAAACTATGGCAAGTCCTTAAAGAAATAGGAGTGCCTGACCACCTTATCTATCTATATGTGGGACAGGAAGCAACAGTTAGAACTGGATATGGAACAACTGATTCGGTCAAAATTGGGAAAGGAGTACGACAAGGCTGTATATTGTCTCCCTGCTTGTTTAATTTATATGTAGAATACATCATGAGAAAGGCAGGACTGGATGAATCCCAAGCTGGAATTAAGATTGCCGGAAGAAATATCAACAGCCTCTGATATGCAGATGATACCACTTTAATGGCAGAAAGTGAGGAGGATGTAAAGAATCTCTTAATGTGGGCGAAAGAGGAGAGTACAAAAATGGTCTGATGCTCAAACATAAAAAAACCCTAATATTATGGCCACTGGTCCCATCACCTCTTGGCAAATAGAAGGGGAAGATATGGAGGCAGTGACAGATTTTACTTTCTTGGGCTCCGTGATCATTGCAGATGGTGACAGCAGCCATGAAATTAAAAGATGCCTGCTTCTTGGGAGGACAGCGATGACAAACCTCGATAGCATCTTAAAAAGCAGAGACATCACCTTGCTGACAAAAGTTCATATCGCTACTAGTTTTTCCAGCAGCGATGTATGGAAGTGAGAGCTGAACCATAAAGAAGGCTGACCGCCGAAGAATTGATGCTTTTGAATTGTGGAGCTGGAGGAGACTCTTAAGAGTCCCCTGGACTGCAAGGAGATTAAGGAAATCAACCCTGAGTGCTCACTGGAAGGACAGATCCTGAAGCTGAGGCTCCAATACTTTGGCCATCTCATGAGAAGAGAAGACTCCCTGGAAAAGATCCTGATGTTGGGAAAGTGTGAGGGCAAGAGGAGAAGGGTACGGCAGAGGAGGAGATGGTGGGACAGTGTCACCGAAGCGACCAACATGAATTTGACCCAACTCCGGGAGGCAATGGAAGACAGAAGGGCCTGGCATGCTCTGGTCCATGGGGTCACAAGAGCTGGACATGACTAAATAATAAAGACTTGTAACCTGACCTTTCTTAGGGATCCAGAGGTAAGGACAGTATAATTAGAAATATATTAAAGGGGGGGGAAGGGACTTTTCAGAAAATGACCCCCAAATGTAATCTTTTGAGTCGTAGTCATTAATACAGAAGTTGCTGAGCTTGAGTTAGTTGGAGAAACAATGAAGTTTTCTGCAATTTGCCGTGGGTGATTGATGAGGTTCCAGCTCACATAATGGAGGTACAGTCAGAAGCCTGACCAGGCATGTGACTGAAATATAGCCTAGCACCTTTTCAATTAGCTGCAGTTAGCCACAGCAAGTTAGCCACACAAATTCTCTGGCCAATATTCCCCAAAGAGAAGGATCTGAGTCCTCAAGACTTCATCTGCCAGTAGGCTGGGCACTAGACTGGGGAACAGACAGAGAATTGGTTGTTGTGGGTTTTTCAGGCTCTTTGGCCATGTTTTGAAGGTTGTTCTTCTGACGTTTCACCAATCTCTGTGGCCAGCATCTTCAGAGGACTGGAGTAGGAACTCTGTCCATGCTCTGTTGCTGTTTGTTGGATAGTTGAGTATTTATAGCTGTGGGAACAGCTTTTGTCCTATTCAGGAGATTCTATTTCAAAATACTGAAGTACTGGACAACACCAGCAATCATTATGTTAGACTGCAGAGGGAAGCCATTGAAATCCATAAACATCAGCAGAGCTTCAACAAAAAAGAAGAAAGTCTGAAACTGAACAAGGCCTGGCTTCCATCACTGGAAAATACAGCCTGCAGAAGGTCAACGAACGCTACCCAGCCACAAGGACCAGGGATCATTGCACAAAAGAGACCAGCTAAAGACACCCATCAACCACAGTGACAGATAATCTCTCCCACTTATCACAACAATGCATCCACAACAAAAAAACGCTGATCACCCAATCTCTTGAATATAAGAGTTGAAAGACCAACCATCCATGATTCTGTTGTTGGTGTTTCATTGGACAGTTTTATAAGTTGTTGAGAATAACAGCAGCAACAACATCAGTCACAGTCATCTTCCTTGAAGGCCCAGGCACATCCAAGCAAAACAAACAAACAAAACAAAACCACCTTTTTACTCCTCGCTTCCTTGACTGTAAACCTATAGAACTGGGGGCAAATGTTGAAGCAAATGGCAGAGACTGAGCCCTGCTAAAATGAGATGAAGTAAGCAGGATCTCTTAGCAGCAAATAACAGTGGCTGTTACTTGGAGGATCAAATCTTGTGAGATGCTAAAACCACTTCTTACAACATGAGATCTGGGGAGGTGTACAAACAGGATTTTCCTTCTGGTTGGGCAGCCAACCCTACCATTTCTCTTTGATGTAGAGTTAACCCAGGCATGCGCCAGTTGCATTGTTGGTGCACATAAACACTAATGTACTTGTTTAGTTCTTATTGCACATGGTGGGCATGCCTTTGGTGACTTTGATGTGAAAGGACTGGCAGAAATTGAGCCTTGTAACTTGTGGTGTGAAATTCCACAATAGAGAAGGCTGAGAAGGCTGGGAAGGTGGAACCTTTGAGATGATACTGGTCATCTGTTGGGAAGGTTCGGGTCTACCAAACTTAGCAAACCTCCTTAATTATGGGAAAGGGGGGTGAGAATGTGATGGGTTATTATACTAGGAAACAAACGTATAGTGAGTGAGGTCCACCCCTTGGGCATACAAGGTACACCAGTGTGCCTTACAATTCCAGCCAACTTTCCTATGTGATTCTTTATATCCGTAATAAACAAACTGTTGCGAAAATTTTGACTGGTGTCAGAGTGGGATACTCAACTATCCCACAAACTGCACCAGAGCACAGACAGATTTCTGACTCCTGTCCTCTGAAGATGCCGGCCACAGAGACGGGCAAAACATGAGGAAGAGAAACCTCAAGAAACACAGCCAGACAGCCCGAAAAACCTACAACAACCATCGCTATAAGATTTCTTGGAACTATACTCCAAAAAAGTAACTTCCCAAAGCTCTGCTCTAAGGAGTAGTTCTGGGATGCATTTGTTGGGCAGACCATAACAACTCTGTGGAGTCCAGGAGTGTTACTCTGCACAACATCTGCCTATTTATTTAACGTGCTGCTGCTTTAGAAGAAAGGCTGAAGGGAGCAAAACCTGCCTTGTGCTGCTCCTTAGTTGACAAACCTAATTCTGCTCTTTCAGGATACATCTTCAGTTCCAGCAGATGCTTGGACTCCCACTGCTTATATTCCTTGCTTTAACAGCACTTTTACTCATTCTGATCCCATGGAGAGATTTCGCAGACAAGAAGTGGTTTTATTTTTGACGAGACAGGAAGGCCTGGGAAATGAATATTGCAAGCTCTGAATCCCATGACTCTAAATTTAAAACTTAAATCAGGTCAAGACTACGTAGAGAAGTATCTCATCTCTGCTGCTTACTTTTCATATGAGAACCTGACTTGTCTTTCTTCCGGCTCCCTTCTGAACATTAAAGTGCACATTGCCGTGGTCTGACCTTCTTTGCTTTTTCATCTTCACCTTCACTCCTGGAGTTCCAGAACTACTGTAACACTTTTTAAAAACAGTCCACCGCTGGACCCTGTAGTCCCTTGCCTTACCCAGCACGGGGGCTAGCCAAGGCAGATATAATGCAAATTGCTTCTACGCTAGGGCCACATCCAGTTCTGCAACTCACTCACCTCCTAAATACCCTGATGTTGGGAAAGTGTGAAGGCAAGAGGAAAAGGGGACAACAGAGGACGAGATGGTTGGACAGTGTCATCGAAGCGACCGACATGAATTTGACCCAACTCCGGGAGGCAGTGGAAGACAGGAGGGCCTGGTGTGGCTCTGGTCCATGATTTGCCTTGTTGGTTTTCACTGTTCCCCTAGTTTTGACACCTCTCCTTAGAAACAATTTTTGCCATGATTATATTATGCTGCTGTTGCAGTGGAAGACAGGAGGGCCTGGCGTGCTCTGGTCCATGGAGTCACGAAGAGTCGGACATGACTAAATGACTAAACAACAACAACAAAATTAAAAAAAAATCCTTCACACCATCTAGTGGTTGACCATTTTTAAACACACACACACACACACACACACACACACACACACACACACACACGGTATGGAGCCGTTGCCTATCTCAGACACGGCTTCCCATGCCCACAGAGGACACCGGGAATTTTGTTTTAAAAAACGTTTTAAAAATTAAAATATCCTAGGGATTTATGGGGTCTTGGGAGGCTGCCTTTGGGCACCTGGGAGTTGCATGTAGTCCATTGGCCTCACCTTGCCCTCCACACCGGACCTACAGTATTAGAATAGCAGGCCATCTGCAGGCTCAGGAGGAATTCACCCTAAGCAGATTTTCATAGACCACAAAAAGCTATTATGGAAAAACAAAAACAGCAGATACAGAAGCATTAAATATTTTCTAGCAGAAGACATTAGTGGAGTTCCCCCTCCACCTTTATTTTCTAAAGATAGCTGCATAGAACGTATCAGTGCACATATATTGTTGATAAGCCCTCAGACGAATGTTAAAACACATACTTTTCGTAAGCTTTCTTACTGCATATGGATTACTTGCAGTGCTTATCCTTTGCAGCAGACCATTTAATCTTGTCAAAGTACTTTACAATTTAGCCCCTTAGTTTGACCTATTTAAACAACACTGCGTACTGTCAAGGAAACGATTATGTTTCACATTGTTGACAGGTATTAAACAACATAGAGTGATAGCTATAGCATTCGGTGCCATCCTGTGTCTCTTTTTTTTCTTTCCTCTTTAGTAAGCATTGATGGTAAATAGTTTGACAGTGATTAGTTCAATGTTCTGATATATTTCTCTCTACCGAAACAGCCTCATTGTTTTTTCTTCTTTCTCCGAAGACACCTTAAAAGGCACAATGCTGTATAAGTTAGTTACAGCAAATGGATGCACTATATTCAGGAGCCACCAAGCATATCTGGCAGCAGCAGTCTGCCAGGTCGCAGAAACACGACAGTGGCGAAGGTGTGGACGCTTACTTGTAACATTTAATTAAAGGTTTACAAGTCACCTATAAGGACAAGTCCAAAGCTGAAATTAGAGGTTTACTGGGGCAGGAACGATACGTTCCAGACAACCCACGGTAAGCTTTTTATTGTGGCTTATCTGAAGACAGGTTTGGAACCACCTGTTTTACATGTTCTGCTTTAACATGATTTCTCCCATTAAAGCAGAGCGTGGTGTAGCTGCTGGCTTAGCGTCTGGACAGTATTGGGAGGCTTCCTGCCACGACTCACAGTGCCAGGGT
Organism: Pogona vitticeps; assembly: GCF_051106095.1. NCBI lineage: Eukaryota > Metazoa > Chordata > Lepidosauria > Squamata > Agamidae > Pogona > Pogona vitticeps. The sequence goes on from NC_135786.1 coordinate 231,782,930, forward strand.
CTGGGCAGCCTGTAGGGGGAAAGGAGCCACTGGAGATGCCCCTACACTTAGCAAAAGTAACATCACCAGCTGGCCAGTGATGAGGTGGCCATGAGGAAGCCTCCTTGGCACTGTCTGCTGATTTTGCCCATGGAGTACCTCCAGAGGCTCTGATTCTGCCACCTGGCGAGCCCTGATTCCAGTGCTGTCAATAGCTGGGAACCCTCCCAGCACTGGCCAACCAGCAAAGGAAGCCCCAGTGTGGAGGTTTAAAGATGGTGCCAATGCACACTTTGAAAAACTGCACCCAGGCTTCTCTTGAGTGCAGTGAATGGCGTTACAGTGAATTCCCTTTGAATCTTCGTATACACATCTTCATGTCCGACTCTTTGTGACCCCATGGGCGAGAGCACGCCAGGCCCTCCTGTCTTCCACTGCCTCCTGGAGTTGGGTCAGATTCATTCTTGTAGCTTCGATGACCCTGTCCAGCCATCTCATCCTCTGTCATCCCCTTCTCCTCTTGCCTTCACACTTTCCCAACATCAAAGTCTTTTCCAAGGAGTCTTCTCTTCTCATGAGATGGCCAAAGTATTGGAGCCTCAGCTTCAGGATCTGTCCTTCCAGGGAGCACTCAGGGTTGATTTCCTTTAGAATGGATAGGTTTGTTCTCTTTGCAGTCCAGGGGACTCTCAAGAGTCTCCTCCAGCACCACAATTCAAAAGCATCAATTCTTCGGCAGTCAGCTTTCTTTATGGTCCAGCTCTCGCTGTCGGCAAGATGATGTATCAGCCTACACGAGTATTAAGGAGAGGGCTTCCTCTTGGTCCTGCCACCTTCACAGGCACGTTTGGAAGGCACATAGGAGAGGGCCTTTTGTGTCACTGTTCCCAACCTCTGGAACTCCCTCCCACAGGAGGCTAGGCTGGCCCCATCTTTGCTGTCCTGCAAGCAAAAACCTTTCTCTTCAGGCAGACTTTCCTTTAATGACTAATTCACAAAGGAGATTTTTTTTAAAAGGGTTCTGTTGTTTTACTTGTGTTTTTAATATTGCTCTTATTTGTGAGTTTTTAATGTGATGCCTTTTTAATGATTTTTAAATATTGCAATACTTTATTATTTAGCTTTTAACCTTGTTTTGTTTAATACTGTAAGCCAGCTTGGATCCATTAGGACAGTGGTTCTTAACCTTTGTTACTCGGATGTTTTTGAACTGCAACTCCCAGAAACCCCAGCCAGCACAGTTGGTGGTGAAGGCTTCTGGGAGTTGCAGTCCAAAACTCCTGAGTAACCCAAGGTTAAGAACCAGTGCATTAGGAGAAAGGTGGCATATAAATATTTAAACAAATGAACACACAAGGAATAAATTGGCACTGTGTTTCCTCGGTTTTACCCTTTCCCCAACAGATTAGAGAGAAAATCAAGACTTATTTTAGATTTATTTCAATGGCATATTGGAATCAGCAGTGGCTTGCAGATTTACAAGGAGGGGCGCCTCATCCCCCCCCCCATTTCAGTCACAAGCAACTTTTAGTTGGAAAAGAAATCAAGGAAACATCTGTGTTCTGACATCCAAATGCAAAGCTTATGTGGTTTATATCTACTCCCTCTGCAAGAGGAAGTGATTGGGCAGCTCATGCCAACATGTTGCTTTTGAACAAGATGGAATTCTCACAGTTTTCTTGCTATGTTGTGCAACTGTTAGCAAGGCCTGCCAAGACTTTGGACTAACAATCAGCCTGAAGAAAACACAAGTCATGGGCCAGGGCATGGACTCACCTCCCTCTATTACCATCTCCACGCAAGAATTGGAGGTTGTTCATGACTTTGTGTACCTTGGCTCAACGATCTCTGACACTCTCTCCCTAGATGTCGAGCTGGATAAAAGCATTGGCAAAGCAGCTACCATGTTCTCTAGACTCACAAAGAGAGTATGACTCAATAAGAAGCTGGCGGGATATACCAAGATCCAGGTCTATAAATCCTGTGTCCTGAGCACACTCCTGTACTGCAGTGGGTCCAGGACCCTTTGTGCACGGTAGGAGAGGAAGCTGAACATGTTCCATATGCGTTGTCTCTGACACATTTTTGGTATCACCTGGCAGGACAAAGTTCCATATAGAGTAGTCCTAGAATGAGCTGGAATTTTTAGCATGTATACATTACTAAAACAGTGACGTCTATGTTGGCTGGGGCATGTTGTGAGAATGGCTGATGGTCAGGTTTCAAAAGATCTCCTGTATGAAGAATTAGTGCAGGGAAATCGCCCCAGAGGGAGACCACAGCTGCGATAGAAGGAGATCTGCAAGTGAAGGCCTTAGGAATGGATCTCAACAGATGGGAAACCCTGACATCGGAGCGTTGAGCCTGGAGGCAGGTGGTGTATCACGGCCTCTCCCAATTTGAAGAGACCCTTGTCCAGCAGGCTGAGGCAAAGAGGCAGTCCCGAAACCAGCAAAACCAGGAAGCTGGACAGGGGACAAAGTGTATTTGTCCTCAGTGTGGAAGGGATTGTCACTCTCGAATTGGCCTCCTCAGCCACACTAGACGCTGTTCCAAGACCTCTATTCACAGCACGTTACCATTATCTCTCGAAACTGAAGGATGCCTAACATATGTGACTGTGGCCATTGTATCTTTTCCTATGGAACAAATCTGCATTACACGTTATAATCTCCATGCAACTTTGTTCCCAAGGACAACCTGGGCATCCTCCTCCCAACATGCAGACAATTTATAACATCTATCAAAGGATATCTTAATTGGCCTTGATGGTGGCTATCTATAAAAGAGCCCTCTAGTAAAAAAGTATTCTTCCGGTGTTTGGGGTAATACCGTCCAGTGTCTCGGGTACTGTAAAAGACAAATATGTCTGTAGCGCTACTTGGGCCTTAGAACATGAGATCGTAATTACTCAGAAACCAAAAAAGGTAGAAGCTCAATTGAGGCCAAATTCAAGGGAATTGCTCCCATTCACATCACCCAGGGAAAGCTCTGTGTGTTTCAGTGAAGTGGCATTTGAAAGATCTAAATTAATGAACCTGCTGTAGGTTTCTTTCTTTCCTTTCCTTTTTTTTCTGTAGGTCCAATGTGAAATCAGAAGGACTTACTTCAAAAGAAATGTGAGTTTAGGTTTGGGGTGTAAGACTGATTAAAATTCAGTAATTTTGGCACCAAGCAGCTCGCCAGTTACAAATAGACTTGGAACTGTGGGAGTACATCTCTGTCAGACAGTTCTGAATTCTGTCGCCTTCACTCTCCGAAGCACAAGAACTGTGGAAAATGCCAGGATCGTAAAGTATGTTTTCCTAGATCTTCTAGTCTCAGCTTATTTGTCAAGCAACGTGGAGTAACTGACTGATCAAGGCCTAACTGCCTCCTCCGCTTCTGTACGTAAAGCACCCAATGCACTGGGATAACCTCCCTGTGCATGTTTTATCTTCCGCTGAGAGAGGGGGGAATGTGCTGATTTAAAAGAAAAAAATACCCATCTGCCTCATGATACCAATGGTATCTCCAACTCCTGAATACTACTTCCTAGGCTGCTAGATATTTTCTCTAGATCACAGAAATTTGACTTCCATTTCTTGAGGCAGATTGTTTGGCTTGCAGGTACTCTGCGCACTTGAGAGTAAAGCACAGTTTATTCTATCAGGACATTACAGATGATGGCCTTGCTGTCATCATCCCAGGCGTGTTGGTTCTTGTGCCTTTGGCTGAAGATTATTTCCTGCTTATCTAGCTCTTTGTGGGATTTCTCTGGTATACCTTTTCGAAAATGCCTAACTTTGGGATAGATGAGTCTACGAATGCATATGAGTCAATTTTTTTTCCCTTGGAGGCATGCCTCATGTATTTTTTTAAAAAAAAATTATGCAGAATAAACTTGTCACTGCATTTATTATTTTTTCTCCAAACTATATTGATGTCCTTTTTCTTCTCTGTATAAAATACTCAAGGACACTAGTAATCACGTTTTAACAATCTGCCGTAAGAACTTGCATAATTTAAAAGAATTAAAAATAGACGTCGTGTTTGGCCTTAAACAAATAGACAAATAAACAAACCTGATAAAATGTAACCTCGCAATGGCGCTTCCCCCCTGCAGGGAGCAGGGACCTATTTTGATGGTCCGCCCTCGAAGGTTACTGGATCCCATGAGATTCCAGGATACCATGAGAGGTATTCCAGCGGCACTGTCTGGCGCTCCTGTCGAAGCTCTGGTCGATGGTTGGTTCTCCGCCGCCACTAGGGCTGTTGACACGATCGCACCCAAACGCCCTCTCAGAAGCAGAGCTCGGCCAGGACCCTGGTATAGTCAGGATCTACGAGCGATGAAGCGAATAAGGAGACGGCTAGAGTGCGCTTGGAGAAAGAAACCGACGGACTATAGTAAGATAGCTGTCAGGATCGCAACTAACCGTTACCTTGATAAGGTAAAGGCTGCTAGAAGAGCTTACGTCGCTGACCGGATAAGCGAAGCATCCAACCGGCAGGCGGAACTTTTCCGTATAGTTCGCGATCTATCCGGAATTGGCCAGGGTGAAGGGCCTCCCACTAGCATCTCACCTGACCAATTTGCAGCGTTTTTTAAATCCAAAGTGGAGGCCATCCGCCGTGACCTTTCTCCTTTTTTAAATACAATGGATCGATCAGAGATGTCCAGCGCTCCGTCCTGCCCGGTAATTCTCGATTCTTTTCAGCCTGTAACATCAGAGCTGGTAGACAAGGTGCTTGATCGCTGTTGGGCCACCACCTCTTCTCTCGACCCTTGCCCGGCCTGGCTAATCAAAGCAGCCAGGCCGGTAACAACTGAATGGGCCACTGCAATAATTAATGGGTCTCTCCAGGAGGGCAAGGTACCCCTTGCCCTCAAGGAGACACTCATTAGGCCCATCAGGAAGAAACCAAATCTGGCGGCGGATGAAATTGGCAATTATAGGCCCGTCGCCAGTGTGTCCTTCCTTAGCAAAGTGGTTGAGAGGGTGGTGGCAGACCAGCTTCAGGCGCTCTTAGATGAAACCAATGCTCTAGACCCATTTCAGTCGGGCTTCAGGCCACGCTATGGTACAGAGACGGCACTGGTCGCACTGCTGGATGACCTGTTGAGGGAGGCCGATGGGGGCAATGTGTCCTTGTTGGTCCTCCTCGACATCTCAGCTGCCTTTGATACCGTCGACCACAGTATCCTCCTGGGGAGGCTCTCCGAGTTGGGAGTTGGTGGCCTCGCACTTGCCTGGCTCCGCTCCTTCCTGGAGGACCGCCCCCAGAGAGTGCAGATTGGGGAGAATGTCTCGGCCCCGTGGAATCTCAATTGTGGGGTTCCACAGGGGTCGATCATCTCCCTAATGCTGTTTAACATCTTCATGAGGCCGCTGGGCGGGGTCATCAGAGGGTGTGGGGCATCGTGTCACCAGTACGCTGATGACACACAGCTCTACATCTCTTTTACTCCAACTTCAGTGGATGCCGTCCAGTCCCTTCAGCGCTGCCTGGACACCGTACTGGAATGGATGCAGTCAAATGGATTGAGGCTGAACCCGGACAAGACGGAGGTCTTGAGGGTGGGTGGCCCTCCCGTCAGCGGCATAGGTGACTCCCTTTCTTTTGGAGGGACGACCCTTGCCGCAAAGAGTGAGGTCTGCAGCTTGGGGATACATCTGGACCCGGCGCTAACCATGGAAACCCAGGTGGCGTCTGTGGTCCGTTCTGCCTATTTTCATCTATGGCGGATTGCCCAGCTGCGGCCATATCTTGATCGGGGGGCCCTCACTACTCTAGTCCACGCGCTCGTAATCTCGAGACTAGACCATTGTAACGCACTCTACGTGGGGCTGCCTTTGAGGCTCTTGCGGAAACTCCAGATGGTCCAGAATGCAGCAGCCAGGCTTATTAGTGGGGTGAGAAAATATCAGCACATCTCCCCCACTCTGGCTGTGCTGCACTGGTTACCTATTCGTTTCCGCATTGACTTCAAAGTATTAATGATTACATATAAAGCCCTAAACGGTTTGGGACCTCAATATTTGGCAGATCGCCTCTTCCCACCCAGATCTACCTGAGTCACCCGACATAGCCAGCAGGGACGGCTGAGGGGACTGACGCCGAGGGAGGCCCGGAAGGAGAAAACAAGAAACCGGGCCTTCTCGGCAGTTGCCCCTCGGCTGTGGAACACACTTCCCACTGAAATTCGGCTGGCACCCTCGCTGGGTGTGTTCAAAAACCAACTAAAAACATGGTTATTCAGACAGGCCTTCCCCCCAGTCACCTAAGTTCCTTCCCCTTTTTTTTCTGGTTCTTAATGTTGCCATCTTGGATAATATTAATTATAATAATTATGTTAGTTATTTTTCTACATTGTTTTAATGTGTTTTAATGTTTGTAAGCCGCCCCGAGTAGACGTTGTCTAGAGGGGCGGGGTAGAAATTGAATAAATAAATAAATAAATAAATAAATAAATAAATAAATAAATAAATAAATAAATAAAACACTCTGTCCAGTGTCCAAAACATGCAGAGATAAAGTGGGTATAAATAAGTAACCAAAAACTGGAGTATAGTCAGTCTCCTCTGGTAAGATGTTTCACATCTTCATTAGCATAACTGTAAATGCAGGCTCTCAGATTTACTAATGCTAATTAGACACAGAACAGGGCCTTCAGAGTCATGGTTAGTTAGTTCTAGTTAGGCATCCTTCAGTCTTGAAAGACTATGGTAACATGCTCTGTATGGAGGACTTGGAACAGTGTCTAGTGTGTAAACTGGAATCAGAGGATGGACAGATTGCTTTCTTATAGTTGTAATTCTTCAAGTGGTCATCTGCGAATTCACTTATCTGTGCATGTGCTTGTGCAGAGACCTTCGGAACATTTGCCAGCCCGAAAAGAGTTCATGCTCCCTCCACTGTGTGTGCTCCCCATCCTGCCACTCATCCTCAGTTCCCCCAGTCTGTTGCTGATAAAATATGCAACTACGCAGCAGACTGAGAGGAGGATAGGGTTGGTTCACAGAACCAAAAACTACAGTTACAGGTAAGTAACTATTTCTTCATGGTCTCTGTGAATCACACATTTGGATGACTGGCAAGCTTACTTACCAACTGGTGGGACGTCATAACAAAGCAGAAGAAATACAGTGGTGCCTCGCAAGACAAAATAATTTGTTCCGCGAGTAGCACCATCTTGCGAAATTTTCATCTTGTGAAAAGCAGTTTCCCATTGGAATGCATTGCAATTTATTTCTATGGGAAACCTCGCAAGATGAATGAATTATTTTCGTCTTGCGAGGCGTCGGTCTTGCGGGGAAAAAAGTCTTGCGAAGCATGACCGTAGAAGAAGCCGTCTTGCGAGTCACCAACACAATTGCAAAAACCATTCGTCTTGCGGGTTTTTCATCCAGCGAGGCCTTCATCTTGCGAGGCACCACTGTAATTGCTGTGCTGAAAGAAGTGCTTTGCTTTGCTCTGATGTCCAACCTATAATATCTGATGAATGGCAGGGGCTGGCTCAATGTTGCTGCCTTGCAAATTTCTCAACTAAACATCTTTAAGAAAAGCTGTAGAAGCAGCAACTTCTCTAATTGAATGCCCCTTTCAAGTTTTGTGCACCAATTTCTTTGTTGTTTGGTAAGCTAAAGTTACAGTGTTCACTAGCCATTTGACTAAATGGAGGGATGTGATATATTTATCCTTTCTAGATCCTTGGTAGCCAACAAACAGTCTAGTGGACTTCTAGAACTGTTTAGTTCTGGATATGTAAAAGGCCAGAGTTCTGTGAACCACCAATGCATGTGATGTTTTTTCTACATCTGAAATTGGAGATAGGAAGAATGTAGGCAATACTAGAGGTTGGTTGACGTGAAAATCCAAAACCACCTTAGGAAGAAATGACAGATCAAGGAACATTGTCACCTTATCTTTATAGAATTTCAGAATAGGTGGCTCACACCGAAGAGCACATAGCAAACTAGCTGTTCAAACTGATATAACTGTGACAAAAATGCTGTCTTGTAGTATAGAGGTTGGAAACGGGGATGAGCACCGCCGCCTAGAGTCGAACACGACTGGACAAAAATTGTCAAGGGGAACCTTTACCTTTACCTAGTATAGAGGTTTAAGGTGTGAAGTTGCTAAAGGGCAAAAGGTGGTTTTGTGAGCTGAAAAAGCAGTAAAGTAAGAGAGCACTGTGGCAACGGGGGTTGAACATTTGGGAAGACGTTTCTCAAGTCCTTTAAAACAAATTTAAGGGTCAAATGTCTGAAGAAATTACGTAGAGGCATCAGACCCTTGAGGTCTGACAATGGCTGACAAGTAACACTTAATGAAGGGTGGGATGTGTAGCGTTGCTTCAAGTATAGCAAAAAATGAAAGACAGTATGCAGCATGGGGCAGAGGGGGAGTGAGGCTTCTCTATTGACCTACTGAAGCATACAAATTTCATCCATTTATATTTAAAGTTCTGTCTGGTAGATGGCTTCCTAGTCTCTAGGATAATCTGTTTCAATTGTGGCAAATTCTCCACACTGTTAACTTCAGCCGGGCTAGATCCAGGTGATGGACTCTCCGTTGGTGTTCAGTTATTAAGGCCAGTATTAGTGGAAGGGACTGTCACTCTCAAATTGGCCTTCTCAGCCACACTAGATGCTGTTCCAAGTCCTCCATGCAGAACACGATACCATAGTCTCTTGAGACTGAAGGATGCCTAAACATTAGTGGTAGTTAGTAAAAATCCACTAGGTTCCCCTTGACAAATTGTCCAGTTGTATCCAACTCTAGGAGGCGGTGCTCATCCCCATTTCCAACCCATAGAGCCAGCATTTGTCCAAAGACAGTTTCCATGGTCACGTGGCCAGCGTGACTAGACATGGAATGCTGTTACCCTTCCACTGAGGTGGTTCCCATTTATCTCCTCGCATTTTTTACATGTTTTCAAACTACTAGTTTGGCAGGAGCTGGGACAAGCGACGGGAGCTCACTCCATTGCGTGGATTCGAAGTGCTGATTTAACCCGCAGCGCTACCACATCCCTAAATATCCACTGTCAGTTGCTTTAAAGTTGTGAACCAAGTCTATTGCAGCTACTATGAGATTATTACTATCATGTTGGCCTTGTGATGGCAAAGCCGTATCACTACTCAATGGAGCAAAGGGATTGGGGGAAAGAGATATATTAGCCTTTTGGGGGAAAGAGCCATGAAGATTTCCTGAATTCTTCCCTTGGCTTGCCCACGAGTGAAACGTCTTGCACTTCCTGTTGAATCTGTTTGCAAATATATCCACATGATATAACCAAGAAGGTCTCCTCAGTTCTGGAGGCCTTCAGTCCATGCAGTGTGAGCCTTGACTCGGGTGATCTCAATTTTGAAGTTCTATGGCCATGAGGATGATAGCAAAAAAGAAGCTGGCATCAGTGAGTAGAGAGGCAAGCCACACAATTGAGCCATACATTTATCCACTTGCAAGTCCTGATAATTGTAAAAGTGTGATGATGCCAAATGCCATTCCTGCTCTGGATAAAATACTGGCACCTCACCAGAATAGTAAGGTGCTGGATTTATTGCCTTTATTTACTTTATTGAGTATGGTGCTGCTTATGATGCCTCTTGCCACAAGGAGATTCCTTCTCTTTGACAGTTGCAGTGGAATCAGAGGAGGAAGAGCAAAATGTAAGTGATTTCTCTGTTTGTGTCTCCTTCAGGCTTTCATGGTAAAGGGAAGGTTTATTTAGATCCCTTTATGCAAGCTGACTCCACTCTGGTGAGTGGCTAGAGGCTGATGACTGAGCCTATTATACATTATTCTTGGAGGCTGATCCAAGGCACACCAGATCTTCAGTTTCCTTCTCCAAAGAAGATTGATGAAGAAAGTAGGCAGTACTAACTTTTTCTGAAGTTACAACCCCTCTCTGCCTTTGAACTGATTGTTCCCAAAGAATACATGCTTAGAATGCACAGAAAAATATTGGGGCTCTTCTCCTTTTTTAATCTTGCAAATTTTAATCTCTTTCAGTAAAAAAAGAATTCAAAAATTCTACAGGTATTAAATTCCGTAGTAAACCGGCAGCACTTGGGTTCCCCTGACACTTTGCACAGTTGTGTTCACAGACTTCAAAAATAATTCCAGACATAGAAAAGTATATTATTTAAGGGTAAAAATGTTACATTGGTATGATGTTGTTTCACTGCAAGGAGTTACAATCAATTGTAAAGTATGAAAATATAGGAAATGCCTTCCCTGGGAATTGTCTTACACATTACAGTGCAATGTGAAATGCATCTCTCTGCATGGGAGTCACAAAATAAGGAATGAATCTGACAGTGACTAATAGATCTAAGCGACTTACATCTCTGTAGACTGCAGTTTGCAGCCCATCCTGGATCGAGGATGGCTATAGATCTAACACATTGCTAGCATGAATGGTTCCAAGCAAATGACCTTGTGTTGCTGCCCCTTATTCCAAGTTTGAATAGGAAAAGAAATCAGGAAGGCAGTTCCTTTTCATTTTGTTTTATCATGTATTTTGGAATTCTGGCAGGTCATTTTTTTGTTTCCTTTTTAAGCTCACCTCTATGATCTTTTGCAGCACTAGATAGAATTTATAATGATAAAATAAATAGTGTGCCCTTCATTTTTTTACAAGGGAATGGACAGGAATATTGTAGGAAAATGCCAAAGGGGATGTGCTTTATGGAGTTGTTGTTTAGTCGTTTCTAACTCTTTGTGACCCATGGACCACAGCACGCCTCCTGTCTTCCACTGCCTCCCGGAGTTGGGTCAAATTCATGTCGGTCGCTTCAATGACACTGTCCAACCATCTCGTCCTCTGTCGTCCCCTTCTCCTCTTGCCTTCACCCTTTCCCAACATCATGGTCTTTTCCAGGGAGTCTTCTCATGAGATGGCCAAAGTATTGGAGCCTCAGCTTCAGGATCTGTCCTTCAAGTGAGCATTCAGGGTTGATTTCCTTTAGAATGGATAGGTTTGTTCTCCTTGCAGTCCAGGGGACTCTCAAAAGCATCAATTCTTCGGCAGTCAGCTTTCTTTATGGTCCAGCTCTCACTTCCATACATCGCTACAGGAAAAAGCATAGCTTTGACTATGCGGACTTTTGTTGGCAAAGTGAGGTCTATGCTTTTTAAGATGCTGTTGAGGTTTGTAATTGCTTTCCTCCTAAGAAGCAGGCGTCTTTTAATTTTGTGGCAGCTGTCACCATCTGCAGTGATCATGGAGCCCAAGAAAGTAAAATCTGTCGCTGACTCCATAGCTTCTCCTTCTATTTGCCATGAGGTGATGGGACCAGTGGCCATGATCTTATTTTTTTGATGCTGAATTTCAGGCACTCTCCTCTTTCACCTTCATTAAGAGGTTCTTTAATTCCTTCTCTCTGCCATCAGAGTGGTCCTTTATGGAGTGAAGAAATGGTAATCAGAGAAAGGGTAAAATGCCATGTATCCTGTAATTAGATTTTACAACCTGTCCAGGCTGCTTTCAATAAAAACAACAGCCACCAAAATAGCCCAGTCTGGGGGAGTCTTTCATGAATCTTCTATGCTGTGTGTATGTAGCCAGCCTTTTCAGAATTAAACTCACAATTCCTTCTCCACCCTGCTAAATTTTGGTAGGTAAAATCTGGTATTTGCAAAATTTTAGGACTTCCCTGCTTCTCCGGCCCTCACGTTCTTCAGTACTGCCTGGCCAGATGAAGAGTTCTCCATGAGATTTTATTTTTCTTTTTTTTTAACTTTAGAGATACATTTGGTCCTCTTGGCATTGCTTCCAGGTCCATTTTGCTTTTATTTAAAATAGGGAGATTTGTTTAGCATTGTTGCAACCGCTATGTGGAATCCTTTGAAATTTAGCATATACTGTACAGTACTAACAACATTCTGTTTCCGATGCATGGAAAATTTACCTATTTTTGCAAGGTTTTTGTTTTTGCAAGAAAAAGAAACTTACCAATTTTTGCAAGCTTCTCTGTATAGTCCAAACTACTAACAAATTCATAGATGGTATAAATATTTTATGTTGATTTTACCTATGGTTTGTTTTATTATTCCTGGAGATTGCTTTGAAATGTTCAGATTTAAGCAATTTATTTGTACATACACATGCACGGCTGGAATCTAGTAGTATGTCACAACTAGAGTAGGTCCATTAAATAAATGGAACTTAGAACAGTGTTGACTCACTGAATCCCCACTGATTCAATGGGTCTACTCTAGTGGTTTCTTACTTTCAGTTCATATTTGTATAAAGTCTTCCCTCCAGTAAGGTCAGGTTGGCATGCATGGCTCTCTTCCCCCATACATTTCTCTTACAATAATTCAGTCAGTTAGAGCAGGGAGCCCGGGTAGGTGGGACTCGTTAACCTGGGAAGGCAGCCCATCTAGTAGAAAGAAAACTCTGATTCCAAACCTCCACTGCCTTGTGGCTATATCGACTGATTGAAAAGGCTTCAGGAGTAAACTTCGAGGCAAAATCCGGAGCCGGAGTCCCGGAGGCAGTTCGTGTTGTTCTGGTAACGCCTGTGATGTCCCTGGAACCTTGTATTGGCTCTTGCCTTTCCATTGGACTATTTCAGTGATGTGGAGAGGGGGATTTGCTGCTTGGGTAACAGCCTATCCTCCATATTATTTTACCCAGGCTTCATGCTCTGAACACTCCAGCTTCGCGTACAGCGTCAAAGTCCTCCATATAGAGCATGTTACCATAGTCTCTCGAGACTGAAGGATGAATATGAGAGCAGGGAGAGAAAGTGAGTGGACCATGGCCAATTCACTAAATACTCCATTCAGAACTAAGTACTAGTGTGACTATTACTGGTATTTGTGAGTTCAAAATGCAAAATTGCAAATAATCAGTTTCTTCTTCTAATCAATGTTTGACAATACTGTAATTCCTCCCCAACCAACCCCATGAACATATGAGGATTTCAGAAACCGTTTCAAAAGAAAGAATGACAGCAGTGGGGAAGATAAAAGTTTGCTGCATACCCACCATGTTTCACAGTTAAATACTTGGCTATGTAATTGGAAGCTCTTCTGAGGTCATTTGACCTCCAAGAGCTGAAATTATTTTATCATGAAAAAGTTAGCATTCACATGGAAGCACAGGTGGAAGATGGCCTGAGAGGGATCGAAGCCCCTTTTGCTCTGCAATTTTGAAGCAGTCTCCCTCCCTTGCGTGAACCACACACCATCTCTTTGTAGAAGAATGGTTCCCAACACTGGGTCCCCAGAGGTTCTTGGACTACAACTCCCAGAAACCCTGGGCAGCACAGCTAGTGGTGAAGACTTATGGGAGTTTTAGTCCAAGAACTTCTGTGGACCCAAGATTGGGAAGTACTGCTATAGAAGAAAAATAATCATCATCTCCAAGTTGCAAGGGATCTATGTGATCATCGTGCTCTGGTCCATGGGGTCACGGAGAGTCAGACATGACTAAACAACAACAAATGTGATTATCGAGAGCAACCCCTATGAAGGAGGCACAAGAATTGAACTCCCAACCTCTGTCACCTCACTGAGACTTAAACCTTTTGCTGTAATGTATTCGTGAAGGCTTTCACGGCTGGGATCTAATGGTTGTTGTGGGTTTTTCAGGCTCTTTGGCCGTGTTCACTCCCAAGCCAACTACACCAGAGCACAGAGTGCTGTCCTCTGAAGATGCTGGCCAGACACTGGCGAAACATTAGGAAGAACCACCTTCAGAACACGGCTAAAGAGCCCGAAAAAACCACAACAACCTTTTGCTGTAATTTTATTTTCTAAATCATATTCTGTAAACACACCCTTACTAGATTCTTGCTATGGTGGGATCAAACCCTGAGGGACTTGTGGGTGACCATTACAACAGTCTATTTTGATTCAAGAAGACCTGATGTTTACGAGGTTACTTCACTGGAGATTTTTTTACCTTTTATTAAATAATAATAATGCGACTTTTAGATTTGTCATCATTTTCATATCTGGATTTTGCAACCACCTGTAAGCCCCCTCTGAGTGCCTCTAAACTAAAGGGAGAAAGGTGGTTTGAATATAAATAAAATAAAGTAAGAGACTGCTAGGTGAGGTAAAGATAGCAGAGCTATCCATAGGACAACGGGCTACACTCTTTGGTACGCTAGTCTCTATTTGGGTGTGAACGTTTCTTTAAAGTTTGATTTGGACCCTTATGAGGCGTTTCGTGGTTCCTGAGGGGCTTTCAACGGCTCCCCGCCTCCCTCCTGCCGCGGGAGCGCGCGCCAAAACAATCGAACCCACCCACCGCCTCGCCTCGCCGAGGCCGCGTCACTCCCCCTAACGGCCACCACGCACGCGCACTGGCGACATCGGGTTTTTTCCCCTTTCCCGCCCTTTCCCCCCCCCACCCCCGACGCGCGAGTCTCAAAAATTCCAATGTTTCCACGGGAGAGCAAGCCCCTCCCTCCGCAGACATTTGAGGGCGGAAAGAGGAGGAGGAGGGATAAACCAGCCAATCAGGCACGGCGGAAGACCCAATAGGTAACAAAGGTAGGCGGGCTCTGAGAACACCGAGCGAGGAAGCTCGGACGGCGCCTTTCTGTCTTTTTTAGCTTCTGGTCGAGGGCGCTGGGAGGGGAAAGGAGGCGTGGCTTTCCGGCTGCTGTGGGCGTGGCTCGGAGTGGCCGATGCTTTAAAAGCGAGGTGCGTCGCTCTTCGGACGCTTAGTCGCAGATCGGAGGCAACGAGAGGAGTTGTGGTTTTGGGAGTGTCGCCGCCGCCGCCGCCGCCGCCGCCGCAGCTGCTGCTGCTAGCGCTTAGGATGCGCGGGTTCGGGGAAGGCGTGCGTGTGTGATTTATTTATTTTTCTTCTTCTTGCCCCTGGAGGCGCCCAGCTTGGAGGGCGTAACAGGTGGTTGCATATTCTTTCCCCTTCCTCCCCTGATCCTTTTTCCTTAAGATTTTTATCTTTATTGATTTTAATTTTTTTTTTGGCTCGCCCTGGTTGCTTTTGCAAACGAGGATTAATATATTTGGTGGGCGGCGGCGGCTGCAACGCCGGGCTGCCTCTATTTCTCCCCCCCCCCTCCAGTTCCTATTTTATTTCCCCTTATTTGCTTGCGTGTCGAGGGAAAGTCGTCCGGTTCTCCCCCCCCCCCCGGGGGCAGGCGGGTGCGGGCCATGGAGGAGAAGTACCTGCCCGAGCTGATGGCGGAGAAGGACTCGCTGGATCCGTCCTTTACTCACGCGTTGCGGCTGGTCAACCAAGGTGGGTCACGAGAAAGGGGGGGGAACTGGACACCTCTTGTTTTTCGGGGTGGGTGGGAGAGACGAGCTATTTATGGTGGAGAGCCAGAAGGGGGAGGGATTGGGGGGGAAGAGTGATGCCCCCTTTTAATTAACTTGGCAGTCTTTCTTAGTGGTGTGCGATGCAAAGGCGACCATAAGCAGTTGCAAACAAAAGGGGGAAAGGAAGGAGTGGCTGCAGAACCATATATATATTTTTCTTTGGAGGTGGGGGCGAATGTTACCTGTGCTGTGCAGGTGGTCTCTTTAAACCCAAGTGATGGAGGAAGAGTCCTCTGAAATCGGTCTTCTTGGAAAGCTTGAAGGGAGCAGCTCCTGCGGCAGGGAGGCGGACTTACTCCCGAGGAAGCAGCTGCAGTGTGCTTCAGCGGGAAAAGCAGTTCCTTTCTTGGATTTGCGGGTGGAGGGGATGCCAGGTTGAGTTTCTCAAGGGTTCTGTGTAGCCCCTTGAGGAGGTGAGATTGCTTCAGGTCTCTTGTTTCACTTGATCTTCACCACGTTGCCCTAAGGTAGGTAAGTAGGGTGCATGTTTGGGAGGCTTTCCACCCAGTGAGTTTAAGGCACAGGTGAGGTTCAGATGGGCATCTCTTTGCATCCTTAGCTTCTCCTTTGAGATTCAGCACTTGCTGTTTAGTGCAATAAAATGTAGTGAAGATGAGGCTGGATCAACCCCAGGGAGTAGGTTTGAACCTCCATTTCAAACCTGCAGAAGCAGGGGATGGATGTTTGTAACACTTCTTTGTTGATCTTTCTGGATACACTGGGCTCTCCAGGGAACTGTCAAGAGCAGGGTGCGATGCTCAATTGGTTGTCTGTGTTATCGGAGAGCAAAGCAGAGCGGACCTTACATCAACTGATCAAGGCAGGTTAGGATATTGTGTTAAAAAAAAGCTTCTTGAGTCTCTGTTAATACAGATATTGGTGGACTTGGTGGGGGTAAAATTGCTGTCCTTAGTCACCCAGACAGAGCATGGTTGAAAAATGTGGTACATGTGTTTGTCTGCAGATAATTGAACCCGATCTCTCATCAAACAGTGTCCTCCTCTCTTTAAGTGAACAGAGTCATTGTGAAGTGAGGAGTAATTTTTGAGGGAAAGAGAAGACAAGGCAAATTATTTTCCTCAAAACAGAGAGATCTTCAGAGACAGAGGTCAGCAAGGGAGGGGGCCATAATAGCACAACCTGAATTTGGGAAGCTACAGTGGAGTCCTCAGATGAGCTGTACACTTAGCTCAGTGTAGTTAAGGGCTTGTTACTGTTTTTCGGTGTATTAGGCTACTGTCTCTCCAGTCCTACCAAAGGTACTGGGGCTGGAACCTTTTTTGATTGTAAAATATGTGCTCTATCATTGAGCTGTCTTGGGTGTTTTTTTTTTTTTGGGGGGGGGGAAGCATGCCTGATGAAAGTTCCCTCTGTGACAACCAGCAGAAGGAAGGCAACAATACTATGTAGAAGATGTTGTAGAGGAAGATTAATTGAAAGACTATTTTGGTCCAGGTGATTACTCTGTAGGAGCTGTCCTTGATAAATGAAAGAAAGGTTCTTACCACTTCAGGGGTGTGGGTGAGACACAGTGTGTATTAGTGACTTAGAGGGAAAGATAATTTGCTAGGGAGAAATGTGAATCGATAAGTGATCTGTAGGGTGGGGAAATTTTGCAAGATGTTTTTGCCTTGGAGTTACAGTAGATCTTCCCTGGAGGGTCTTCAGAGCATTGTGATAATAAGTCACCAGAAGGCTGACCCTCATCCGTAGTAGAGGAAATGGTAGAGAGGTGGTCGCTATGGAGAGTGGAGAGCATATGTGATGCAATAAGTGAAAGATGCTTCCAACATCCGTGGTGGAAAGGTTCTTTCTGGTGTTCTGGCAGGCAGAACCTGAAGACCTTATGTTTTGTCTTGAGATGCAGAGGACCTTGTGGAGACAAGGAGGCAGAGGTGGTGGGATACTGTACAGAGGAGATGCCTAACTGGGAATTCATGTTCTCCCCCATAGGAGAACATGGAGATGAAACAGGTGATGTTGCCTCAGAGTCTTTGGAAATCTGGGATGTGTATTCCCAAAAACAGCCCAGGGAAGGGTTGAAGGTAGCAGTCCACACATTTTTCCCTCCTTGGCAGGTGCTTTTATTTTGTCTGCTTTTCATCAGGCATCTGTCTGTGTAATGTCTTAAGTAGGAATTTAAATGGCAAACGGTACAGTCTGTTTTTCCCCTGTTCTGACCTCTCAGCTGGTGAAAAGCAGGAGGCTTGTTGATGTGTTTCATTCCCAGTGGGCCCAGTATCAAGGAGAGACACCTGCTGCCTCGGGACCATTGAAAACACATTACGGAGCCATCTTCTATTGCCATCAGTTTTAATGGGAGTTCAGAAAATGAGGTGTTGTGACAGAACTATACAGATTTGAAGCTGCTTGATTTGTTTGTGTGGTCTGCCACTGCTACATTGACCCAGCTTATTTTCAGATCATCAGTTACCGAGGGAGACTAGGATTCTGGTCATCTTTATAGAGAGACTGTTTAAGAGCATCTCTTATAGTATTGATGCACTTTGTTAAGTCATTTTTAACATCTGCTCTGAAGTGGTCTTGGCTTTCAGAAGGAAGATGGGGCAGAATGTCTCTGAAGTGCCAGGTTATTCATCGTTGCATGTTAAATAAGTTTGAAGTGCTTATTTTGATTGTGTTGGGAGTTACTTTCCAAATAAATGGAATTGCAGCTTAACTTTGATTTTGACCAGCCTGCAAGTCTGATTGCCTTTTTTGTGACCTTTGTTTTTGTTTTGTTAGTGCTTAATACCGTGTGCATGGGAGAATCTTTGTGGGCATCTGATGATGAGCTGCCTTGCAGAGACCCAGGGGCCATGATTACCTAGGAGAAGGGCAGGTGGGGACAAGCAATGAAAAGCTAAGCGTGTTAGCACCTGCTGGAGTTTTAAGTGGTGCTTTCATGTTGCCGTGGTTTACATACTAAAAACCAAGTCAGCCACTCGTATTAGTGATTCTACTTTTGCAGCACTTTCTCTAAGGGGAGACTCAAAAGATGTTTCATAAATGCATCTTTAGTATAAAAAAGATTCCAGCAACTAAAACCGACTGCTGGGCACTCAAGACAAATCTACTTGGTTACTTTAAAAATGTGTGGAATTTAGCCCTGTTGAGCTCAATGAGAATTATTTGGTAGCATGATTAGGCTTGTGACTTGTGGGACAGACTTTTTATCTTTAAAAGCATTTGGGTACCACAGTTGGGTGGGGGAATGGCAGCATACTTTGAGGCTCAATGTTTCCACATTTTTATGAATAGGAACTGGCAAACATTTCCAGTCGAGTAGTATTACTGTAGTGACAATGTGTGTATGCACATGAATACTGTACATGCAGCACCAGTCTGTCTGTGATAGCTGGATTTAAAAAACAAACATTAGCAAGATCTAGCTGGGCTTCTGTGTTAGACTGATGCCAACTTAGTTTGGTGTGGAGTTCATATCTTGAGAAGGGCTATCAGCTTCCTTCACAGGTCAGTGTAGGACTGTTTAAGTGAACTGATCTGAAATTTAAACATGGATCGTTGAGATTATCTTTGAAATAGTGGAGGACATTTATCAATCCTTGCATATCAGGTCATGTAATAGAGAACTGAGACTACAGATCATCTCTTTAGGAAGATTCTCAGGATCCACTGGGACATAACTATAGAGGAAACTTCTGTGATAATCTAATGCTTGTTAAAATAAGGTATCAGAAGTACCTGAGATTGCTCTGTGAAGTTCAGTGCTTGTAGCTTAAGGATGAGTAAATAGTACTCTACACAACATAACATACACTTTAACTTGGAGAGTCCCACAGTGTGTATGATAATTTGGAGGTTCAGTGCAACAGTAACATATAACCACTGACACACACATTTTGGAGTACAGTATATAAATATACAGTATATGGCTATTGATTTTTGTAATAAAAGGTCTCGAATAGAATCATACTAAGGACTAACATTTGAGAAATTCTGTACACATGCTTTAGTTTTCTAGAGGCGTTTTGTTTCACTGTTGGAAACAATCCTGGAACAGGTAGTTTACTTTGGTGAGATGATGCAGACCTCTGAGATGATATCTGTAAATTTTACCATAGACAAGTAAGAATAGGAGAGCACTTAACAAGTCAAACTTACTGAGGTTCCATGAAAGGACACATGCGGCTTCCTGTGTGATAGTAGCTGAACATTGTATGAAGGCTCTCTCCAGATCTTTAACTCTGTCAAGCTTGATATGAGTATTAGTTATATAGTCTGTGCAGCTTTAAGTAGATTATTTTGGAGTTGGACTTTTAACTAAGAATTAGGTGCAAATATTACACATTACAACACCTTGAATAGGTTTTTTTTTTCTTGGAGGAGATGGTGGATATTTTTTTTGCAGTGTTAATCTAAAATCTGTGTTTTAATAGTAGAGAGAACCTTAGTGTAGAATCTGTTTGGAGGGTCACATGTAATTATATCTCTTCTTCAGAATGAAACTCTTAATGTCTTCACTGGGACATGCAGAGTATGGAGAGTTTTGTGGTACCAAACTTAATGCATCTGTCTTGGCATCTGCAAGAGCAGTTTTGCAGTGATGAATCGCTAAGTGTTCCTCCTAGCTGTACAGAAACAGCACTGTAGCTCGAAATGTACTGCTTCAATTAAAAGGCAGGCTTATGTAACCTTTAAAACTGCCTGCCTCCGAGATGACCCGTAGTGAATCTTTCAGATTTAAGAGTGTGAACTAGCTACCAGTGAAAAGAAATGACAAGCAAGCCAGGTGTATGGGTTTTTGCAAAAAAGAGGATGAGAGCTTGTTAAATTCTACAGTCATGCCAAATGCTTGTCTAATCTCTTGGAATATGCAGCTCCTGTGTGTTGCAACCCTGGGGTGTTGGTGTGGGGCGCTGTGTCTTCCAAAATAGTCTCCTTCCCGTGGAGCATGGACTTTGCAGTTGGAGTTCCGTTTCATCTAGTGCTGCTTCTCTTTGCTAACTGCCCTGTCACAATTACACATGGATGTTACTATCTCTAAAAAGCCCATCAGTTGATGCATACCTGGTTTTTGCTCGTTTTTGCAGCCCTGTCATTACAGTGTGGTTTACACTGGCATGCCCAGACACAGGCATAGGGGCCTATCCCCCCCCCCCGCCCCAAAGAAGCTATCAAGCAGGATCAAGGGGAAAATAGTTACTTGGGCTGTGGCATAAAATGCAGATTTGTGTCTTTGAGGGTGGATAAATGTTCTGTATTTTGAGTCACTTGCTCACAGGCTGTAAGCCCCCATTGAGATAAGCAGAGACAATTTTAATAATGAAATAATGGGGTGTCTGATATTTGCTGATTTAGTGAAAATCTGTGAGGTTCTATCAGCTGATGGTGGTTTACCTTCTGTCCATACTGATGCACATGCCCTTGGAAGCTGCCAAACTCTAATGTCACCTATAGGAGACACACTAGTGTTTCTAATAGACCTCTTCATCCCTTAAAAATGACCTGGTCATTGTATCAAGCTGGACCGAAATGTAACAGAGAATAGTGACAGCATTTGTCTTGAGAAGTTACCTGCGCAGTAGAAAATTACACTGTTTGCATTAGAGATATGGACACACTAGTTTGTTTCTTGCCTATGGAATGTCTGCATTCACCTACAGATTCAGTGTCCTGTTTCTGCATTATTCTGCAGTATGCATTTTAAAGTGTGTTTGCTTTCAAAATACACACTTTTGAGACATGTTTTTCGGTTTTGGATTATTCCTATGTTTAGTATTCACATTAAAGAACTTAACAGAAGTTGACAGAGGCTATCTTTGCTTGAGACCTGTTGTGACAGTCAGGATAGAAAGTAATGGAGAGTTAATATGGTTTGTTATAAAACAGCATTTTTATGCAGTCTTTATGCAAAGTTATGATAATACATAATCTACCTAATCTCAAATCCTTAGAAGTGATCTATAAATCTTCTAAAATCTTACACTGTGGAATTCAAAGAACAGCAGAATGGGTGAGATCGTATTTCTTCAGGAAGCTCAAAGCAGCACCTCCCCTTCCTTATTTTATCCCACGATGGATATGATTTAAATCAAATCAACTTAAATCATGATTATTATTTTTTTAGAAATCAGATTTTTATGGTTTTAAAAATGGATTGTTTTAGTTAAATCATGATTTAAATAGGTTTTTTTTTTAAAAAATCATTGTTTTGTATCCAACCCTGCTTTGTCCTCACAACAACCAGTGAGTCAGGGAGAGTTGTGACTTGCCCAAGGTCAGCAAGTCTGCTTTTACTGCTCAGTGGAAACTTTGACCTGGATTTCCCAACACTTAAGTCGAATACTTAAAGGGTAGCGTTAGCACTTTTAACTGGAGAAAATTTCTGCCTTTGATATCTTTCAGGGGCTTCCAAAATTGGGGAAAGGGGTTGGAATGAGAACAGAAATCGACATGGCTGGAAGTGCACTGCAGGTTATTTTGGAATTCTATACATGACAAGGAGGCCATGGCACTAATTTTAAAAGTGAATAAATTATCCTGGAGGCTTCTAGGAGCAAACAGATTGCCTTTTTAGATCTGGAGAACCATGGCTAGGGCAGTAGAACAGTTCTCATAAAGGGCCTGGGGCTGCAAAGCAGCCTTGTGGAGTTGACTTTACCTGTTTCTTCTCTAAGGAGCACATGGCAGTACATCCCTACACACTACCTTATAAAAGATTAGAATGTCCAACTTTTGAGTTTATAGCCTCATGCTTTTTCCTATTGTGTTACTGGCTAATGGTTGTTCACAGTAGTCAGTCTCTGTCATTAAAGAGGCAGTGGGAAGATCATGCTGCCATGTGGTTGTATCTGTTCTTCCTGGAGTGTTGTGAATGAGCTTTAGTGAAAGTTCAGAGGTTGCCTACATATATTGTGCTGGTTATTTACACCTATTCTGTTATCTAGTTATATTCTGAGTTGTCTTTGATCCCAGCACAAACTGGAGCTATAGATATCTGCGCTGCCACAGTATACAAAGCTCCTGCCTCTTTTATGGTGTGTTTGGAAGATAAGTTCTTTAAAGTACCATGACTTCTGATCTGCAGTGGAACTTGTAGAATTAAAAAGAATTCATTGAACTACTTTAAATTACTCTTTCACTTTGTTCAGTGAAATACATCTAATCCTTGAAGGTTCTGTTTTTTCCCTCTGTCCAGATGATGTTACCCTTTATTCCAGTATGAATAGGAGCTTGGTTTTATTGGGTGACTTCCCAGACCTTTTTGTCCACCCCCAGCTCCTTGTTTTTTGTTCTAGTCTATAGTGTTTCCCTCAAGAGTCCAAATTTCACCCTTTTTCCTTTTTTCCTTTTAGCAGTGATCCCACACTTGCCTTTTGTAGCAGAGGAGAAGGCATGATGGTGTTTCCCTGATTTAAAAATTGTTTAGATTTTGAATATAGGATCAGGGTGAGCTCTAGGAACACCTAATTTAGGCATGCATAGCATGTTGGGGGAACACAAATCAGAACACAAATCACAGTACAAAAGAGACAGAAAATACTGGTGATCACAAGAACAAGTACCCTGTTTCCCCGAAAATAAGACCTAACCTGAAAATAAGCCCTAGTATGATTTTTTTAGGATGCTCGTAATATAAGCCCTACCCCAAAAATAAGCCCCACTTGTGAAACGCCGCCCTCCACCATTGTGCAGCATTGTGCAGCAATGAGAAGATGGCATGACAGTATTTAAATAAATTTAATTTGTTGTACATGGAAAAAAATCCCCTGAAAATAAGCCCTAATGGGTTATTTGGAGCAAAAATTAATATAAGACCCTGTCTTATTTTTGGGAAAACACAGTAATGTTAAGAGCTTGAGAATTTCTACAGATTTTGTGGTCCAAGGTTGTGAAATCTTCCCTCCGTTTACATTATTGTGAGTGAATCTGCTCCAGTTACAATTGAATGTTGAAGTTTCGATTTCAATAAATGTTTGTTTGATGTTCTCCAGTTTAAAGCATTAGGACTTAAACCTTTGGTGCTTGATGTTAAGTTCCATGCTTGCTACATCTAGGAGTTGTGAAGTAACATCTTATTAGGATTGGTCACAAATTCATGGTCCCATGGTGGTACTTTCTTAAATATTGTTCAGCACTTGTTCAGCTGTTACATTTTTGTAGATGAGAAGGGGTTTTTTAGATGTCTGTCTGTGGAGCCAGAGGTTGGGAATTCAGTTCTCCACTGTGCCTCCTGGAAAAATCATCCTGTGGCAAGTTGCATAATCCCAGGGTGCCCCCAGAAGAAGAAATGGTAAACTACTTCTGAGTACTGTATTCTGTACCTTGAAAACCCTGATACGCGTCATCATGAGTCATAATTGACTTGATGACACACATTATTATTGAGAATAATGAGATCAAGTGTAGTGCCTTCTTTTATTAGGACAACCTGCAAATTGCATAGATAAAATCATAATTATTTAAAACAGAACTGTTCAAAGAAATGAAGTAAAAAGTCTTTTTACAGGGAGAAAAAAATTCACCTTGGTTGGCCAACAGAATGCAGAAGGGTCTTAAATTGTGCCATTCAGAAGTAGCATATGGTAGCTTTTTAGTGGAGATAAGAGGATTTGTCAAAAAATTGTTTCAGTACTGAAATTTTCTGCCTTCTATTCTAAAGCATGATATATCCATCAGTTTTAATCTTCATTTATCATAACACATCTGGTCCTTCATACTGTGTCTTTGGTCTGGCCCTGGCCTGTGCTTTTAGCCCCCACTGACTTCCAGAAGGTCTTAACTTGGCCCTGGGCCAAAAAAAAAAAGATCCTCATCTCTATTGCATATTGCTTTCCCAAAGAGCTCATAATGATGTATAGGATCTTTTATTTAGGAAGTTTGTGGGATAGATTTGCTCATGAGTAGTGAAATGGTATTCTGCACACCTTTAGAAGCATCTTCCCCCATATTTTCTTCAAAAATGTTTAAGACTTGTTTAAGGGTATCTAACGAGGGATGAGCGTATGTCCCATGATGATGGGAATTTATACACTTCATGGTATCTTTGCTGGTAGCCTTAAGAAGCAAGGCATTTACTTTCGGAAGTAACTACAGTGAGAGTTTGTCAATACCAGAAGCAATGGATGCCATACACACAGCGTCTCTTTCCTGGTAATCATCCCTCTCCAAGATCAACAAGAATGTCCCATGTATGCCTTTGGGATAGTGCTACAAGGAGTGTCTTCAAGGTGGATAGATTTAGTCCCTCACTTAGAATTATTGGCTTCACTGAGCTGTTTAAATTGACTTCCCCATTTTGGAAATGATGTGTTTTCTCAACATTGTAAGAGATGGCTTTAATATAGACCTTTGCAAATTTCAAATTATTATGCTAAGGAGTGAAAGGCATGATATCTGGGTAATAATGCAACTGGTATGCCTTTCTATGTTGTGTAACTGCTTGGACAACAAAGAGTTGTAAAACAATTTCTCTCTAGGACTCTGGGAGATAAGTAGATTGGCTTGCCAGAAAACAAGGCCCACAGTTATGTCTAAACGTTCTCAGAAACATAGGATATGCCATTAATTTTCCATGAGACAGGAAATAAAATAAGCCCGTGAACAAGTTTGAGAGTCATACATATTTAATGTTGAGAAGCTGAATGTTACTCTGATTTTACTTTGGAGAAATGCGAAATTAGGTGTGTCAACTTTAAAGATGTTTGCCTTAGACTTCATTTCAAATCCCACATCTGACATTAAGTGGCATAGCAGTATGTGTGTGTACGTTTTAAGCTGCCTAGATATTATCCACCTTAACTTTGCTTTGTTAAGCAGAATCACACAGCTGCAGACTTTCTAACTTTCATTTCTAGCAACGTGACAGTTCATCAGCGAGAGTAGGCTTGATGGCTTTCTGTCTTCTAACAAGCTGAACTGTGCCAGTTCTAGAGCAGCTTGTACAAAAGGGTGAGCTTTGCTAGAGAAGCAAAGCTGTTTTGCTGAATCTCTCAAATCCACATTTAATCCAGAATCCCAGAATATTTCAGAAGAAAGAGAAAGAGGCCTTTGGTGGATAACCAACTGTGAACAAGTTAGCAGTTCAGAGTACTTAATATTTTCAAGAAGTGCTAGGGGAACACCAGTGGCAGGAGCCGGTCGATCTATAGTTGATGTTACACAGCTGTTCTTTTGGGCTTTGATTTCAGAATAGAAATGTGCTTGGACAGCTTTTCTTCTCTACTGTTTGTTGAATGGGCTTCTGGCCTGCAAAACATACTTCAAATTCTAAATTGAAACAAATTTAAGATTTTAAAAAAGCTTGTCAGATTCCCCCCCACCCCAAGTAGTAAGTGATCTCCATCCGTGGTAGACTTCTCTACATCAAAGTACATTTCTTGGCTCTTCAAGTAGAACTAAACAGAATAATAGTAGTATCTCCTACTTCAAATATATAAAGAATGACCCACCCTTTTTAACAAGTTGCTGCATCTTCAGCAGATTTGTGTATGATTAGAGAAAGGCATGATTAGAGAATTTCCAACATGCGCTGGATTATGGAGAAAGCCAGAGAGTTCCAGAAAAACATCTACTTCTGCTTCATTGACTATGCAAAAGCCTTTGACTGTGTGGACCACAGCAAACCATGGCAAGTCCTAAAAGAAATGGGCGTGCCTGACCACCTTATCCATCTCCTGAGAAATCTATATGTGGGACAGGAAGCAACAGTTAGAACTGGATATGGAACAACGGGTTGGTTCAAAATTGGGAAAGGAGTACGACAAGGCTGTATATTGTCACCCTGCTTATTTAACTTATATGCAGAATACATCATGTGGAAGGCTAGACTGGAGGAATCCCAAGCTGGAATTAAGATTGCAGGAAGAAATATCAACAACCTCCGATATGCAGATGATACCACTCTGATGGCGGAAAGTGAGGAGGAACTAAAGAACCTTGTAATGAGGGTGAAAGACGAGAGAGCAAAAAACGGTCTGAAACTCAACATCAAAAAAACTAAGATCATGGCCACTGGTCCCATCACCTCCTGGGAAATAGAAGGGGAAGATATGGAGGCAGTGACAGATTTTACTTTCTTGGGCTCCATGATCACTGCAGATGGTGCCAGCAGCCCCGAAATTAAAAGACGCCTGCTTCTTGGGAGGAAAGGAATGACAAACCTTGACAGCATCTTAAAAAGCAGAGACATCACCTTGCCAACAAAAGTCCGAATAATCAAAGCTATGTTTTTTCCTGTAGTGTTGTATGGAAGTGAGAGCTGGACCATAAAGAAAGCTGACCGCCGAAGAATTGATGCCTTTGAATTGTGGTGCTGGAGGAGACTTGAGAGTTCCCTGGACTGCAAAGAGAACAAACCTATCATTTCTAAAGGAAATCAACCCCGAGTGCTCATTGGAAGGACAGATCCTGAAGCTGAGGCTCCAGTACTTTGGCCATCTCATGAGAAGAGAAGACTCCTTGGAAAAGACTTTGATGTTGGGAAAGTGTGAAGGCAAGAGGAGAAGGGGACGACCGAGGATGAGATGGTTGGACAGTGTCATCGAAGCAACCAACATGAATTTGACACAACTCCGGGAGGCGGTGGAAGATAGGAGGGCCTGGCGTGCTCTGGTCCATGGAGTCCCGAAGAGTCGGACACGACTAAACGACTGAACAAACAAACAAACAGAGAGGGAAAAGTTGACAGTCTTTAAATACTAGAAACATCTAAAATGAGAACTTCCTCCTGTTTCAGATTAGGTTTATGTGATAGGCATAGGGTTCAAGTTTTCTATTAACAGTTTTTGGAACACCTAAACTACCTTAGTGTTTGTGAATTTAGCTTAATTTAAGTCTTCTGACTAGGATTGCTGTGTGTTGTAATTTTTTCAAAATGAGAGGTCATTTAAAAGTTGCAAACTACTTTCTAACAGCAATAATGGAACAAGCTACCACAGAGCTGTTCCTTTTTTTTAAATTGCTCTTTTGGTATTATTATCATCTTTCTCTAATAGCAATGAAAATTAAAATAAAGCCAGTAAGAAGCAAATAAGAGCTGTTGGCATGCCTAGGACTTGAAGGATGTGGGGAGACATAAGATTTGCAAAAGTGTGGGAGGGATGTAAACACAATGATTTAACAAGAGGGCAAAAAGCACAGCTCAAATTTGCCAGTTATGTGATGTAAGGTGCATCTGACTTTGGGCCTGTCCACACTGTGAAATGTGGTTTGATCCAGTCAGTGCTTAAAAGGTCTGTGTCTTCAGTGCAATCTAATTTAACTCTCATTATCCATCCTAGTTGGTAGGGCAAAGAGATATTATATCTCAGTGGGTCATCCTTCCCCCCCCCAAAAAATAAATAAATAAATAAAAAGGTTGCATGCCATAGTCCTGTGCCAGAAAAATATGGGCGAGCATTCCAAGGGGAAGAATAGATGGTTTCAAGTAGTTAATGTTCCTCCCGAAGTCCTTAGAGATGTATCTGGCCAACGTAAAATTAAAAGGCACAAAATTGTGTTCAAGCTTTGTCAAGCATGGTGCTCGAAAGGCAGAAAGGAAAAGTTCCAGAATAGTACCAATTCAAATCACATCTTGAAGTCTTTATATACTGGGACACGATGGGGGCTTTAAAAACTATAAAAATCTTATTCACTTTTGCTTTTTTCACTCCCACTCCAGCCTTTTTAAATATTGTATCTGACAAACAGGCGTTAACCCAAAGCCTGCACCCTATTCAGTGTCTTTCTTTAAAGAGTTAGTGTAATGCAAATATCATTTTAATATTGACTTTAGTTTTTGTGTTAGCCTTGCTGCTGTTCTAACTTTGGATATACAGTAATTATATGCCATGTTGTTCAGCTTGTACCTGTATTTTCTGTTTTATTGGCTTATGTTTTTCTTATGTTATACTGGATATTTAATTTATTCATTTACCCTATCTGTACAGTCTGATTTCTACATAGTTTTCTACAGAAAAGACCTCCTAGCTATATCATGTTAATACTAGGAAGTGTGCGTGAGTGCTTCGTTGTGACCCAGCAATGTTCTGGAACCACTTAGCCCTTTCCATAACTACCTAGTGGGTCCTAATTGAAAATAGGATTAGGCATCCTTCAGTCTCAAGAGTCTGTGGTAACGTGCTCTGTATGGAGGACTTGGAACAGTGTCTAGTATGGTTGAGAAGGCCAATTCGAGAGTGACCATCCCTTCCACACTGAAGACAAATGCAGTCTGTCCCTTTTCCAGCTCCCTGGTTTTGCTGGTTTCGGGACTGCCTCTTTGACTCAGTCTGCGGAATGAGTATCTCTTCAAATAGGGAGAGGCCATGATGCACCGCCTGCCTCCAGGCTGAACGCTCAGATGTCAAGGTTTCCCATCTGTTGAGGTCCATTCCTAAGGCCTTCAGATCCCGCTTGCAGATGTCCTTGTATCGCAGCTGTGGCCTCCCTCTGGGGTGATTTCCCTTCACTAATTCTCCATGTAGGAGATCTTTTGGAATCCAACCATTAGCCATTCTCACAACATGTCCAAGCCAACATAGATATTGATGTTTCAGTAATGTATACATGCTAAATATTCCAGCTCGTTCTAGGACTACTCTATTTGGAACTTTGTCCTCCCAGGTGATAGCAAAAATGTGTCGTAGACAATGCCTATGGAACGTGTTCAGCTTCCTCTCCTGCCGGGCACAAAGTGTCCAGGACTCACTGCAGTACAGGAGTGTGCTCAGGCCACAGGCGCTATAGACCTGGATCTTGCTATATGCCGTCAGCTTTTTATTGAGCCATACTCTTTGTGAGTCTAGAGAACATGGTAGCTGCTTTGGCAATGCGTTTTTCCAGCTCAACATCTAGGGAGAGAGTGTCAGAGATTGTTGAACCAAGGTACACAAAGTCATGAACAACGATTGAAAATAATGTGGGAGGGAATTAGAGTTGCAGAATGCAAGTCTCCTGTTTGGAAAAAAAAAAGAATAGAGCAGAACTGTTTTCCCTGCTCCCACTATGCAGACATGCTCATCTTAGGTGTTGGAAGTTCCAAACCCATGGGTATAATGTCTCATTTTGTTGCAGCTTCCGTGGTCCGAGAATAAGATTGAATGCATTACATTCTTAAACTTTCTACCTAGGTACTTCTCACACTTCCCAAATTATATGAAGTGAGTTCCTCTCCTTACTTCATAGACAAAATCATGCCTGAGGCCATTTAGTGATATTTCCAGAATAGTAGCTAGTGTGCAGATAATGTTATTTGAGATTCATTTGGTAAGCTTAGCCGTATGTACCCCAAAATCCTGGGGCTGTGTACTTAAAAGGCTTGTTCTCAGCAGAAAATAAGTCTCTAATCTTAAGCCCGTGAGTCATCTAAGCTGCCCTGCATAGGAGTTCCTGAGCACCTGTCCATACTCATTTTAGAATAAATGGAGCTGCCTTAAAATGGAGTAAAGTTGGCAAAAGACTGAGTATCCCATTAGGAGCTTTATGTGAAGGTAGATTAGTTAGCAGATGTTGCAGGGTAAAGCTTAATAGAAACAGGGATCACTATAGTTGGCTTTCGGATACCCAGTTTCCTAATTTTCTGTAGCAGTAAATATGCGTATACTTGGTTTTTCTACCGTGGACTGTAAATGGAACTCCTAATGGTGGTGGCGCTTATAACTGTGATAGCGAGACTTCAGTGGCTGATACCAGCTAAACCTGGGCACATTTATACAGGAGTAGCTATCTGGCACTGGTGCTTAAACTTTCTACAGTCTCAGAACATCTTCCATATGAATGTGACCCTATATGTGCCACAGTATGTCTACTGCAAGCGGATCCAACAGTGGATTTCACTGAAGATCAAACAAGGCAGTGATCTTGAAGTGCATGATAATTATGGGTATTGGTACTACATCATATGCTTATAAATATTGGTGTTGCTTGTTTTTGTTCAGCTGAAACTGATCATTACATTAGTTGCTCAGTCAGGTCACAGAGTTTGTCTCTTGAACATCCTCTTAAGAGCCCTATAGAACTTTATAAATCTCTGGGGGCGGGGGGAAGACAGAAGCTTGTGTTCATCACAGTTGGCAGGGTTCATTCCAGAATGAAATCAAACAATCATTTTCAATCATATCAAAATTTATCTGGGTATCAAGGTATTAGACTTTCTATTGTTGCAATGATTTCAGGCAAAGTCAGTTCATCTCTTTTTACAAGCTTTATCTGCATTGCTTCTATGTTCTATAAGCACAAAATACTTTAAATACTTCCTGATGCTGAATAGGCAGTTCCTTAACATTGACCATCTTTGTTTTTCAGCTGGTCCAAAGCAAAGTGTTCTCTGCAGCTCATGAGTTTAAGTCTCCAATTTCATAACCTGTATGTAAGATTTGTCTGCCTTGAAGCATGGCCATGGTGAGAAGGGAAATGTGATCCTATGAGGTTTTCAAAGTGGAATGGTAATGGGATAGACATTCCTAAGGATTCTCTCCCATGTTTCAGTCCTCCATTCCTCTGCACCATATGAAAGGAGGTGCCCACTGCATGCATGTATACTCACATAGAGCTGCATTGGGGCTGTACAGCTGAGCCAGTGTTGCCACCCATTTGCTTCTGGTAGTGATTGAAACCGGGCAGGGCCCCCACCCAGTGCTCTGGAAAATTAGAGGGAAGGTTGGTGCAGGGGAATGGAGAATTCTGACATGCATAAGAAGCAAGAAGGATGAAAAGTAGTGCTATATGGCCTGGCACCAGTATTGCAGAGGAATATGATCTGCATTGTGTGACATTGACTTCAAACAGCTCCTGTCTCATAGCTGGAGAAATACCTGTTTCTTCCTTTTGAAAATAGCCTGGAAACATAGTTGACATAGAATGAGCAAGCACATTGGAAGTCCAATAATTTAGCCCCATGTCCTCATACAGAGTAGTCCTTGTTCTCTTTATAATATGTTATCTGTGTGCTATTCTGTGTACGGTCTGAAACTTCATCCCCATAAGAGTGTTGGGCTCACCTGTGAGCTGCCATGGAACCTTCCAATTGATTTCTTAGGGGAGGACTTTGAGCCTTTGATTTGTATAGGATTCTCTTTATTTCCCTTTAGTGATGTGAGATGGGTTATGAAGAGCTGACCACATTGAACTGTAATAGACCTGCACTGTGGACTAGAGGAGTTTCAGTTTTATTGAAAACTAATTAACTATTTGGGCTGTGGGAAGATCTAGCACATTGTGTTTCAATAATAACATTTTACCCTGCATGAGCCAAGATATCTGATGGAGGTGTCTTTGTATTTTTAAAGATGTAATTGAAATCTGCTGGGATGGTCAATGTAATCTGTATTTGGGAGATAAAATTAAGAAAGGAGCAGATGGCCCTCTTAAAAAAATAGATTAGAGAATAGATGCTCCTGGTTGGCAAGGGGGATAACCTTCTGCTTGTGATCACAAGAGATATTTAAAATATATGGAAATAATGAGGTAGAAGAGAATAAACGGCAGGTGATTTTTTTTCCTATGGCCTTGTGCTTTGTGAATTCTATATGTTGTCTTTAAACTGTAAAATAATAATTTTAAAAAGCATTCAAATACAGGAAATAGCAGTTTAGGAAATTGCCTTTCCAAAGAAATGGCACAAAAGGCATTTCATTTTGCAAGCAGCAGGCAATCAGAAAATCAGCAAGTTGAGGATACAGCTTTAGATGTACAATAATGGTAAATCCTTTATTTAAAAAAAATGGATGCCACTTATGTTAATAGCTTGTATAGCAAACATTCAACATTAGTGTCTTTGGGGACTCTTTGTTTGCTGTAATTATGGAGTTTTTTTAAAGGATGATGGCTGCTGGCCAAAATGACTTTCATCTATCTGTAACCTTGCAAAAGCATTCTGGGTGCAGATCTGAGTGTGTTGTGCTCCTAAAGAACAAGGGAAAAGGCACAATGGAGCATTTTGCTACATTGAGGAGTGGTGGAATATATTGCATCTAAGTTGAGCAGGATAAATATTTACAGTGATGGGGTAGGCTTGGGGGGGGACTGGAATGTCTCAAATGTGCATCATTTTTATGTGCACAGTAGTACAGTGGACCCTCTACTTACCGTATTGTAGGTTGAGTCTCCATTGACCTACGATGCATTGAAAACCGATTAATCCCGTAACCGGCCGTTTTTGTTCTATTTTTGTTCCATTTTGGTTTTTTCTGGTCTGTAGGTCGATTCTCCAGCTGCAAGTCGAATCTAAATTTTGCGGCCAGAAAAGTCTGTAAGTCGAGGGTCCACTGTAGTGTAGTGATTGAATTAGGGCTGACAGGGTTGAAGCCCCAGGACTTTCTGATTGTCAAGAACCATAGCATCTCTCCTTATTTGATGACATGGATATAGCTACAGTAGATGTCTTCATTTTGGAGGCAGGTCCTCATGAGTGCCTGTATTTTCAAATGTACTACTATACCACTAATATTTATATCACTTTAGTGCTTACAATGGACCAGAGGAAAGGCAGCCCTTTCTTCTTAACGTGTGGTATGGCGGCTTTTAACATTACAAGATCTGTAAAGCTGTCAGCAGCAGTAGTGAGTGGGCCAGTATCGGTCAATGCTCCTAGCCAAATTTCACCTGCAACAAATCAGTCCAAGGCATTTGTGGAAGCAGGCGCTTCAATAGCTCTGACTTGCAGGGCAGGAAACTTCATAATTGGTAAAGGCCCACTTATATCTTGCTTAATGATCAGATGTTTGTCCTGCTGATATGCAGAATGCCCAAATCTGAGAGTACAGAATTCTGGGTGCATTTATTGGGGATTCATTATTGGGGGCACTGGGCCGCCTATTAATCAGATGTTGTGTGTCCTTTCTCCTGTACATCTTCAGTTTGCATAAATCTTCAAGTGTTTTTATCTTGGCTTTCTGGTCAGCTGTAGTTTGTGATTTCTGTTCATTTCTTCCTCCCTGGAGAACATTCTAAGGTTCTCATGTTATGCCCACCAGTGGGCACCTCTAGTTTGCTGTAAAGCTGTGCATGGCAGGATAACAATTCTAGAATCAGGTAGCTGGCCATCTCCCAGAAGAGCCCATTGGTGAGAAAAATTGTGAAGGTTTGTTCAGTTGCCATGATGTCTTCAGTGCTGTTTGCCTCCATTCGTAGTCTTGCTATAAATATTAAAGGACAAGAAGTTCTCTTGCTCTCCTTTGTCTTGTCATTTCGAGGTGTTTCCACATATGGCTTCTTCACAGAAAAATTGAGAAGGGTGATTGGATAAGCATATGCATGTTGAACCTGGGCTATTGAGAAAGCTGGGACTTGGAGTAAAAAGCAGCAACCAAGAATGACAAAGAAACCAACCCTACTTGTCTTGCTGAGATCTACGTTCTGTGATTCTATAGTGCTTGACTGTGCCCCCTCCACTGTGCAGTTCTGTACCATTGGTGTACATAAATGTTGTTCACTTGCTTTGAGGTGGGGATGTATATAAACATCTTGCATGTGTTTTCAGAGGCCAAAGATCCTGGCATACTGGAAGAAGAACACCAGCATACTAGGGAGGTTAGTTTTCCAGATCCCTGTTCTCACACTGACCTA
Organism: Pogona vitticeps; assembly: GCF_051106095.1. Classification (NCBI taxonomy): domain Eukaryota; kingdom Metazoa; phylum Chordata; class Lepidosauria; order Squamata; family Agamidae; genus Pogona; species Pogona vitticeps. The sequence goes on from NC_135786.1 coordinate 231,816,719, forward strand.
CTGGAGGCTGTCCTTCATCTCTGAAGAAGGCGGGACGTGATGGCAGTGGAATGAGATTAAAATCTTAGCTGTTGTCTCTGAAACTTCCAATTCAAGGACAGCAACAAGTCTTCTCAGTGAGCTTAGGCAGCATCAGAAAGCTAGATTTCAATCCTGTTGCATAATGCATAGTCCTAACTAAGCCACTGTACAAATTGATATGCTATAACTGTGCATAAACGTCTGCCTGGCTTCCTGGAGAGTGAGTGTTAATACAGACATGTACACATTCTTTCAAGTGAAAGGGAATCTTTGGTAGTTAAGTTAAACATACAGGATAGTACTCTGGCCTTTTAAAGATGAGAATGGCTTCCTCAGCTCAATCTGCTTGTGCGCTTTACATGGTGATTGCCCTCATTCTATTACGCAGCCTGTATGCTCTCCTACTGTAGTTCTTGGTCTTAATAAAAAGGTCACCTGTAGAAAATGTCGGCTGTATCTATTCCCAGTGGGTCTGGCAGATGTGAAATGAAGTGACCATGGGATGTGCTGGCTTTACTTAATCAGCGAAGTACAAACGCCCATAGGCATGAGGTCAAACATAATTAAAATGAGTTACATGAAAAGTGTTGTTTTTTTATTGATAGTCTCTAACATACAGAAAACCACAAGACACACACAAAAAAAGAAAACCAAAACGAAGAGACGAAAAAAAAGACCATATAGCAAAGGAAAAAAAAAAAACCTAAACTAATCCCTCTATCTGAAGTACCCCCCCCCCCCCGGAGTCAAAGATTCCAGCCTCGTTAGTCCTCTATTCTCCCTATATCTGTTTACAGCATATACTAATAAATTTCTACATATATCCTAAATTTCACCCTAAACTTCAGTCTTCTTCTGGGCCAAGAGATATATTAGTCCCCAGCTTTGTTTTACATAATCTCTTGGCTGTTACCGCAATCAATCAATTAAAAAAAAGTGTTGAATGGGTTCTGCTGCATAGCTAAAATTAACCTTTTATGCTCTTAGTGGCGTTAAGCAAATTTGACAGTTGTGCAATTGAAATTTTATAGTACACGATACAGATTGAAGTTGCAGACGGTGTAACAATTATTGAAGTTCCAAGTGGCATGGGATTTGTGTAGCTTCAGCCTCTTACAGATATTCTTCCCTAGGAGTGTTACTTGGTTATGGAGTGTAAGAAGTAAAGCAGGAGTATTCCCCTTATCCTTGAAAAGCCATCTTTGCCCCCATTTTATTGCTAAACACCCATTCAAACATCCACTGCCAGTGATCTTGAATGGCTTTTCAGTCTAGTTGGATTTTGTCTAAAATAATTTTTTTTTATTGGGATGCATCATTTTCAAGGAGATGGGTATGTGTGTTGTTTTGGAGGCCCTTTGTCTAAAAGAGTAGGGTGATAAGTTCCAAAATAAAGGCTGAGGAGGGCTTCGAAGCCCTCCTTTCCTCCTACAAGCCTCTTGCAGACTTCAACCAATTCCCTTTAAGAAACTGAACTGCCCCCCTCCTTCGGCCATAAGACTTTGGGATTTTAATAACAGCATATAATTTTGGAACAACCCACAAGAACTTGGCCACAGCCTGAAGAAGATGAATTATCATCGAAAGCTCACTGTTTTGAGTTTTTTGTTTTCTTTTATTTTCTTAATGCTGCAGTAAAAGTATCACCTGTCCCTGTGTTTGTATTTGTTTCAGGGACCATATGACCTTTTCCTGATTTTTCCTGTGTTGCTTAGGAAGCCCTTTAAAACAAAAAATGAAAAAAAAAACTCACACCTTCTTGGAATTGTTTAAGTTCCTTCTAGTACCAGTAGAAGCATGTTGGCAGGATAAACAATTAAATGTGGGAATGCTACACCCAGAGGTTGGATAGTGTAGCATATAAACAGTTTAATTACTGACAGTGGTGCTCTCACCTCACTTTCCCCAAATTTTGTGTGTTTGTGTCACTGTCATGTTGTTCATCAGTACCCCTGTTCCTCCTTAGCAGCTATTTCTGACACTGTGGATAAAGGAATGTATACAGTATAAAAAAGAAGCAGTGGAGTGAAATAAGGAGCTAATAATTTAAGGCTCAGCATTTACATCAAATCTGCACACACAATTTAGCTGCTGTCCCAACCCAGATTAAAATCAAGGAATTTTTTTTTCCAGAACATTTGGAATTCTTTGATGACACTCCTGGAAAGTTTAGGCTGTGGTCACATGGAGAACTGTATTACTTGGAAGCTACTTAAGAAGTTATGGTGTGTAGTTGGCGGGATCAAGGTGAACCTTAGAAAATTGAGGTTTCATATAAGTACAGTCGTGCCTCGCTTTACAATTGCCCCGCATTCCGACAAAACCACATTACAACGATCTTTTTGCGATTGCAATTGCTATTGCAAAATGATGGTCTAAATGGGTTTTTTTCGCTGCTTCGGGAACCGATTCTTCGCAAAACGATAATTTTTAAAACAGCTTATCGGCGGTTTCAAAATGGCTGCCGGGTAAACATATGGCTCCCCGCTGTTTTCTGGGACAGATTCCTCGCAAGACAGGCAGCAAAAACGGCTGCCCTATGGAGGATCTTCGCTGGACGGTGAGTTTTGACCCCATTGGAACACATTGAAGGTTTTCTTTTTCTTTACGATGTTTTCGCTTAATGGCGATTTTCCTGGAACAGATTATCGTCGTTAAGCGAGGCATCACTGTACAGCCCTTTGCTAGCGAAGGGGAAAAGACAACACAGACTGTTATACACCTATGTCAGTGTTCTCTGTGTCCCTCAACATGTACTGTGCAAGATATGATGCCAGTGAAAATTATGTGATAGTTTTTAATTGTTCTGTGGTGCTTTCTGATATGAAGAAAAAAAAGAATGCCATAAAGCTTTCCCTGTATTGGCATCCCTGATGCCAGTTAATAAACAAAGGAGGTCTTGGTAGGGGGACAGCTGGAAATTTGTCTTTTACTTTTGGTGTTTGTAATGGATTTTTAGTCATTGGTTATACAGTAATTCACAGAAGAGAAAGTTGCAGAGATCAACAGTATCTTTGTCATGGGAAAAATACTCCCATTGCTTCTGGAGAACAGCCCATCAGAAAGCTATCTGCTGCCATAATATCAAAGAACTAGGAAAATATGTACAGTAGTTGATTCCATATTGTTGAGGGTTTTTTTGTGAAGGAGTAGGTGAGAGTATTCTTTGATAAAAATACCTTGAAATGTGTAGGGAACCTACATTATAACTGTTGTGTGTGTGTATGCCTGTCTCTGTAATATCTTACAGCTGTAGATTCTTGTTTTGTTAGTTAAAATACTTCTTACCTACACCAGAGGCAAATTTACTTGTTCCTCCTAATGTGATCTAACTTTTTGTACTCTACATAAGACAATCTCTTCACAAAAGAATGAATGGACATAAATCTGACCTCGGAAATGGCATCACATAGAAATGCTATTTGAATCACCTGGAAGTGACCTTTTTCTTTTTTGGTGATGGGGAACTATATATACTACAAAACCAGACTTGAAAAGAGAAACAGCTGAGAGCAGTGTATATGTATACTAGAAACCCACTTAAAAGGCTGACTATCAATCAAGGATTTTTAAGTCATTATCAGATATGAAATCATACTTTAATTTTCACAAGTTAGCCACTTGAGTAAACTGCATTTTAGCCTGTAGACTGATGACGAAAATTATTTGCAGCCTAGCTCCTTCTATTGCTAATAAACAATTGTCACCTTGTCTGTTAGCTGTATGCCCACCTGGTCATGTGGGCATCTATAAATATAACAATTGTATAGGCTTCACTGTTAATGTCTCAGGAAGTGGACTTGACCCATGAAAGCACACATTAAAATAAAACAAGTTAGTCTCTAAGGTGCCACAACATTTTGGTCTTTCGTTTGTTTGTTTGCTTTTGGTTTATCATCTGGTGTGTGTGTGTGTCTCAAGTAATGTGTAAAGAAGCACCTCTGTTTCTCATAAGTGTGATCCCATCAGGAAAGGACTAAGAAGCAAGTCCATTGGCATTGTTAGTGTATTATTAAATTATGGACAGCCTGATCCTGGGTTCCTTATATGGAGTCAAGTAAACAGGAAATTGGCATAAGATCACAATGTTAGTTGGCATGCCTACAGTAGAAACTTTTGCACTATATTTCCTCCAAGCACAGAAATACTTAGTGTAAAATAAATAGGTGATTACTGGAGTGCATCACTATCACAGCCTGTCATGTTTTAAGAGGTAACAGGCATAACATTTGGGAATACTCTGTTGGGAGAATCCTCTGTACCAAAGAGAAGGGCTTGATGACGGGCTCATTTTCTGAAATTGCTTGTAGCTAAGAGTAACTGGATAATTTAGACCAGGGGTCTCCAAACTTTTCAGTAAGAGGGTCACATCATATATTTCACACAGGGTCGAAGGAGGGGCAGGGGACCCAAACGATTCCCACCCCCGCTGTCTTTGCAAAAACAGTGGGGTGGGGGAATTGCTTGGGTCCCCTTTCCGTCCTCTTCCTATGCCCAGGCTGGATAAAAAGTCAAGACGGGCCAGATGTGGCCTGCAAGCCATAGTTTGGAGACCCCTGATTTAGACTGATGCCCAAGAAAGAGAAAACGCTAGCATGTTTTCTGTCCCTCTTGTGTCATGGAGGGGTTTAGTAGGGTTTGAAAGTTGTGCGTTGTGTATGCAAGGCTTCTCCAGGTTATTTTCTTCTCTCTTTTAAGAACCGGGGAGGAACCAGTCTATTGACCTGTGCTGCTTGACTTTCTCTTGCAGTCTCTAGACCCCATGGAGGATGCACTTAACATGGCAGCCCAATCCTATGCTCGCTTTCCTGTGTGAGTAAGCTCTGTTGAGCACATCACTCAGTCCCCCCCCCACCCCTGCTTAAGGAAGGGCAGCTATTACAGTAAACACAGAAGGAGCAATGCTGTCTATCGTTCCATGAACTCAGCTGTCTTTTAAAAATCCGTTCCTGTGACAGAATCAGTAGTGGTGTTTCTTTCTCCCACTGAGCTCGAAACAGGAACTTAATTTGCAGCTCGGCCAGTAGTGGAAGGGATTGAACCTCTGAAGCAGTTAAGGCGGTACAAAGCAAGACTAGATATGGGTGTAAGTCAAATTTCCTGTATCGCTTAGATGAATTTATGCTGTTGCATCAAACGTTGGTGGGGAATGAGGAGAGGAAATATTGACTGCAACGAAAGGAGAGACATAAAAGACAAATAGAGCAAGGGGAGAAGAGAGAGGAGCGTTGACCAAGATGTGGAAAACAGAAAGTAGGGTAAGGAATGGGAAACAAGCTCTGAGATTTTCTTGTGACTGTTGGAAGAGTGGCAGATGCTGCTAATTATATGTGGGGTTCTGCCATTGTCATCATGTAATGTAGCAGAAAAAATCAAATACAGTGGTGCCCCGCATAGCGAGGTTAATCCATTCCGGATTAACCTTCGCTATGTGAAAACTTAGCTAAACAGAACGGGGAAGCCCATTGAAACGCATTAAACATTGTTTAATGCATTCCAAATGGGCACAAAACTCACCGTTTAGCGAAGTTTCCAGGGTCCGGCAGCCATTTTTGTGCCCTCGGTAAGTGAGGGGAGGGTGTGAAAGCACTGCACACTGCCATTTTGGGGGGTCCGGCGGCCATTTTGAAACCACCGAACAGCTGATCTGCAGGCGTCGCAAAGCGAAGAGCGGTAAGCGAAACGCTTACCGATCTTCTCTATGCGAGTTTTGCCCATTGGGGCCAACGCTATGCCTCCGCATTATCGATCCCGAAAACGGGATCGCTATGCGGATTCGTCGTTATACGGTGCGCTCGTTAAGCGAGGCACCACTGTACTATGTTGAGATGCATTAATGGAAGTGCAGGTACCAGTCAAGGGAAGCAGTAGTAGTACTCAGTTCTGTTTTGGTCAGATCTCACCTAGAGTACTGTGTTCAGTTCTAGACACTGTATTTAAGAAGGGATACCAAGAAGCTGCAATATGTATAGAGGAGGGTACCCAGTATGGTAAGATATGTGAAAACCAAGCCTTAGGAGGAAATGTTAAGGGACCTTGGGGTATTTAGTATGAAGGAGAGAAGCATGAGATATGATACGATAGCCATCTTCAAATGTTTGAAGGGCTGTCATGTGGGAAATGCTTGGGTTTTGCAGGTCAGTTGGATAGGACAGGAACTCATAGATTCAAGTTACTGTACAAGAAATGAAATTTCAAGTAAACCTTAGGAAGAACTTTCTGACATTGATAATCATTTGATGGGGAAATCAGCTGCCTTGGAGGGTAGTTGACTCTCCTTCACTGTAGATTTTTTGCCGTTGGCAGGTGATTGGACTCTTGACCTTTGGTTCCCTCGCGGCTTTATGATTCTGTGATTTCTCTGAAGCCTGTGACATGTTTGCAATACCGCACTTGATACTCAGAATAGGGATAGTAATGGTTAGAGTAAGAGCAAAAGGTAGAAGGCATTTCTCAGCCTTTGACACTATGCAACCTCGAGGTGATGTTGAAGATGGAAAATACTACAAGAGTGCTAGTTATAAACTCTCCTTGCTCAGAGCAGTCATAGTTGATCCTTCTTGGAAACCTCTTATTGTGACTAAGGACTCTTGTGGGCCTCAGTGAAGGCTTTACCCGGCAAGACTAAGTCAGGTCAGATATTCTTCTAACCTCTGTCAGCATTTCTGTAGACCCCATTCTTTACCAGCAAGACCACCTTGGCTCTGTGGACCTGGGAATGGACAAGTATTTGCCTGTCCACTCTATGCTTAGTGGGGGGATGCTCACAATGAAATAGTTATGTGGGGCTCATCCATATTTATTTACCGAGGAACTCCCCCGTTCTTCCCAGTATACTTAAGATTACACTTAAAATGTTAATGCCAAGAAGAGAGAGAAAGGAGGACAAAACAATAAAGCAGCTGAATTCTCTCAAGATACTTGTGGTCTCTCTATGAACTAAAGGTATAAGTTTCATAGACTGGTATAAGTATCTCACTGTGCTTTCTTCTTGTGGTTTAAACGTCTATATTGGATTTGAATTTTGCTGTGTGAAGCACATTTTCATGGGTAGGGTGATCAGATAGATGAACAAGAGGACAAGGTTCCTGTACCTTTCGTATTTGCTTAGACAAAGAAATCTCAGTAGGTACAGGAACCCTGTCTTATTGATTTGGTCACCCTGCGTGGACAGTGGTATCATCAGAATAGGGGGAGCTGTGGGCATAAACAGAAACTACATACAGTATTACATCTTTTCTCTCTCTCTGGCTTTCCTTGAAATCAGCACACCTCACCCCCTGTTAGTTTCTAGGTCTTTGTAGCCAGATGAACCCAGGTCTCATGAGTCTTAGTTTCAAAATTCCCAGCAGACACTAGGGCAATTTTCTTTAGTATTTTCTAATAGTAAACTGAACTGGAGCTTGGCCTACCGGGCCAGCCTTTCTCCAGCTGAAGGCAGTGTCAGTGGCAGGTAGAACTCCCAGAATGCAGAATTCTGGGGGTTGGAGTCCAAGCAAAAATAAATGTATATGCATGATAAAAACTTGGGATACCCCTTAAGTCAGTGGTCCCCAACTTTTTCCCAACCGTGGACTGGTTGAGGGGGCAAGATCCTTGCATGCAGGGGTGTGGCATGCTTGCGTGGAGGCGTGGCATGCTTGCACGGGGGCGTGGCATGCTCATGCAGGGGCAGGGTGCCCCTGTGCGTATGAACGGGGGTGCTTGGGGGGTGCTGGAGATCTGTGTCCACAGCTCAGTCCTGCCTAGGCCGCGGACCAGGGGTTGGGGTCCCCTGCTCTAAGGGGTGGGAAGAAGGACCCAGGCTTCTGTGCAGCTCCAGGCCTCAAGAGCTACATGCAACTGGAGGAAGGGTTTCCCAGTGTATGTGGGTTCATGTACGTTTCCTTTTGCTGTCTTGTTTTGTGTATCTCTGTTAGCCATCAGTACAAAAACCTTAAAGCATCTGTAGCAAAGAGCAGAAGCTCAATGACATTCTGGCAGATGCCAAACTGACAATTAGTACAAGGCCTTTAGGTTTTCCTGGTGTTGCCCACTCTCCTATTGGAGGACATCCAATAACAAAATGGAAAATAAGCATGTAAATACTTTCTTTGTCTTTGCCAGTGAAAATGAAAATGTGCAAAAGTGTTCTGTCTTTTGGACAAGATTACAGGAATCATGGTGCGTTGAGGAAGGGGGTGGGCTTTAGGAGAAAATGAGGAAATGTTTATGCAATACTCTCAGATTTGGTAATGGAGTTGCTGATCAAAAAGGCCTGGCCTTCTCCCTCTCTCACCAGAACAACTAATTTTGTAGCTGTTGACAACTTTTTCCCTGGTGTGTAACTATGATTTGAGGGATGAGAAACAAAATATTTCTTTGAAATTCTCAACAGAAAGTGGTTTATTATTGATGAAGAAAGCTTCCTTCTATAGCCTGTCTCATACCCTCTGTGCAGTTTTTGGAGCAGGAGAATCGCTTAAAATTCTACACATGCATGCACACACACATACACACGGAGTTCTGTTCTGCTGTTAGGTGTCTTCTGTCTGCATTGTGGCTATCATTGATTCCAGTTAGTATTTATGAGAACAGCTCTGCTGAAATCTCAGGTCCTGTAGTTACGAAATCCCTGTCCTGCTAGTCTTAGTTTGCTAGATGTCTTAAATATTTGCCCTGAGTTGTTTGAAAGCCTTTTAGAGCACTATTCTTAGAAGATGTTTGGTCATGTGGCTTCACTGAATCCTGACCCCCCCCCCCCAATTAAGTAAGAGCAGCTAGTTGTGACTGGTGACAAAGAGGGTCTTCCAGGTTCCCAAACACAGCTACATCCCTGGTTAGAGGGAAATAGTAAGAGCCAGAGGAGACTCTCTCATCCAGCAATATCTAGATGCAGTCGTGTTCTACCTCTCGGCTACATTTGTACAATCATTGTCCTATCCTGTGGTGTGGTAATATCCTCAGGAGGATACATGAGACATAGAGTCTTCACACAAAGGAAATGGTTTTTTGTAATGAGTGCAGAGAGAACAGAACTAATCTCTTTTTTGGATCATTACTTCACCTAATCGGAAAGCTTTCTTTTTAATTCAAATCTTTGCAGGGTTCTAATTGGTGACCTCCAGAGTCTGATAATTGCAGGAGATAGCTGGTTTCAAACAGTATAGCTAAATGGCCTATGCAATTAAAAGTAAGAAATGTAGCTTAACCCTTAGCCTGATCCTACTTGGAAGAGTTGGCTCAGGCAATATTGTGCAGCATTAATCATCTATATACTGTCCTTGGCATTCAAATCACCAGTATTGAAAGAACTGAGCTATTCTCTTCAGTTAACAGCTTTGTTTTTATAAAAGTCTTGAATTCAGCAAAGTGGAAAACTGATTATGAAGGCTTCCAAATAATTGGTTTGTAGGCTGGAGGTTAAACCGCAGAAGCCTCTGTGCTGCAAGGTCAGAAGACCAGCCATTGTACTATTGAATCCACGTGACAGAGTGAGCTCCTGTCACTTGTCCCAGCTCCTCGCCAACCTAGCCGTTCGAAAGCATGTAAAAATGCAAGTAGATAAATAGGTACCACCAGAGTGGGACGGTAACGGTGTTTCGTGTCTATTCGCGCTGGCCACGTGACCTCGGAAACTGTCTTCGGACAAATGCTGGCTCTATGATTTGGAAACAAGGATGAGCAGCGCCCCCTAGAGTTGGACATGACTGGACTAAATGTCAAGGGGAACCTTTACCTTTACCTAGGCTGGAGGAAGTAAATAATGAGAGCTCAATATAGCTGTTCTTCTTTATAGGAAGCAAAACTGATTTCAAGTTATTGCTTGAGACACACTGCTCCATGCGTGACTGAAACCTGCTATTCTCTGTTGAGAGATTAACTCTTTTTGGAATACTGGTCAGTAATAGGGAATCATGATTACGTTGGGAAATTCCTTCCACTGTAGCCCTGACCTTGTTCTGCCAGCCAGCATCTTGCTGTCAGTTTGATAGAATTTGCCCAGAAAAGTAGTGTATTTAAGGAACACAGCACAATATATATGGCCTCAGGAGTTTCAATGTGATTTCTGAAGTCCTCTTTGAACATACCTAGGAAAGGAGTAATAGAGATGAGACCAGATAAAGTAGAATGTGGCTGCAGAATGATGCTTCAGTATTTAGGGGTGGGGTAAGCAGCAAAACAGAAAGGTTGTTTGATATATTTTTGCTACCATATGATCTTTCTGTAAATGTGGCAAAGAAAGGGGAAAGAACAATTCTCAGGATGCAATAGTAAGGTAGGCATTTCCTGGCCACAGCAGATTTGTGCCAGGAAAAGATTGATAGAAGAGAGCATGCAGAGATGGACACCTGAAACGGGCTTTCTGAAGAATCAGTCGGGCTAAGTACTGTATATGTCGGCATGAACCTTCTTCTGCAGTCTCAAGTTATTCATGGGGAATCTCAGTGAGATGGGAAGCTTGGAGAATCTAAACATAGCATTAGCCTCCCTTCACTCTTTTACGACTTCAGTTGGACTGTCAGAGGATCTTGTTTTGTTGCTCCATGCTGTCAAGTTGCCTCTGACTTATGGGCGACCCTATGAATGAGCAATCTCTAAAAAGTCGTGAACTCCTGTGGGAGCAATAGGATTTCCCTTTTCCATGCTTCTTTCAGTCGAGTGATGTGTAGTTTTACTCAAACAGGATTTATTGAATAAGGAAATGACTTGTCAATGGAAGTAATTCTAAACAGTCTTAAGGTAGTTTTTAATGCTGCTCAGTTAGCTCTTATACCTTTTCCTACATCCATGGTTGCAGCCCCCTTTATTGACCTCTGTCAGTGAGAATTCTGGTCCCTGACTGTTCAGTACATATGTTTGAAATAAGCTAGGCAAGGGGTGTTCCCAGAGGGAAGGTTTATAAACTTCACTGAGAATAGACTGGAGAATTTGGGAGTGGTGGATGTTCCTCTGAAGCTGGTTCTTGGGTGTGGTTGCATCTCCTCTTCTCAGTTTCTCCACAAAAGGAAGGCTTCGGAGGTAGTTGAGAGTTTCAGTTGATGCTCAGCCTCCTCTTTGGGTACGCTTAAGGAGTCAGTTTTCCCAGTTCATGGGTTTTCCTTCAAAATGTATTCCCATTCCTCCTGGGGTTCTGTCTCTCTGAGGTCTCTACCTCTACTAGGTGTGACTTTTCTTTGGGGTTCTCAGCCATGTCACCCTAATTCTTCAGATTTTCCCTTTTTGAAGGTTATCAGTGTTGTCTCTGTCTCCCTTACCCGACTACGTCTTTTTCATGTCCTTTGTACTCTTTACTGCTTCCAACCCCTCTTTTATATTTTTCAATTCCCACGTATCCTCTCCCCAGCCCCCGGGGCCAGGAAACCTTTTCCTGGGCTTTTTCTGTTTCCCTTTGTCTCTTCCAGGTCAACCGGAGAACTGGTGGCTTGAAACTTGGTGAGTCTCAGGGAGAGGCGAAACGGGCTCATTGTTGTCCCTGTCACTCTCCTGCTCCTCACAGTCCTCTCCTCAATAGTCCTGCTCAGTGCTTGTAAACTCAAGGCTTTTGGAAATCAATCCATCTTGCATTTAGTCATTTCCTGCTACATTTAACCTTTCCTAACATTATTGTCTTTCCCAGTAAATCTTACCTTCTCATGATGCGTCTAAAGTATGATAGCCCCAGTTTCATCATTTTCGCCTACAGAAATTGTTCAGGTTTGATTTTTTTCTAGGACCCACCTGCTTATCTTTCTGGCAGTTCAGGGTGTCTGAAAAGCTCTCCTCCAGCACCATTTTTCAAATGAATCATTCCCCTCCCCTGTAAATATATATTTTTCTGTAATGGAAAGCCATGCTTTACAAGCCGTGGGTAGCACTGTGAGTGATAGAACCTTTTGGAGGTCATTAATTCATCGGGTCACCATTTAAGAGTGGTGGTTGTTACGTGCTGTCATGAGTGACTGAGGCTGGTAGTAGCGTATCAAGCCAAAGAACAGGAAGTGTGAGGTGAATGTTAAATCAATCTCCCAGGAATCAAGAGGAGGGTTTGGAGGGGCTTTGGAAGTACCCACATCTAGAAGCATGGTGTGGGAAAGTGTGTATGTGCAAATGTTGCTCTGCTAACAGTGTTTTTGCACAGTGCCTTCTGTTTACTGATATACATTGATAAATTAGATCCAGTCAGCCTTGAACTTTACCATTTGAGATAAGCGTAACATATGGTTCTATACTAGACTGCATCTGTTGATTGGTGTTGAGTTCTCTTTGTCACGATAGTGCAAACAATGTTGATCCAATCCCATCCCCATCTTCAATCATGAAATCCAGTTGTTGCTTTTAGGAAAAAGTTTGACCTCTATGCTGAGGCTTCTGGTTAGTATCCCAAACTATTAAGAAACTATAAAAGAGATTGGCCCTATGTGCATTTTTCTCCCTGCTTATTAAACTGAGATAGGTGTAAACAAGCCTTCTTCAAATTATTCCTCCTTTTGGTTGAGCCACAGTTGAGCCAGAAAGTTTCTGCTGAGCCACAGATTCCTCTTTTTTGCTGACTCAGAACACCGTGATCACAAACTGTGGAGCAAGCCATTGGCAGATATGCTTGGGTGGACAGTAGGTAGCTGTGCAGGAACTCAGCGATGAATTCTTGCAAAATATTATTCTCTTTGAATCTTGGTTCTCCCTAAGAAACAGATCCTACTCAGGCTTGCAAAACATGTTTTAGTTGCATCTTAACTGTACAAAGAGTTCTGCTCTCTGTGCTGAAAGGGCACTGGACGTAGTCATTGGACAGTCTAATTGTGGACAACTAATGTTAGTACACTCCTGGTTTTCCTTTAGATTTTCCAGGCACAGAGAAATACTATGGAAGTAGGATATGGAAAAAATTAATTACAGTATATATATTAATGTGCTGTGTTATGTGCCTTTAAATGCTCATCTATCTTTTTAATCTACCTTGTCCACATTGTTTGAACCTGATTATGGCAAATAGTTGTAACTGAGCTTAAAATGGTACGTTATACCAGGGCCTAGAAAAGTTACTTTTTTGGTCTGCAATGCTCCAGGTTCCTTCATGTGGTGATTTGGGGAGCTGTCTTTCAAGCAAAGTAACTTCCCTGTTCCATTACGTATATCAGAAGTCACCAACTTGCTTGTTATAGTCATTGTCAAGGACTAGAAATTCAAAACACAGAGGAAAGTAGTATTTCTCTGGTATCCTTCACTCATTGAGGCCTTTTTAGTATGCATCCCATTTAGCTGTGGTGCATGCCTACATATTTTGTCTACTTTTGCCAAGGTTGAGATAAGGTTAGGTCTTGAAGTTCATCTTTTGTGAGTTACTCCCTGTGTAGCCTCAAGAATGAGAAATGGTTCGGTATTTTGAAAGTGGTAACTGGTAACTTTGGTTTGTGGAAAGCTTGATAATTTGAAGATTTCACTTAAAGGCGTGATAAAATTGGAAATGTGCAATATAGAAATACTCATGAACCTGAGCAGATAATACTAACTATACTGGAGGTAGCATAATTGTCTTTTGGGGGAAGGAAATATGTCTCATGTTGTTTCTGCTCATTTGAGTGTTTATCTGTCCTAAATGTGTCTACCTCTCTTCTCTGAATTGTGATGGTCTTCATTCAGCAACATAACAATTCTGGCTAAGGATTGTACACTGGGAGCAGAGAGGAGCTCTGTTGGAAAACTTTCCGGTGGATATCAGTACTTTTTGGAGTAGATAAAACCTTGATATCCAAAGCCCTGGTTGCCTTCAGACATAGGAAATCAGATTTTTCCCCCCAATTCTGTATCAAGATAGTTTGAAGGAATCCAGTTGCTAGACTCACCTTGTTTCCATTCTTAGATACAAATTGACAATTATACTATGGCTCTCCCCACTATTTGACTTTTCAGAGTTTGTTTACCTTCACTTAAGTGGAATGATATTCACAGCTAGTTTGACCTTCAAGTTATAGTTTGTTCTTTGCTCATTGCTTTTGATCTCTGCTCTGGCACAGTATCTACATCAGTCTCATAATGTACTGTATTTGCTGGCGTATAAGACTACTTACCCCCTGAAAAACATGCCTCTAAGTGGGGGGGTCGTCTTATACGCCGGGTGCACTTCAGTTGGGATAGACATAGCTGCCCATAGTGGCCTTCCGATGCTCGCCCAGTGTCCATAGTAGCCTCCCGATGCCTGCCCACCTTATTCTACATACTGTCCAGTATCGTGCGGTATCCAGCACGGCCGCGGCGAGCATCAGCAGTGAGACAGGGGTGCCAGCCTTTTCGACGTGACCGGCCCGTTCTGCTTGACGGGAAGCAGCGGCGCTCCAGCCTGCCCCTTTTCTATGCAGAGCTCACACATGCGCACTAGTGCCGGTCACAGGGAAATGCAGGGGCGGACCAGAGGTGATGCGGCCACGCTGCGGCCGTATAATGGTGACAATGAATAGCACCTTTTATTTGGTGTGTGGAAGGTGTGCGGAAGAGGGGGTAGTCTTATACGTCCAGTTGTCTTATACGCCAGCAAATACGGTATTTTGTGTCCAAACATCCTTAACTCATTGCCATTCTTTGTCATCAAATCCATTTGGACCCAGTGGTCATTGAGGACAGATTTAAGACAGAAATGTAAAACAATTGTTTGGTGCAATGGAACCAAATGAGGGACAATAGTAAATATGCTGTATTGACAGAGAGTAGTTCTAGAGGTTTGCCCTAAAAGTTGCTACCTCTTTGTTTAATATTAGATTAAAAGCCTTTAAATTAGTCTTCTAAATGGGCAAATGGTTTACAGCCGAAAAATACTGTAGAGAAAAGCACATTGAATGAGTGTGGGCTGGGCAGGCAAATGTGAAGAAGCATTTGCCAACTTACAGTGCTTAACAAATGCTCTAGCATGTAAGCCATTCTGCGTTTTCTGCAAACAGTAAAAGGAGAAACAAAAGAGTGTTGCACTTGAATTCTAGAAGAGTTGGTATCCATATTATTGGGATATAAAGATAGTGCTAGGAGATGTTACGGAGGCAGCAGATAGCATTTAGAAGCTTAAAACTGGCAGAGTTTTTAAAGGGAGAATTCTTAAGGAGAATGTGAAATATTAAATGAGCACATGCCTTGCAAGACAAATGTAATTCATTCCGTGAGTAGCGCTGTCTTGCGAAAAAATCATTTTGTGAAAAGAGGTTTCCCATAGGAAAGCATTGCAATGCATTCCTATGGGGAACATTGCAAGACGAATGAATTTTTTTCGTCTTGCGAGGCATCGGTCTTGGGGGGGGAACACATTTTGTGAAACACGGCCATAGAAGAAGCCGTCTTGCGAGGCACCACAGCGATTGCAAAAAGCATTCATCTTGCGGGGTTTTCGTCCCACGAGGCATTCGTCTTGCGAGGCACCACTGTAATGCCTTTCCCTCAATCAGTGTTTTGTTTGGTCAGCAAAACAGAGTATATAGTACAACTGGTCGTAAGGAAAATCTTCCATCGTTGTTCATCATCTGTCGGAGAGTTCTGTTTGCAAATTTGAGTGACTCACTGGGCTTCTGATCCCATATAAGTTGATTGCAGCTGCCATTAAGCACCTCACAGTGTGAAATAGGGCCGTGTCAATTGAACCCTATTGGTTTTTCTAGGTCTGGAAGCAAAGTCTCAGCAGCTGAGACTACTGGAGGAGATACCAGTCATGTGCCTGGGCACATGTTGGATGTGTAGCCAGGTGCCTGACTGGCACCTTGCTAATAGCTTCAATTAGTGTGTGTTTTCACACACTGGAAAAACCCAGTAGCATTCTGGCCATTATGATTAAAATGGCTATTTCCACTTGCCATGCCTTTGTTTTTCATATGAATTAGAGCCAATTGCCATTTGTGTGGAAAAGTACTTGGCTTTTGTATCCACTCCATAATTCTATTGGATAGTTTGAGAATGGTCTTTAGAGTATTCAGGTGCTCCAGAGGCAGTTTTGCTGTTTAGGAGTAGAATGTCCAAATTTTCAAAGGCTTGTATCTGAAGAGTTCGCTGAAGAGCCTCAAAATCTTTCTTGATAACATAATTGAAATATTTTGAATATAGTGCTCAGCTCTGAACAGAGGGTATTGGATAAACCCAATTATAGAAGGACTCCTTGTTTCTAAGCAGTGTAAATTGACGAGTTTGCTGTTTGGCCTTGGGTATTGATGGAACTTGCAAGAGCAGAAAAAAACAAACAGACCATCAGTTTAATGTGGTCAAACATTCTGTTGCACACACAGCATTAATGAAGTAACAAAGCTGACAATAATGGTCCTCTCACAGGAAGATTAATTCTTACTTTGAGATTAAAGTGAAATAGGTCTACTTTTTCATTATCTAATGCACTCAGTGATTTTGTGGTCTGTCACGTGGGCTCAGTTGGAAACAATTCTTGCTTAGCCTGCTGTGCTCTGAGTAAAATACAATAATTCCACCACTGACACGAATTTCTGGACTACTATAAAAATTGTGTGCATGGGCTGGGAATATGGGATTTTTTAATCCCTGGCATTATCAGAAACCTTAATCACATGTTCATCTATTATTTCTGAGCTGGGAGAATACAAAGCCTACTAGTAGTACAAAATGTAATCTCGGGATTAAGGGAAGGCAAATCCTCCTATTCATTCGACCTTGATAACCTGATTGGATTTCCTCATTGCTTTGACTTGACTACCCCCAAATTAACTTGGTATTTTATACACTAAAGTGTACACAAGACTTTCAGTATATGTCAGTGTATAGAAGACCTTTGGTGAGTTTGGGAGCTATTCTGGTAGTATATGAGCTTCAAGGTTTTCTAAAGCTAAGGTGAAAAATAAGGAGTGAAACTGTCATGCTTCACTTTTATCTCCAGTATCTTTAAGTTCCCCATCAAAACAAAAGCAGGTAGTTATCATCTTTTGACTTAACTACATGTGAAGATTTTTCCTTTCACTTTCTTCCTCCCTCCCTCCCTGCTACTCTTTTATTATAAATTAGTAACAAGCTAGCTAGTCCTGTCTCTCAAGACTATGTAATTGTAGACAACTTCATGCTACTGAAACTAGAATAGAGACAGAGGGAGATTAAGGTATGTTCATTTAACCACTTTTAACTGTTTTCCTGAAAACAACCCACTGGAAAATATATGGCATGTAAAGGTTGACTAGAGGTTCCAAGAGGACCAACATGGTTTTGGAAGTTGTGATCAAAACTGTTGTGAAGCTACCAGGTTGCCTTACAGTGTTGTACAAGTTGCCACATATAGGCTTCTACTGCTATAAGTACCCCAATTGTGGAATGCCCTCCCCTTGGAGATTTGAATGGCACTAAAATTGGCATCATTTTGGCACAATTTACAGCCCTGGCAAGTTGCTTTGTCTTTGGGTGAAAAGTGACTAACTGATGGAAAAAGGAGTTGGCGTCTTCTGGGATTTTCCCTTCACTTTGTGTATGGTGGATTTTCCCTTCACTTTGTGTATGGTGTAGACCCTCTTGACTGCTGCCATCGATGTTGTTATCATTCATTCTGCTCTTTGCTATGTAAAGCTTGGTATCCTTTTCCTGCTAGCAGTGTAGGCACAGTTCCATTTCCTAGGTTTTTGAATCATGGGTACATAAGCACAATGTCCCACATTCAGAAACGTTTTTTTTTTAATTCCCTGGCTTTTTAAAACATAAGTTTAAATATACATACACCGCTTACACATTTCAACAGAAACTAATGGAGAATTAGCAGTGCTAGAGGGTTGCAGAAAATGAGTACCTGATTTGTACTATGGTTACTAGGACAGGATAGAAGCAAAAACAACTGGGATGTGACTGTAGTGTCTCTTTGCCAAAATATTTTGAAGTGCAGTTTTGGACTTAATGAAAAGATGAAGCAATGGTATGAGTAGGTACAACATGCACAGCGGAGAAACATGCACAACTTTTGTGGTTAAAATAATGTTGCCATGTCTGCTCTACAGAATACAGACTGGAGAGTTTCAGTTTTCCAACCCTTACCTGGAGTTTGGCAAGCTGAAAGAAAAATGCTATATCAGACAAAGAGCTTTATGGACATGTTTTGTGCATGTTTTCCTAAAGGTGTCACTTTGTCTTTCGAAATAATGAAAAAGGGAGAGGTTGGAGTTAGCAAATACTGTAGTGCCATTGGAAACTAAGGTCAAAATCATCCATACTGTGAGAAAGAAAGTGGAAAGAGACAAAAATCAACTCATTTGAAATGTGGTGTTTGCCAAACTCACCATATCTGTATAGATATGAAAGACAGGCAGAAAAGTGGATACCCAGTCAAGTCAAGCCTAAACTCTAACTACAGCAAAAACGATTAAACTAGCCTATCCCACCATGCAGATATAATAGAAAATACAGAAGTGACCAGAATAGAACATATTACTGGGAAAAGGGGGTGGAACGGTAGAAAAAGAGGACTTAACATGAGATGGATTAACTCAATAGAGGAAGCCACCACTGTTAGTTTGCATGATCTGAGTAGAACTTAATGAAAATGACTTTATTGCTAGGAAGGGGAAACAGGAAGAGAAGAACAACTTAACATCAGATGCTGTTGGTTTGCAAGATCTGAGCAGAGCTGTTAATGTTAGGATATTTTGGAAGTTGGTTACTTATATAGTAATCACACATGAGAAGTGTGCATGTTTTTTAATGGCATATAGCATTTTGGATTATTTTTACCAGAAAGTGGTAATTTAATTTAATTTAATAGAAGTGACAAGATGGGTGGAATAGGCACCACAGCTCTGTTAACATCAAATAAGACCATCCCCACTCACAAAGCCAAAAAAAAAAGTTATTTCACAGCTTGAATGAGTGAGCTTCTAAATATTTATTCTTTTTATATCTCTTTACATATTTTCATACCAGAAACAGAATCTCTTTTTATATCTTTTTGGCTATAAAGAAGTTAAAGAGTTCTCTTCTTGACAGTCATTTAACTTGATCCTGACTGGCAGTGTCAAAAGTTTAGATCTCCCTATTTGGAATGTTTGGCACTGGTACCTAGTTTTTTTTTAAGTCAAAAGTTTTTCCCTCTTTTGAAAGGGCTTTTTTCAGAGTCAGTATTTCACCCTCTGAAGCCTGAATTCCTTCCAAATTAAAAAAAGCAGCTAGGACTAACCATTCTCTGTCAAGATAAGCAAGTTTAGTCTTTTCAATGCGTTTGATCTGTTTTAAGTTGGCAGACAAAATTTGCCTAAATTTTCTTGTGGGATGCTGATTTGCTTGGCTGCAAATATCTCACTTTTCTGAAGTGCAATTAGGGTATTCTCTCTGGTAGAGTTCTTCCCTCTTCTTTCAAGGTCCCTCTGCAATTTAGCCGTCTAGAGTGGTCTTAAGTGACTAGATAGGCGGGATATAAATAAAATAAATAATAGTAATAATAATTTCAGGGTGGATAAAAATGTTTTTTTCTAAAATCAAACAGATATAAATCACAATATAACTCAATTTAAAAATCTGATTTTAAAAAAATTTAAACTGTGTTTTAAATCTGTTGATTTGAATCAAATTCACCCTGTGCAATTTCAAACCTTGATTTGTTTTTTTATATATACTGTATAAAATAATTGTATTGGTAATAAATTGAGGAACAGATTCCTCAATTTGTGTGTATTATGTGTATAGATTTGTGATTATGGCTTAATTTCAGGAGAAATAATCAGTGAAATGTTTGTGAGCATCTCTGCCTAGTCTACTTTGGGAAAAAGTGCACATTATGTGTGTGGTTGGCAGTTGTGTACTTCACAGCTTGGACAAGCCCCGCTCTGTTAAACTGAGTGCTTTATCAGTCTGCACTGTGGGGACATGAATACGTATTTGCCTGGCAGAGTATTTATAGGTGTTATTGAATTAATGTTATGTGTAGCACTTTAAACACAAATATGTGCATATGAAATGTGCTATTGTAACTTGTTTTCATTGGCACAGAATATGCTTATTTTAAGGCACATCTTTTCAAATGGGATGTTTTTGTGTTCTAAACAATGTATCAAAACCTAAAGGAGGCATTTTTGAATTTAATAAAGAGCTGGGAGAAAGCAGAACAATTGATAGCTAAATTTACTTTCTGTGGTCATGAATTTCATTGTATCAGTGTCATTAACAAGGTACTTGAATACTGTGTTCAAGTCTAGTTCTTATTGAATGGCAATTTTTTCCCTTGGAAAATAACTAAAGGGTTTTGTAGAATTTGAAAAAAAGAAGAGATTAATCTTTCTGGTTTGAATACCAAATAGCAAAGTGTGGAGTACTAATGGGTTTCTGTGTCTCTTTGACTGAGTATGACATTGCGAAGAGAATAATCCTCATCTTAGAGCTACAGAACTGGAAGGGGACCCTGTGGATCATCAAGTCCAGCCCCTCTAAAGGAAGCGCAGTGGGGAATTGAACTCCTAACCATACCTGAACCACTGAGCCATCCAGCAGTCTTCAGGCAGTTTCTTGCACTCTAGAACCAACCTCTTTATCTTAGGATGAGTGCTAGAGACAAGGAAGAACTTCACACTGCCTGCACTTTAAATGTGTAATATCTGGTACTCCAGAAGACGGAACCTTGGCCAAGATCCAAGTAGTCGTTCTCTAATAGTGAACTTGGATAGTGAAAGTGAGAAAATGGAACTGCTGAGCACTTGGTTGATTGTTATAGTTGCAGGATGTGACTGGAAGTTAAGGTTGACTTTTAAATCTTGGACTTGGTGATTCTGGTGGCCAATTGAGTTCATAGGCCTTAAACAATTAGCTCATTAAGTTTACCATGTCATCACTTCAATATTGGGATTTTCCTTTGCGGGTGATTTTGATTATGATGAAGAAGATAGATTTGAGCCAAATTAAATGATTCCTGTTCTGCAGGTATCATATCAGTGAAATGGTTCATTAAAGTGGCTATATGAGCATGTTCTATTAGTTTTAATACCATAATGGAAATGTAAGAATATTTGTTATTAGCATTTTAGATTTTTGTACTTGACAGGGGCCAGACTTCCCTTCCACCCCTGCAGTTCTAAGCTGATAACTATTTTTTATTGTTTTCTTTGGTTTTTATGCTGTCCCTTTAGTGAAACACAGTATATGGGCAGTTGACAAATAAAACTCAGAACTCCACATTCAAAAATACAATCAAAATGAGAGTTCATTGATCCGGATCTAAAACCAATATGAGATAACAGAAAACACAAGAAAAAAGGGAAAATATTAAGAATATTCAGGAATAAGTTATTAAAGTTATAATTCCAGTGTCACGTACTGCAGATCAATTTTCTTGGTCTCAAACAGCTCTTTATCTCCACAATATGATTTCACCATCAATAGCAACTATTATTTATTTTTATTTACAATGCTTCTAGACCACCCGATGTAGTGAAATCATTCTACAGTTGCCTTAGTGGTAATTAGAATGTGGTGTTGAGTTCATTAAGAGATTAATCGACCACAAAGAGTGGTCGAAATGACTAGATAGGCGGGGTATAAATAAATAAATAAATAAATAAATAAATAAATAAATAAATAAATAAATAAAAATACTGTAAGTATATGATTGTTACAACAGGAACTTTTACACACTTCCCATAATTTGCAAATTGGCTTGCTTTGTTTCTTGATTGGTAGTTAGGATGGAATTTCAGGCTTCATTTGAAAGTATGATCACTTGGTTGACAAGGTCTGCCTGAGTCAGATCTCTAGTGCAAGCGAGCGCATGTGCACACACACACACACACACAAATTCAAATTATAATGTCAGGGTACCTGTAACCCAGAGTTTGGCCCTCATATTCATAGCTGGGGCATATTCTTGGATTCAGCATGGAACCAGGCAGTACAAGTTTTGCTACTAGCTAGAGGTGCATATGTACACCCATGATAAATACGTCAACTGCTTTCTGGGGAAGCTGACCAGTGGTGGGATCCAAATAAATTAACAACAGGTTCTGTAGTGGAATGCCAAAAGGTGACGTCATTCCTGCCTGTCCATCACAGAAGCTCAAGGGGGAGGAGCCAAGGATAGAGCAGGAGGGGCGGAGCCAGAGAGACAGTTACACAGGGAGTTAGAGAGAGAGGGACAGCTGGAGATGTGGAAAGAGTTAGGGTTTTAGCAGTAAGAAGAGGAGGGTTAGGGGTTTGAGCTGAGAGTGTTAGGAGAAGGAATTGAGATAAACGAGATTGAACAAGCAGGAATGAAGTCACACGTACTATAAGAGAGATAATGATTACAAGTACATAGTAGATTGAAATAAAAGTGATTGCATACATAATCAAATCCTGCAATGGCATTAGTAAATATTCATCCTGGCCTTCTTTCCTCTCTCCTCCTCTTCTCTCTTCCACAGTCTCTAGCTAGAATTACATTTAGCACTTCACACATGTTATCCTAATGCAGATGAGAATTTGACGTCGTTTAGTTGTGTCTGACTCTTCGTGACCCCATGGACCAGAGCACGCCAGGCCCATTATCTTAGTTTTTTTGATGTTGAGTTCCAGTCTGTTTTTTGCACTCTCCTCTTTCACCCTCATTACAAGGTTCTTTGTATCATCTGCATATTGGACGTTGTTGATATTTCTTCTGCCAATCTTAATTCCGGTTTGGGATTCCTCCAGTCCAGCCTTTCACATGATGTATTCTGCATATAAGTTAAATAAGTAGGGGGACAATATACAGCCTTGTCGTACTCCTTTCCCAATTTTGAACCAATCAGTTGTTCCATATCCAGTTCTAACTGTTGCTTCCTGTCCTACGTGTAGGTTTCTCAGGAGATAGACAAGGTGGTCAGGCACTCCCATTTCTTTAAGGACTTGCCATAGTTTGCTGTGGTCCACACAGTCAAAGGCTTTTGCATAGTCAATGAAGCAGAAGTAGATATTTTTCTGGAACTCTCTGGCTTTCTCCATAATCCAGCGCATGTTAGCAATTTGGTCTCTAGTTCCTCTGCCCCTTCGGAATCCAGCTTGTACTTCTGGGAGTTCTCAGTCCACATACTGCTAAAGCCTGCCTTGGAGGATTTTGAGCATAACCTTGCTAGCGTGTGAAATGAGTGCAATTGTACGGTAGTTGGAGCATTCTTTGGCACCGCCCTCCTTTGGGATTGGGATGTAGACTGATCTTTTCCAGTCCTCTGGCCACAGTTGCATTTTCCAAACTTGCTGGCATATTGAATGTAGCACCTTAACAGCATGATCTTTTAAGGTTTTAAAGAGGTTCACTGGAATGCCATCACCGCCATTGGCCTTGTTCTTAGCCATGTTTTCTACAGCCCACTTGATTTTACTCTCCAGGATGTCTGGCTCAAGGTCAGCAACTACATTGTCTGGGTTGTCCGGGATATCCATATCTTTCTGATATAATTGCTCTGTGTATTCTTGCCACCTCTTCTTGATGTCTTCTGCTTCTGTTAGATCCCTCCCATTTTTGTCTTTTATCATGTCCATCTTTGCGCAAAATGTTCCTCTAATATCTCCAATTTTCCTGAACAGATCTCTGGTTTTTCCTTTTCTGTGATTTTCCTCTATTTCTTTGCATTGTTCCTTTAAGAAGGCCCTCTTGTCTCTCCTTGCTATTCTTTGGAAGTCTGCATTCAATTTTCTGTAACTTTCCCTATCTCCCTTGCATTTTGTTTCCCTTCTCTTGTCTGCTATTTCTAAGGCCTCGTTGGACAGCCACTTTGCTTTCTTGCATTTCCTTTTCTTTGGGATGGTTTTTGTTGCTGCCTCCTGTACAATGTTACGAGCCTCTATCCAAAGTTCTTCAGGCACTCTGTCCATGAAATCGAGTTCCTTAAATCTGTTCTTCACTTCCACTGTGTATTCATAACAGATTTGGTTTAGATTATACCTGAGTAGCCCAGTGGTTTTCCCTACTCTCTTCAGTTTAAGCTTGAATTCTGCTATGAGAAGCTGATGATCAGAGCCACAATCAGCTCCAGGTCTTGTTTTTGCTGACTGTATAGAGCTTCTCCATCTTTGGCTGCAGAGAATATAATCAATCTGATTTCAATATTGCCAATCTGGTGATTTCCATGTATAGAGTCGCCTCCTGTGTTGTTGGAAAAGAGTGTTTGTGATGACCAGCTTGTTCTCTTGACAAAACTCTATTAGCCTTTGCCCTGCTTCCTTTTGAACTCCAAGGCGAAAATTCCCTGTTGTTCCTTTGATCTCTTGACTCCCTATTTTAGCATTCCAATGCCCTAGAATGAGAAGAACATCTTTCTTTGGTGTCAGTTCTAGAAGGTGTTGTAAATCTTCATAAAATTGCTCAATTTCAGTCTCCTTAGCATTGGTGGTTGGTGCATAAACTTGGATTATTGTGATGTTGAAAGGTCTGCCTTGGATTCGTATTGACATCATTCTATCATTTTTGAGATTATATCCCATTAGAGCTTTTCCCACTCTTTTGTTGACTATGAGGGCTACTCCATTCCTTCTATGGGATTCTTGCCCACAATAGTAGATATGATAATCATCTGAGCTGAATTCGCCCATTCCTGTCCATTTTAGTTCACTGACGCCCAGGATGCCAACGTTTATTCTTGCCATCTCTTGGTTGACCACATCCAGCAGGACAAAGTGTCAGGACAAAGAACATTCAAGAGAAAGGCCGTGGGATTGTAACACCCACACCAAGAAAGAAGGGGAATCCATTAAGGTACACACCTGTATCCAGTTTAATATGGGTAATCTTCATAGAGAAGGACCAATACTTTTGATTTAGGGCAGCTGGCAAAGGATTATATAGCTGGCAACAGATACAAAACTAACCATGAATGAGTTAAGTGATTAAATGAATGAATAAAATCATCGTTGATGACTTGGTTTGGTGGGGGCGATCACCTCACTTAACTTTTTCCAGGCAGGACTATATGTTTTAGTTTGCTCCCCAGTGGAGAATAGACATTATCAGCGCTGTTCTGACTTCCTACGTAGTAGCTTCAAACTACAATGTTGTTTTCAGCCGACAGTACCTTTCCCATTTATTTTCAGCTTGCATGATCAGCTGTAACAATCCGGATTTCCCCCTTCACCTCAGCTGAGGGGAACATTCTAGTTTTCGCATTTCACACATTTTTATGATTTCTTTTTCTTTATTCATTGGCCTTCGTCCTTCTTCATTGGCCAGGCGCTCCCTCCCCATCCGAGCCAGTTAGCAATGTCATCTCAAGTGAGGGTTTCCCATTGATAATTCTTGCACTCCTAACTGTACCATCTTAGAAGCGGGCCCCTGTTCTAAGGATCTCACCCAGGACTGGGAGGAATTTGCCATCATATGGGGTGGTTGCTATTCCTTCCTTCCTTCCTTCCTTCCTTCCTTCCTTCCTTCCTCCCACTGCCTCGGTAAAGGTTCCCCTTGACAATTTTTGTCCAGTCGTGTTCGAGTCTAGGGGGCGGTGCTCATCCCTGTTTCCAAGCCATAGAGCCGGTGTTTTGTCCGAACACAATCTTCCATGGTCACACGGCCAGTGCGACTTAGACATGGAACGCTGTTACCTTCCCACCGAGGTGGTCCCTATTTATCTACTTGCATTTGCATGCTTTCAAACCGCTAGGTTGGCGGGAGCTGGGACAAGCAACGGGCGCTCACTCCATCGCGTGGATTCGATCTTACGACTGCTGATCTTCTAACCCTGCAGCACAGGCTTCTGCGGTTTAGCCCACAGCGCCACCACGTCCCTTTTGACGGAATTACAGAGGGGAAAATAGCTTTCGGAAACTCAATGCCGCCTTTGCGCAATACAGTGTGTTGTTTTAAATAAAAAGCTAGGAGAGGCAGAGGGTGTGTGTGCCTGGGCAGGGCAGCAGCGCTGCGCCGGCTGGAAGTTATGGAGGCTGGCCAGCAGGTGAGGCGAGGGAACTGGAAGGAGGGGAAAGACAGCCAGCAGAGGCACGGAGGGAGGGAGGGCAGGAGCGAAGGAGGAGCAGAGACGGAGGTTGACTCGGGCTGGCCGGTAGGCCGGAGGAGAGGGAAGGCGGCAGGGCCAGAGCAGCAATCTCCCCGCCCCCCCCATTAAGCCTTGTGCCATCCAGCGCCCACGCTGCCGTAATAGGGGAGTGCAGGCGAGGCACATAGGCAGTCCAGCTGCCCGCCGATCGCTTTCTTCCTTTGCCTCTCCCTCTGCCCATTCTGTCCCCTTGGAAGGGTTTTTTTTTTTTAAAAAAAGAAGGTACTTGTGGTACAGTGGGGGAATTCAGGCCATCAAACGGTTCTACAGAACTGATAGTCCATTAGGTACCAGTACTGTGGAACCGGTGCGAACCGTCTGAATCCCACCACTGAAGCTGACCTTGCAATTGTCGGACATACCTTACTTAGCTCCTTACTTAGTTCAGTAACTGTTAAAGAGTTGTTTGACAAGTTTTGTTGCTATTGAATTCCATATCTGTTTTATTTTTAAATTTTGGTAAGCTTCCTGTGTTTCTTGAAAAAGTACGGAAATAATCGTTCTTAGAACAGGCACATGATATAAGTAATATCTAATCTACACTTGTCTAAAGCTATTTATTTGTATCCTATTCTCCTTGAAGCTGTTCTTCATTTCTTTCACTCCAAAGATAGTAGTATGTGGGCAAGATTCACATATTTCTGAAAAGGTTGACTGAGTCAAGTTTTGATTGTTTCAAGAGATAGGTAATGCTTAAAGTCTGTTTGACATAGGTGCAGAATATAACCATAGCTATTCATCTTAGTTTGCTTTTATGTATCAGAAGCCCTTTGAATCTGCCCTTCGTTCCTCTAGATTCTGATGCACTAGAGAAAGAGTATTGTTCAACTCACCATAATATAATATAATACAATATAGTAATATAACAAAATCAAGAGCTAGTGAAAAAATTCTGGAACAAAACAAATCACTGAACGTTAAATGTTTAGAATGCCTGGGCAAGTAAAAAGGCTTTATCCTTCAGAAAGTTTTAATACATGGAAATAAAATAAACATTTCAAAAGTCATCTGATAATTCTTGAGGAAAGTGTACATTTTTGAGATTATGTAAAAAATATGTTGAAGAAGTTGAAATGGTCAAAATGCTAATTTCCTGCTTTCGATGTAACATGCAAGGTAGAGGTGTGAAACTAGTTCTTAATGCAGTTTTTTTTTTAAAAAAAGATAAATAGCTATTTCTAGTTATAGTTTTGATACCACTTCCATGAGTTCCCCTGTGGTGAAAACTGTGTGAAAATACTACATTAAGGGTAATGTCAGTGACTACTCACCATGATTTTATATAGTGCCCAGAACTTAAATCAAGCAGCCTTCAAATCCCAGCAACTGGGGAAGCAGGGGGAGTATCATAGGCTGCTTATGGCCTTCCCATTGGAAATGGATGGACAGTGCTGGACTAGATGTTCTATTCTAACATGCATCTTAAGCGTTATCAGCTGTAACCAGCCTTTAGTTAGCACAAGGAAAGAGAAAATATGGCCTGCCAGATCTTAAGAGTACAACACCCATCATTATTAGGGAGCATAGCCAACAATGAGACACACCAGGAGTTGTTATCAAATAGCATCTGCAGGGCCACAGGTTAACCCCCTTGCATTTGGCATTTTTGGTAGGGTATCCTGGTCAAGGAGCGTTTGTTGCCTCCTGCAGCTTTTTCTGGCTTGAGGATATGAGTGGTTGACAGCAGTGTTGCTCCACCATTTTAATACAAATACCAAGCTAGTTCTATAGAAAGAGACATTTGCCCCGCTGCTTATTGTTAGGTCTGGAATATTGAAAATGTACATGTGAAAGTGAAACACTGTGGAAATAAAATAATGGTAAGAGTTGGCTGTTGTGGGCTATCTGAGGTGCATACACTAATACCTGGTCTGCTGATTAAGTATTTTGGATTGCAACAGGATGGAATTGGCACAAATCATGACTAAATTCTCTTGTTCACTTCAGTGCAACTACCTTAGCCTGGATCAAGCCCACTTTATTTATTTTTGCTACTACCATAAGAAACCTCCATCTGCTTCTTGACTTAGGAGTTAGTATGAACTGAGCCAATGATAAAAAACTCACCAGATGAATTCTTGTTCCTCTGTTTCTGTCATATAGTGTCATCATACCATTCTTACTATTTTATAAGGCACCTCCTATTCTTTTCCTTTGGCAAAGCAATGTAAGTAATAGAAGTGTCACCGCTGAACGGTTGGCATATTGTAAACTCTTGGTTCATTCCTCATGATCAGCTGAAAGGGTCAGCTAGTAGAGGGCTGGAAAAGATCTCTCCTTCAGGTTCTAGAGACCTCCTGAATGTCACACATTCAGGATGCTAGGCTGGATGAACATGTGGTTGGACCTGGATGCATGTATGTTTTTACAGTTGCGCAGATGAGCATCAATAAACAAGAATATATACTCAAAATGATTTAGGAACATTAACACCAGAACACATTTTGTACTTTTCATTACAGAGATCGATAAATTCCAAAAAGGGGAAAGCAAAGAAGAAGAAAAGTACATTGATGTAGTGATTAACAAAAATATGAAACTGGGACAAAAAGTATTAATTCCAGTAAAACAGTTTCCCAAGGTAAGTTTGGTGTCATTGATTCTTAATATAAAGAATGCATATTAAGTATGCTTTCTAGCTATTTCTGACTCATTGCCAGTTTTGTCTCTCCATTGTGGATGCTACTATGAACTATACTATGTTTTCAAATTTCTCATCACTCTGGAGGAAATTTTACAGTTATTTTATGGACATCAAGAAAAGAAATCTTATTTTGCTTATGTAAAAACTGTCAACCTGGACTGAACGTACTATATCGTATGTTTAGTTATCTAACATGAGTTAGAAGTTTCTAAGAATTACCGCATGCTCACAGGAAACTTAAGGACAGGTTCCATAACATTAAACATTTTTAGAAGTAAATAGGTATTGCTCAATATGTTGGGCTTCCCCCCTCCCATTATCTCATTCCTTGGAAGTGCAGAAGGAAGTCTTTGGGGGCCTACTTTTTATGGATGGTGAACTCTTTTGTATGGGACAGTTTTTGTGGGAATTTATGCCATGTTTTCTTGCTGGTGAATGAATAATTATAGCTAAATTAATAAATTGAACAGTGAATATTATTCAGCCCAGCATAAATAAACTATGACTGTTGTGTAGGCATCATTCATTCTCGAGAGCCTATGGTAACATGCTCTGAATACCCTGTTTCCCTGAAAATAAGGTCTACCCTGAAAATAAGCTCTAGTATGATTTTTCAGGATGCTCCTAATATAAGCCCTGTCCCAAAAATAAGGCCTAGTTAAGTGAAAGCCCGCCCTCCACCATTGTGCAGCAACCAGAAGATGACATGACTGTATTTGAATAAATGTAGATTGTTGTACATGAAAAAAACCATAAAACATCTCCAGAAAATAAGCCCTAATGTGTTTGTTGGAGCAAAAATTAATATAAGACCCTGTCTTATATTTGGGGAAACACGGTAGAGGTCTTGGAACAGTGTCTAGTGTGGCTGAGAAGGCCAATTCAAGAGTGACAATCCCTTCCACACGGAAGACAAATACAATCTGACAATACAATACAAAAACGATGACTGTATTCACTAAGAAAA
Source organism: Pogona vitticeps (assembly GCF_051106095.1). Taxonomy (NCBI): domain Eukaryota; kingdom Metazoa; phylum Chordata; class Lepidosauria; order Squamata; family Agamidae; genus Pogona; species Pogona vitticeps. Next base: position 231,846,261 of record NC_135786.1, read on the forward strand.
TACTTCTGATTAGGGATGTGTGAACCATCAACTAATTTGTATTAAAATATTTGCTGTACCAATTGTAGCCAACCCATCCCAAGTTGGTTTGGAAGTTGACTGAAATGTGTCCCTCCACCATTGGGTTCATGAAGGTATTTTTAGTCATTTGTATATTTCCAGATGAGGGAAAATTGCAATTGGGGAAACCAAAGAGATAAGAGAATTGAGACTCTGTGCAGCACCATCAGTTTGGGGAATGTGATGGGTCTTCCATGTGTAGGTAGACTCCCACAAGCTTCCCTCCTTCCTCTGTACCCACCTTCAGAAGCAACATTCCTTGCACAGTGTTCGTGTCATCCCATGAATCTACCTAGTATAAATAGGCATTTAAAAAAAAAAATCAACAGTAGAAAATAAGGGGAAATGTGGAAAGATCAGCTCTAGCACTACTTTGATCTCTCTTGTGAAATCTTGCAAAGCAGACTTATATTCACACAGTCATACTTGATAAATTGAATATAAGGAAGATCCATTGTAACTACAGTGGTGCCTCGCTTAGCGATGTTAATTAATTCCAAAAAAATCGCTAAACGAAAACATAGCTAAGCAAAATAAAAAAGCCCATAGAAACACATTAAAACACGATTAATGCATTCCTATGGGCTTAAAACTCACCGTTGAGTGAAGATCCTCCATAACGCCGCCATTTTCGGTGCCTCTTAAGCGAGGAATCCGTGCCTAAAAACAGAGGGCGGCCATTTTGAAACCGCCGATCAGCTGGCCGAAAATGGGGGCTTTGCAATGATCGCTTCCCTGCGATCATCGCAAAGCGAAAATAACCCATAGGGACCATCGCAAAGCGATCGCAAAAATGCGTCGCTAAGCGATTTTGCTGTAAAACGGAGCTATCGCTATACGAGGCACCACTGTACCCAAAAACAAGACAGTTCTAGTAAGTGATTCGACTCTGTCTCTGGATATAGAACGGCTGCTCTGTTTCGTTGAAAAGACTATTTGCAGTCTTGTGAGCTCAGTGCATAGGGCTTGGTGACCCTGTGTTACTGAGGGGATCCAATAATTTTCAGTCTACTACTCTGGTGCTTACATCTTCTGATGCAAAGATTTTTCGTCCTTTCTAAACCTCAAAGTGCTGGAGCAAACTTTAGAAGTTGTAGGCTTGTGCAAAAGCTACTTGGGAGTCCTGCAGCCAGTCCAGAAATGCACAAATATCCGTTCTCTGTCTTGTCTGGATACTTTCATGAAGACTGTTGTACATTGCTAATTCTGGTAATGTTTGCTGTTAATGTAAAAGCTATTTATTACAAGTGATGTAAAAACCAGTGTATTGGACAAAACTCGTCTAGCAGCTCTGTCTAGTCCACAGGTGGGTGTAATGCTTCCTGAAGTCTGTATGCAGTGCTCCAGGACCTTTTGATCTCCTCCTAGGAGCCCCATATTGTTATTATTTTTTTTTTTTAAAAAATGGCTTAAATCACCTTGTTTCCTCTAAAGGGACACGGGAGAGCAGTTTATGATGGTTTAGCCCCAAACATTTCAGGCTAGGGAGGTGCTTTTCTTCCAACCAAATATTATGTAGAGCAGCCAAAAAGAACTGAGTTGCTGTATGTGTCCTCTAGAGGGTAAAATTCACAATTTTAAATGAAAAAAAAAATCTTTGGGTATATGAGTGGATGCAACCCCAGACTTCTGCAGATTGCCCGCCACAATGTAGACAGAGAGCCACTGCTGGTACTATTGAAAATCAGTTTAGATGCTTGTCAGCTTTTCCTCTGACAGGGATCATGTTGACCACTTTCTTTCTTTCTTTCTTTCTTTCTTTCTTTCTTTCTTTCTTTCTTTCTTTCTTTCTTTCTTTCTTTCTTTCTACATACATACATACATACATACATACATACATACATACATACATACATACATACATACATACATACATACATACATACATACATACATACATACATACATACATACATACATACATACATACCCCGCCTATCTGGACTACCAGACCACTCTAGGCGGCTTCCAATAGAGAATAAAACAATAAAACACAAGAATGTACATATGCTGTACCACTCCGATGGTGGTTTCCTTTTCTCTTTCCTCTAAGGGTTCTGGGAATCCCTGTGGAATGCTTTTATGCTGGTGAAGACTTTTGGAGTCCTATAACAAGGATGGGAAAACTTTAATACCTGGAAATTGACACTGGGGCTGGTGGCAGGGTGTTTTTTTTAAAATATATTTTTATTTCTTGGCCATTTAAGAGTCCCACCTGCTCCTATGCAGAGATCCTAGTGCACAATTCCAATTTAAGATTGCTTGCCGTTTGGGGGTTGGTCGTATTTGTTTCTGGGGGCCTTTGCCAGAAGCTAGTTTCTGAGGTAACAAAAACCTAATTTTCCTCACAGCAGTCCTACTGTTAGATCTTGTGATAGACCAGGCTTAAAAAGTGACCGATTGGCTCAAGATAATCTAGGAAGGATTTGAACCCAGGTCCTTTGTGTTGTAGCCCAACACCAAACGTCCTGCATTTTCACATAGCATGTCACAAAATACAGTGGTACCTTGACTTACGAACTTAATCCGTATTGGAACGGCTGTTGTATGCCAAAAAAGTTCATAAATCAAGGCAAAATTTCCCATAGGAATGCATTGAAAACCATTTAATCCGTATCTGCTGTTTTGCATTTGTATGTTCGTACGCAGAGGCATTAGATCCCATAGAAACTAATGCAAAGCCGGTTAATCCGTACTCTACCACTAGGGGGGGAATTTTTTTAAAAAAAATTCTTCTTTTGATCTAAGGTGAACTTGGGTCAAAAAAAGGGCAGGAAAGGTTTTTTTTCATTTGTAAGTCGAGGCTCCGTTCGCAAGTCAAAGCAACATTTTTTGAATGGAGCCGTTCGTAACTCAAAACATTCACAAGTGGAGACATTTGTAAGTCGAGGTCCCACGGTATTTTATTCGTAACATGTTAGGGATTTCTTGGTACCCAGTGTGATTACAAGAAGTCTCCTGTGAGTCAGAAGCAGCTGAAGTCAGCTGAAGAATACTTGCTACATCCGTGAATTTTCTGAGTGGGTTCTGCCCCTATTTGTATCTTGTGTCCTTAACATAGGCAGGTGTTACGTACCTTTTGAAATTATCATTCACCAAAGGATAGTTTGGTTCTAGAACTGATTTGCCAAAAAGACTGCAAAAACAACTTAAATATTAAAATGGGAGTCCCAATAAAATGTTGGTAAAGGTCTTACCCCTAGTGTGACTCCTGCATAAATTATATTATGTTTAGTGATCAGCAGCTGCTCACCCTGAGGAATTGGAAACAGGCAGACTGTTCTTGCCATGGAGGCGAGTAAAATGGGGTGTGTGTGTGTGTGTTGTGGAATCTGTATTGTGATTTAATATCAGAAACTGGAGATAAACTGTGAATATTGGGACTGTGAAGTGCAGCCTAGATTGGAGGTAGGATTGTAATTTGATTCATAACCACCAAGGTAAAGGTAAAGTTCCCCTTGACAATTTGTCCAGTCGTGTCTGACTCTAGGGGGTGGTGCTCATCCCCGTTTCCAAGCCATAGAGCCAGCGTTTGTCCGAAGACAATCTTCTGTGGTCACATGGCCAGTGCGACTTAGACACGGAACGCTGTTACCTTCCCACCGAGTTGGTCCCTATTAATCTACTCGCATTTGCATGCTTTCGAACTGCTAGCTTGGCAGGAGCTGGGACAAGCAATGGGCTCACCCAGTTGCATGGATTCGAACTGCCGACCTTTTGATCGACAGCCCAGTTGCTCAGCGGTTTAACCCTGACTAGACATGGGACGCTGTGACCTTCCCACCGTGGTGGTACCTATTTATCTACTTGCATTTTGCATGCTTTCGAACCGCTAGGTTGGCGGGAGCTAGGACAAGCAAAGGGGGCACCAACAGAGAACTACAATTCCGAAATAAATCCATTTAGTCCCATTGGTTGTTAGTCACTTATGTAGATCAGGAATGGACAGAAAATGGCCCCCACCTAGGCCCCACACATATTTGTGGGCTATGGAGCCTCACAAGCTTCCTGTACTATTGCTATTGAATGTTGTTCCGCTGGTAGAAAACAATGAGGCTCAAACTCTTGGAGCTTCTGCAAAGTATAGTTCCCCAGCAAAGTAAGATAAATTTGTAAAGAAAAAGATTTATGAAGGGGGAAATTTCTCTTAAAGTGATTTTCTGTTTACAGTGGTGCCCCGTATGATGATGATAATCCATTTTGTGAAAATCACTGTTTAGCGAAACCATTGTCATGTGAAAACCATTTCCCGATTGGAATGCATTGAAACCAGTTTAATGTGTTCCAATGGGGAAAATACCTCGTTGTTTTGCGAAGATCGCCCATAGGGCAGCCATTTTGCAAGTGCCAATCAGCTGTTTTAAATCGCTGTCTGGAGAAAAACGGGCCCGAAAACACCCGTTTTGTTGAAGATCAAGCCACCGATCAGCTGTTTTAAATCGTTGTCTTGCGAATAAACGGTCTGCGAAGCACGGACCAAATTGTTGTCCAGCGAAATTCCTCCATAGAAATCATTGTTTCGCGAAGCAAAATGGCAGTTGCAAAACATCATCATCATGCGGATTCGTCATTTTGAGGGGTAATCGTCTTGCGAGGTACCACTGTACTTTCAGCATTAAAGCTGGAAAACTTATTTTTGTACCGGGTGTGGCTTACGATAGGTTCCACATGTGTGCAAAATGATTGCTGAAACTGCCCAATTCTGGTGTAAAAACACACCAAGAGTTGATAACTGTGTTTTCCTTCCCCCTTTGTAATGAACTTGCAATTTTTTAGACATGGAGTTAAGCAGCACATGAAACTTCTTTGGGGCATCCTTTGTTCCAGTTATTTCTTAAGACTCTTGTTGATGCCCGGAGGGATGACTATACAAGATGAATGTAGCTCTTTGTTCTAGGGCAAGGATACTGCGGGAGTTTTTTCTTTGTCTCTGCAAGGAAGAACTACAGTTTCTCTAGAATCTGATGCCTCTCAATACTAAGCACCCACTGTGAAAAGTGAAAGGGATATCTTTATTGGAATCAAAGGGGAAGGCAGGTTCAACAGCTGTAATTAATTATGCATTGAAATCTATATTTTAGATTGTAAACACTGTTGGCGGTGCTGTGGTTTGTGTGGGAAGATTGCAGAGAGCAGCTCCATTATTGGTGTGCATCTTTTGAAAACATGGGGGGAAGAAAATAATTGTCCTGCCAAATTGCTTACGTCAAGTAACAGACCCTAAGTTTAATATTTCCTAATTGATATTTTGGGTCTGTATGAATGTTTTGACTTTAGATTTATTTCTTTAAGTAGCTGCTTGACATCGTGAAATAGATTTCTTGCATAGTTTACTGTAAAGGAGTAATTCTTCATTGAGGAATGTGCTGAAGATTTATTTATATGGCTTTCCCTTAATAGCATACCTGGCTTTATATTTCAGACTGCTCTATTACTGCGAAAGAAGCCTTGTAATCATTAAATCGTGACAGGGTTTTGAAATATATTGACCGCTCTTCCATTAAACTGGAGAACAGATCTTTATATATGTTAACTATGAAGTAGCATTTTAAGCAATGATGTTTCTAATAAAATGAGAGAACAGTTGACAAGGCATTACGGATGTCTGGAGGTTTTTTTTCCTTTCCTTCTAAAGGTTCTTTGTCTGAAGCTCTGTCTGCTTCTCCGCTGGCAAAAGCCGCAACTTACTGATCGTGGCTTCTCCGGACAATTCTGGAATTAAAAATGCGCAGATGTTTGTTGAAATTTCGTTGGCTCTCTTCTAATCTCCAGAATTCTTTGGAGAAACCATGATGGCGAGGAATCTGGCTATGTAGTGCTAGTGTGGGTGCTAAATAAGGTTGAAGGGCTTTGTATCATCCAGTGGTGTCCAACCTTGGCTCTCCAGATGTTCTTAGACTACAGCTCCCAGAAGCCTTCACCACCACCTCTGATGGCCAGGATTTCTGGGAGTTGAAGTCCAAGAACATCTGGAGGGCCAAGGTTGGACACCACTGAATGCATTTTGAATAGGACTGGCCGTAATACAGAACCATGGAAGATCTCATTGCTTCCTTCCACCAAAAAAATCCATTTACCCCACCCCTATATCTAATGCAAGGACTGTAAGTGGGGAAACAGAACAGGGACCAAAAAGTAGAACTTCAGAGGTTTCTGTGGGAAAGTTTTACTTGAATTGGGCTTGAGATCAGAAAGAACGGAAAGAAAATGTCTGCATTGGGCAGCCTCGGATGTGTCTTGCTTTTCCCTCATGGCAAATATTTCCTCACGGAAGAGTGTGGGTCTGTAAACAAGCAGCCTGATTCAGACTAGAGATGTATTGGCAGCAGAAGCCGCAACACTCTGACTGACCCCTTTTCTGTCAGCAACATGGCCTTTCCTGTCTACATGACAATGTGCTTGCTTTTCATTGCGTCTTACATTTGTATCAACATCTTCATTCTATATTCAACTCCTTGTTTTCTAAATGTCCTGCCTGTAAGGCCTTTCCCTGTTTCTAAGCTAGACAAAGTTTGACCCTACAGATGCTGGACTTATCACGCCAGTCAGTGATGAGTCCAATCAGTGACAGCGTCACAGTCAGTGACAAGGAATGCTGCGAGTTGTGGTTGAAGAGTAGAAACAGCCTACGTTGTCTTGCTCCTTGTGCATATCCTGCCTCTTTCTATTGAGTCTAGCACTTGGTATAGCATGGATTCACCCCACATCTTACCATGGCAAGGTTCCTTTTTCACATTTCCTTCTTGGATCATCCCCCTTTTTGACCTTGTGTCCTCTGTCCTCGTTGTCGAAGACATACTTTGTTCAAGACATTATTTCTCAGTCCACCACCCGCAATGTGCTTTTGTTTGTGACACCCTTCTCTGGGTTTTCTGTCCCTGAACACTTGGGTGCTGTCGTCTTACTCCCTGAAGCTGTTGCTTTGTGAGATTTTTAATCCCATCTGAACCGATGACAGTCCCATTATGCACATTAGCTGGACGTTGGGCATCCTTCGGTGTGTGTATAGGGAGGGACTGTTACAGGTTCATAGATTTCTGCCAGAGTATCTCATGTGGGTGTGATCCCTCTCGCTTCAACCTTCCCCATTCTGCGAGAAGTAGTCCTTCTCAGTAAAGGTGAAAGGGCAGCCTCTCCAACATCTTTATTTTAAGTTCATTCTTAAGAAAAGAAGAGCCCATTTGTATCAGTCAAACCCTGGGTGTTTCAGTTGGCCATCTAAGGGCCACCTTGTGAACCTGGGGCAGCATTCTTTCACCCAGAGTGGCCAACTAGCTACTTACTTGAAGCTGAAAAACAAAAGGATGATGCCAAGAGCACTTTCTTGGTCTTTTAAAGCAACTGGTATGCTGCCTCTAATCCTGAACATAGGGTATCCTCATGATGACCATATAGGCATTAGTAGTGTCTCATTCATGGATTCATAATATCACTTTTTAAAGCTGTCTATGCTGGGAACCATTGGCACATCCTGTAGCATTATGCGAAATAATTCCTTTTCTCAAGCTTGGGTCTCTTACCTAATTAGATGACTCCAGATTCCAATATTATGAGCAAGGTAGAAATGCCATAATCACTATGTTCACATGAATGCATAATTAATTGGTCTAATGCCCTCTCAGCCCCCAACCTTCCCTTAAAAAAATAACATACTTAAAGAAAAATAATGTATTCTTCCTTTTGGGAGAGATGTTTTGAGCTACTTATTCAACAGTTTTGTGATTTTCAGTCTGCTTGGTGGATTGTTATGAAATAACTCACATTTTTGAATTATTGACAGCCCAGGTTGGGATTGTTTTGATATACCATTTACACCCTTGCCCACCCATTTTTCTTTTTGAATGGCAATAAATTTATGGGTGTCTTCTTCCACTCTAGTGGGCCAAAGTCTCATGGATGTCTTGATAACTAGGGTGGTTTCGTGCCTTACATGCACTGCAGGGCACACTCTGACTTTCCTGTTTTCTGTACAGGGATCAAGCAATTTCTTTATTATGGAGGTAACTAACTTTGTTCCCTGATTGTGCTTAAAATTTGTTCAGTCTCCTCGTCCTTATGCAGAGGGTCTATCAGAACAGTCTACATCTTGAAATGTATGGATACTGCAGGATTCCAGATTTTTCCAGAGGGATTTTCTTAAATCTAGCATTAGGCATGGATTTTTGAACCAGCTTTAGCCCACATGACAGGAGGTCTTTGAGAGAAGGGCAGAGGTTGTGACTGTCTTGATAATTCTTGACTTTTTTGCTGCTTTTGATGATGTACACATTGGTGTATTGTGGGTCCAACTCTGTGGCTTTCATATCAGGCACACAGTGATGCAGTAATTCTGTCTCTGTGTGCAGTGTTGATCTCAGAATATAACATAGGAAGTTACTCAAGGAGTATCTGATTTGTAGGGTTCCCACAGATCCATATTACCCATATGTTCCCTCATAGTCACATGGACACTATACGGTGGTGCCTCGCTTAGTGATTGCCTCATTTAACAATGTATTCGCTTAGCGATGGGTTTTTTAATAATTTTCTGCATCATTTAACGATGTTCCCTATGGGCGATTTTCGCTTAGGGATTTCGGGACCATGCTTTGCATAGCGAATGCGTTTTGGGTCCCCTGTTTCGCTTAACGATGTCCGTTTTTGCAATTTTAAAAGTGTCTTAAAATGTTCAAAAACTGTTTTAAATGCTAGGAATTATTAGTGCACCTTCTAAAACGTGTGCAACTTAATTTGGCTTTGTTCTGACTCTTCGTTAATTTTTGGTGAATTTATTTCTCCCACATTGGAATGCATTGAACCCGATTTTGACACTTTAAAATTGCAAAAACGGACATCACAAAACCATTGAAATGCATTGAATAAGCTTCAGTGCATTCCAATGGGGGAAACATTGTATCGCTTAGCGATGTTTCCTATGGCGATTTTCGCTTAAAGACGGCAATCCGTTCCTATTGGAACGGATTATCTGGTTTTCAATGCATCTCTGTGGGAAAACGTGTTTCGCTTAGCGATGTTTTCCCATAGCGATGTTTTGTTGGGAACCAATTAAAATCGTTAAGCGAGGCACCACTGTATATATTCAATGTTGAAGGAGACTATTGCAGACCTGAAATACTTCTTTCTGTTATCTTAGTCAGATGATACTGTTGTTTTTGTTTAGTCATTAACGTCTTGTCCGACTCTTCGTGACCCCATGGACCAGACGCAGGGCCCCCTCTTGTCTTCCACTGTCTCCTGGACTTGGGTCAGATTCATGTTGGTCGCTTTGGTGACACTGTCCAACCATCTCGTCCTCTGATGTCCCCTTCTCCTCTTGCATTCACGCTTTCCCAACATCAGGGTCTTTTCCAGGGAGCCTTCTCTTCTCATGAGATGGCCAAAGTATTGGAGGCTCAGCTTTAAGACCTGTCCTTCAAGTGAGCTCTCAGGGTTGATTTCCTTCAGAAGGGATAGGTTTGTTCTCTTTGCAGTCCAAGGGACTCTCAAGAGTCTCCTCCAGCACCACAATTCAAAAGCATCAGTTCCTCAGCAGTCAGCCTTCTTTATCGTCCAGCTCTCACTTCCATACATTGCTGCTGGAAAAACCATAGCTTTGACTATGCGGACATTTGTTGGCAGGGTGATGTCTCTGCTTTTTAAGATGCTGTCTAGGTTCCTCCCAAGCAGCAGACATCTTTTGATTTCATGGCTGCTGTCATCATCTGCAGTGATCATGGATCCCAAGAAAGTAAAATCTGTCACCGTCTCCATACCTTCCCCTTCTATTTGCCAGGAGGCGATGGGACCAGTGGCCATGATCTTAGTTTTTCTGATGTTGAGCTTCGGACCATTTTTTGCGCTTTCCTCTTTCATCCTCATTATGAGGTTCTTTAATTCCTCCTCACTTTCTGCCATCAGAGTGGTATCATCTGCATATTGGAGGTTGTTGATATTTCTTCCGGCAATCTTAATTCCAGTTTGGGATTCCTCCAGTCCAGCCTTTCTCATGATGTATTCTGCATATAAGTTAAAATAAGCTGGGGGACAATATACAGCCTTATCATACTCCTTTCCCAATTTTGAACCAATCAGTTGTTCCATATCCAGTTTTAACTGTTGCTTCCTGTCCCACATATAGATTTCTCAGGAGATAGATAAGGTGGTCAGGCACTCCCATTTCTTTAAGGACTTGCCATAGTTTGCTGTGATCCACACAGTCAAAGGCTTTTGCATAATCAGTGAAGCAGAAGTAGATGTTTTTCTGGAACTCTCTGGCTTTCTCCATAATCCAGCACATGTTAGCAATTTGGTCTCTAGTTCCTCTGCCCCTTCGGAATCCAGCTTGTACTTCTTGGAGTTCTTGGTCCACATACTACTGAAGCCTACCTTGTAGGATTTTGAGCATAACCTTGCTAGCATGTGAAATGAGTGCAATTGTATGGTAGTTGGAGCATTCTTTGGCACTGCCCTTCTTTGGGATTGGGATGTAGACTGATCTTTTCCAATCCTCTGGCCACTGCTGAGTTTTCCAAACTTGCTGGCATATTGAATGTAGTACCTTAAAAGCATTATCTTTTAAGATTTTAAATAGTTTTTAAGGCCCATTTGACTTCACTATCCAGGATGTCTGGTTCAAGGTCAGTAACCACACGATTTGGGTTGTCCGGGACATCCAGATCTTTCTGGTATAATTCCTCTGTGTATTCTTGCCACCTCTTCTTGATGTCTTCTGCTTCTGTTAGGTCCCTCCCATTTTTGTCCTTTATCAACTCCATCTTTGCACAAAATGTTCCTTTCATATCTCCAATTTTCTTGAACAGATCTCTGGTTTTTCCTTTTCTATTATTTTCCTCTATATCTTTGCATTGTTCATTTAAGAAGGCCCTCTTGTCTTTCCTTGCTATTCTTTGGAAGTCTGCATTCAGTTTTTTGTAACTTTCCCAATCTCCTTTGCGTTTTGTTTCCCTTCCCTTCTCTGCGGTTTGTAAGGCCTCATTGGGCAGCCACTTTGCTTTCTTGTATTTCTTTTTCTTTGGGATGATTTTTGTAGCTGCCTCCTGTACAATGTTACGAGCCTCTATCCATAGTTCTTCAGGCATTCTGTCCACCAAATTTAGTTCCTTAAATCTGTTCAACTGTGTGTTTATAAGGGGTTTGGTTTAGATTATACCTGAGTAACCCAGTGGTTTTTCCTACTTTCTTCAGTTTAAGCTTGAGTTTTGCTATAAGGAGCTGATGATCAGAGCCACAATCAGTTCCAGGTCTTGATTTGGCTGACTGTATAGAGCTTCTCCATCTTTGGCTGCAGAGAACATAATCAACCTGATTACGGTATTGCCCATCTGGTGATGTCCATGTGTAGAGTCGCCTTTTGTGTTGTTGGAAAAGAGTGTTTGTGATAACCAGCTTGTTCTCTTGAAAAAAGTTTATTAGCCTATGCCCTGCTTCGTTTTGTTCCTTTTATCTCTTGACTCCATACTTTTAGCATTCAAGTCCCCTATAATGAGAAGAACATCTTTCTTTGGCATCAGTTCTAGAAGGTGTTTTAAGTCTTCATAGAATTGGTCAATTTCAGCCCCTTCAGCATGGGTGGTTGGTGCATAAAGTTGGATTACTGTGACGTTGAAAGGTCTGCAGATGAGACTGTACTGATCTGAATCCAGTTCCTCATCCAGTTGATGAGGAGCTGGATGAAGTTCAATAAACCCAAGTTAAATCTCAACAAGAATGAAGCCCTGTGGACTAATCACTTCTGGGAATTGGGCAGGCAGCCTCTTCTGCAAGAGTCAGCAGCTTTTCTGAAAGAACCAGGTGTATAACGTTGTCTACATCTTAATCAGTCCTGTCATTTGACTTTGGTGTCTGCAAATCCCTTTTAGGAAATTAGACATTCATGGACAAGGATAGCATAGCCACAGTGTGTGCATGTGCTGTGAGCCTTCGGGTTGGGCTACTGTTGTGCATCATCCAGCAGGTTGCCTTTAAAGTTGACCAGTCAGGATGAGATTTTAGAAATTCCAGCACTCTGAATCCCATAATTTGGTGGAAACCTGCAGGCCAAATTAGGGGATTGCAAATTCTGAAACCATCAGGAGGTAAAACATATAGAGTGTATGAGGCATATAGAGTATATACTTCTTAGGAACTCATCCCCTACCCCCCCCCCCATACACACATCTTTGTGAGTTTTAGGGAATCTTTGTGACTCTCATGGTGCAGCAAGACACTTTCCTAATGGTTCATAGAATGGTATGGGAATGGTATGTAGGTGAGGGAGCTCTTCTCTCTCTTGCCAGTTTGACACTTCTTGGCCCCATAATTCATTCTGGGGCATGAGTATGGGCATGGACTTGGTGATTAGAGACCTCAATTAGTTATCAGAATCCAGTGGAAAGGATTAAAACCACTAGTTCTGAAGGTTTCTCTCTCCCCCCCTTCCATATCATTAAAATAGATTATTGGCTTTGATGTTGAGGTATACTTCTCTTGAATTTTTCACTCTTAAATTTTCCTAGTGTGTAAAGGGAGCAGGGTTTTGGAAATGCTAGTCATTCTGAGGTATATTTCTCTAAAAAAGTTGCAGAGATTTAAGATTGCATTGTCTGCACAGATCTTTCACTACTGTCTAATAAAACTGAGCGGCTCCTTTCCCCCATTTATAATAATAATAATAATGTGCTATGAAATCACTTCTGTCTTATTACAACCGTTTTCCAGGTAGAGAGTACTCAGAAGCAGTTTACTCTTCCCTTCTTCTAGGGGTGTCAGCTTACCCAAGACCACATAGGGTAGCTCTTCTGGGATGCACAGTGGGGAATTGAACTCCACAGCCAGAGACAGACCCGTGTATCGAAAGAAGTTGAACACCATCAGTTTTCTCTCAGCAATTTGTTATACAAAAACAGCAGAGTAGTTTCAATGTGAGATGTCTCTTAATCTTTTAAATTATTTGGACCTCTGTCTCTTGCTGTTGGCATATGAAGTGCAATTGAAGTGGTTAGTGTTAATCCTGTGTTAGTTGTTAAATGGCCTCAGGGCTGGTTTTATTAACAGTCCTGGGAAAAGAGACTATCCTTGAAGCAGTCATGGTTGCGTCAGTTACCCGGTCATATGCAGAAAAGCACTGTGACAATCTTGAAACTTCCTTTTACAGACTTGAAGAATAGACTGGATCAAGTACTGGTCTGATAGGTCTGCAATAGTTTGTATTACCCCCTTTTTGAGCTTTGCCCAATAGGTACCTCTGTCTTTTCCTTGACATAAGCATTGGTTAACAGGGGTGATAAAAGAGCCTGCCTTAAGCCGAGATGCTGTAAAAATGCAGGTTTCAAGGTGGGTATGACATGGAGAAATTTACCATGTGTCCAGATGACTACAGATTGTATCAGTAGTGTATGTTTAGTACAGCCCTCATTGCCACAGTCTAGCCTGGTCAGGTAAGCATGGGGCAGAAAAGAGATGGGATGGATTTAGCAAGGAGTGGGATAGAGAGGGCAGTCCTTGTTTGGAAAACTTTTTTTTCTTTGAACCCATTTTTTATGAGGCCAGTTCACTTATTCATTTTGAGAATAATTGGAGCTTCTTTGTGTGTAAACAGCGGATGAATAACTTAATTTCAAGCTTGGGAGAAAACCACTCCCCAGGATATCTCTAGCAAGGGGTGAAAGAAGTTCTGCTAGGGCTTGATCCTAGATTTGTGAGCTAGGTTAATGGGCCAGAAGCCACCATGGAGAACTTAAAGTGTCTGGCTAGAGAGTATCTAGATCAGGGGTTCCCCACCTTATGTTGCCAGATGTTCTTGGCCAGAATTTCTGGGGCTTGTCATCCAGGAATATCTGGAAACCTACGGTTGGGAACCACTGACCTAGAGGAACTCCCCCCCCCAAAAAAACTACAGATGCTTTGAAACTATAAACATGTAGAGCTCTTCTGACATGAAAGTGTGGGAAATATGAAGCTCTGAGGAAGCAAAATCTCACTTGTCGTGCTCAAATTATATATAGGCAATATGAGCTGGTTTGTTTAAACCTTTAGCCTAACTTGAGTTCCCTCTTGTCATTTTAATATTGGGTGCAGTTCATTGATGATTTAATTGCAATAGTCAGTATACTAATTAACAGGAAATGGTTGTCATGAAGATCTCAAATAGAAAGGCGTTAGGCTTATCATTGTTGAATGTGTATCTTTTAAGAGATCCAAGTAACAGTTTCGGAACTGTATGTGAAATGTTCATCAGTTTGTGTAATTACCAGCAAGCTTCAACCAGTGGCAACCTCTTTGCAGGTTATCCCTGACTATTTCCAGCAGTAGGTTTGGGGAGAGGTGGAAGAATTAGCCTATGTTGAGGTGGGTGGAAGGTAGACCTTCATGTGTTTTGGAATTAAAGTTCCCATAGTTCTTCTCTGTTGCCATTGTTGTTGTCCATATTGTTACTAATAATATTGTTACTAACCTGCTAGTTCACTTCTAGGTGGTGGTCAAGCCAACCATGTGCCCATTTGTAAAACAATAAAACATATAAAAACAAACTCAAATATAGGATCATTAAAATCAAACAAAACCAAACATAGTGATAACCAGTTTCATCAGTTAAGTCAACAATGGTTAAAATGATCACAATAAATTAAACAATAAAATGGCAGTTTCAAAAGACATGTTGTCACATGTTGGTCGTGGTGGCAGAGGCTTATGAAACTGGAAATTCAAAAATACCAGCATTTTTCTCTCCTTGTTCTCTGTGATCTTTTGCATACATTCATCCATTTCTGAATCACAGTCCTGTGAAATGAGAACTGGTATCAGGTGCAGACTGTAAGCATCAGAGTTGTGACTTTCTTAATTTTAGCAGTGAAGGTTTAATTTAAGCATGTTGTATGTTATTTGGCCATATTTACACCAGTGAAAAGTTACATCATAATCATGGTGATAAATTCCCACTACTTAATGAGTTGTCTCTTGTGCTCCTAGTAGGTCATGAATATAAAAGTGATGCATTCATATATTGGCATACTGGACTTCCTGTTTCAAACAAGGAAGTGTTACCTGGTTATGAAATAGTAGTTTTGAATATTTTTGGATACCATCTAGAATGCACTCTACACTTCTAGACACAGAACCTTTCCTCCTTCCATCAAAATGCATGAAACAGAGGCATGAATTAATACATTTTGTGTCTGGTGGGATGGCCATCTTTTATGGATATTAACCGCCTCCATTTCTGACTCTTTTCTTTTTTTGCCTCTGTCAGCTCTATTCTTAAGAAGTTTTTGGCAGTCTCCAAACTTTTTTAAAAATGCATTTATTATTTGGTGTGGAATAACCACAGACATTGTGGTAACTTATTTTCTTTTGTCTGATTTTCTCTTTCTGCTTTCCAGTGGCTGTAAAATTTACAACCTGGTACACTTCTTGATTTTGCAGAAACAGCCAAATGCTGTTTTCAGCAACATTTTTCATACCTGGCAGGAATCTTAAGTCGCTCTTACTGCTCCTCAGCACTATGAGTAGTTTTTTATTGCTTTTTTGTTGCTTTTTGTTTTGTCTTTCAGTTCAACTTTGTGGGGAAACTTTTGGGCCCACGTGGCAATTCTCTGAAGCGCTTGCAAGAAGAGACATTGACCAAAATGTCAATATTGGGAAAAGGATCCATGAGGGACAAAGCAAAGGTAAAATTGTGAGCTGAAGATCCTTAGTGTGCCTTGTACTGCTCTCTCTCTTTGTGTTTTTTTTTTCTTCTTCTTCTTTGCTGATTATAGTGTAGCCTGGGGAGAGGGGAAGTAAAAATCAAGTTGTATATCTATCTCTGTTTGTGCTTTGTGTGCTTGTTGGTCCACTTCCCATGGCATATTCCTGGCTTTGAAGGAAATCGCCATCAATTAACCCTTTCTTTTTTGATATGGTCAACTCTGTTGGAGCCATGGCTCAATATCAGAGTGTGTGCTTTATGTGCAGGGTTGGTTCCCCAAAATCTGAAGCTAGGGTTGAGAAAGACCTTGTCTAAAATGCTGGAGACCTGCTGTCAAGTCAGCATAAGCACAGCTGGTTTTGATGGATCAGCTGTCGGAGTCAGCATATTCTAGTTTCCTGTGCACCATCGGCTAGAAGATAATGGGATGAACATGTTCTGAAGCAGCAGCCAATCTTTTCCCCCTTCTGTTCTTGGCAATGCCAAGCAATAAGAATTATGCACTGTGCTGCCTTGGTGCTGTGATTTTTTTATACCCACTTCTACTTTGAGCAGCACCTGTTGTAGTGTAATAAGTATCACATTGCATATTGTAGTCATAGGTACTACTTGGGTGGAAAGCAGAAAAAATTAGAGGCTGCTATTCTCAGTGGTAGATACATGTTTCATTCTGTTCAGTTTGGGTCGGTATGGTGCAGAGACTAGAAAAGTTCCCAAATTCTGAACTAGAGTAGAAGCATTTATTTCCATCCCTTCACTTGGAATCCAGAGTTAGAACAAACCCACCAAATGGCCATCAAGCAGATGCTGCTCAGAATCCTCTGCCATTTCTCCCAATGGTCACCTAAATCAACACTTCCACTTTACTGAAGCAAGGCAATTCTCGATTACTGGTACCATTCTCCAGACTCTCACTGAAGTTCTTAGGCCCTTCTCCATCTGCTGCAGACTGCCTTTGTTCAGTCTACAGTGTCCCATTTTCCATCAGCTTCTGAAGCAAGAATGTTAATGAAACAGTCTTACAAGTTCCCTTAATACTTGATTTTCTAATGGATCTGGCTGCATTTCCCATCATGATATGTGATTATAGGAAAGAGAGGAGAGGAAGCTGTGCATAAACAAATAAATTAAGAACCAATTTTGGTGCTCTGTGCACATAGTGGAGCTGTTATAACTCAGTGAATCTTCCATAAGCCCTTTAGTTAATGCTTAGGGTGTTCCCAGCAGTGTAGATGTCTTTGGCCTAGATCATGAGAAAGGAAGACACACAGCTGCCTATTCCAGAGCACAGGTTTCTTGAAGACACAGGGAAACGTGTAGGAGAATTGATCCAGGAAAATTCAAATTGGAAAATCAGAAGGAAAAAAAATGGTAAAATAAAGTAGTGAAGTCTGGACATCATGTACATGTCTGTGTCTGTGTTTGTGTGCATGCACACACTTTGAAGGAATAAATAAAAGAAAAAGGTAATTCACCTAGAGCAATCCATAGGCCAGAAATCTACTTCAGGAAGAAAGTAAACTGAGGCACAGAGGATCCAGAGAAGTCAAGATCTATAAAAGTAGAAATTTCACAAGAAAAAGTGAACGGTGTGTGAGCTTGAATATACAACATTTTGTCTCAAGCAGCAATTGCTTTTTGTTCCACTTTCATTGTTTCCTGCATTCTGATCAGCTGCTTTACCCCTAAAATTCAGTTCGGTATTGGTAGATCTTAAGTTGGGAGGAAAATGCGCTACTTTCCTTTATTCCCAGGAAGCAAACCATCCTTTTTCACTGAAATACATGGCATGCTTGTTGAATTTTACCAAGGTCAAACTCTGGGCATAGAGCCACTGGAGATATCCAGCTTTGTCACCTGTCTGTAACATTCCATTGTCTTCCAGTTTGGCCACAGCAATCATGTGTCTTGTCTTTTTGCTCATTCCATAGCATAAAAGTCTAGGCTGAGTGAAATTCTTCTGTCCTTTTCACTAGCAAGAACAGTCAATTGTGCTGTATATGAAAATCCATTTAGTAGGTTGGCCATTCCAGTCCACCACCCATATAGTTGTAGGCCAGGCCACAAATCCTCATGCCTTTTGCCCAGTGTACCCTTCGGTCTGAGTAACAACCACCACCAGAGGGAAGGACTGGTAAACCACTTCTGAGTACTTTATACAAAAAAAGAAGAAACAAACAAACAAAAACCCTTAGAAAGATTGCCATAAGGCAGAATTGACTCAATTCATAGTTACTACTCGTACCTGGTTTCCTGCAAATGTTGTTGCAGACAACCACCTGGCAGATAGCCTTTGGTTTGTATTCCTGCCTTGAGCAGGGGGTTGAACTTGATGGCCCTATAGGCTCCCTCCCAGCTTCTCTATTCTGTGATTCATTTTGGAGCATTAAATGTCTTCAGTAAAACATTTGCTTTGCTTAATTCTAGGAAATATTCCCATGTTTTTGGTGGATAAAATTTTCGAGAGATAAAAATTCAAGTATGTTTAATGCAACAGGGATGAAAATTGCATTATGGAAATGAAAATTTAAGTCTTATTCATTGAAATAGAATTTTAAAAAAGCAGGAAAGATCAGACAGCTCAAATTGAGTGAATTTTAGGTCATACTTTGACCCTAATGAGAATTCACTATAGTAGGTGGTGTTCTCGGTCTAAGTTACAGTGACATTTCCTGTTATTTCTTGATCCCACTGGGATTTACCATCACCAATGGTGTCATCAGCACCACCACTAATTAGGACCAGCTACTGAAAAGCAAAGGATGCTGTTACTGCTTCTTTACGCCATGGTTTACCAATATGGTTCTGTCTCATTATGTCACACTGGCTAAAATGAAAGGTTAGCACAATTGCAAAAAGCCGTAGGTTTGTTGCACATTTTTTGTCTTGATTATATTTTCTGCATTAAAATTAAATAAATGGGTAATTGTGCGCAACAAGTGTCCAACACTGTTTACAGCTGTTCGGATGACAGTTCCTTGGAGTGCCTATATTACAGATTTAGTTCTGTATGGATTTTGTAGCAAAATATGTTTCAGGAGACTGATGTGCTTTCCCCTGCGTTCATGAGAGTTCAAAGCAATAAGAAACAAAAAATTCAAGCGTTCTCCATCAAGGAGTATAATTCCTTTGTGGGGACTCTGATTTTGGTGCTCAGGGCCTCAACCTAGCCCCACATTATCTGTAGCTTATATAAAGGATATCTAAAGGCCTAGGAATTTAATAAAATAATTGCATCTTGGTATGTCACGTATGGGGTAAAGTGTGTCACATTTAAATTATAGAGGTACTTGAATTTTGAGATGGTTGACTTCAGCCAGTACATAGACAGAATAAAGAAAGATGTCCTCTTGACACTGAAGGCATTTTATTATGGGCTAAATGCTAAAAAGATAGCTGAACCTGTCATGCCCATAGCTCATAGACTGAGGGTTTTTATAGCTTTTAGACAGCCAGCTTGGTATTATTATAAAGTGAGAACAGGTAGCACAGGCTGTATCTGTAGAGACTGCAGCCCCGAAGCCTGGCTGTGATGATAGCGGAAACAGCGGCTGGGTAGGCTTGATGACCAGTGGCAATGGGCATAAGCTGTGGTCTTAGTAGGCATCCTTCAGTCTCAAGAAGCTATGGTGATGTGCTCTGAGTAGAGGTCTTGGAACAGCGTCTAGTGTGGGTGAGAAGGCCAATTCGAGAGTGACCATCCGTTCCTCACTGAAGACTAATGCAACTCCAGGAGGCAGTGGAAGACAGGAGGGCCTGGCATGCTCTGGTCCATGGGGTCATGAAGAGTTGGACAACACTTAAACGACTAAACAACAACAAAGCAATTAAGACAGCATTTAAGCAATTAAGACAGTATTTAAGTTAGTAACAATGAGTATACAATACTAAACGAATCAATGCTTACAGTGCCAGTAAGCAGCACCAAAACACATTCAATGCAGTAACACACAACAATACACTTTAAAAAACCCACTAGGCAGCCAGTCATTCAGGGAAAGCTTGCCTCAAGACAAAGGTCTTCACCTGCTTGCAGAAGGACAGTAAAGATGGAAGCATTGTTTCTTGAATATCTCATGCATAGCTATGTTTGTACATTCCTTTCACAAGAACATGGTTGTACATCCAGGCCTTCCCTCCAGTCAATACCTGATTTCTTTTCTATTCCTTCTTATTTTATTCTCACTCTATTTCATTGTAACTGTATCAAATGATTATGTAATGTTCTTGTGTTTTGTTTTATCCTATACTGGAAGCCGCCTAGAGTGGTCGAGTAGACCAGATAGGTGGGGTATAAATCAAATAAATAAATAAATAAATCTTAAACACCAGATATGTGGACCAGGAGGTCTAAATCCCACTTACGTTGCTTGGCATTTCAGCTAGAGAGCTTCCCAGTGATCATTATTTGTAAGTATCACAGGAGCTGGTTGAGTGTATTTGCAACACTCTTTTCAATTTACTGGGCCATCGCACATTATCATGACTTTATTATATTTTTAACATGCAGTTTTGTCTTTGAATCCTGTGTGCTGCTTTTAGATAATCCTGAATATCCTTTTTTTCTTCCCAGTGCTTTGTTTAGTCTTAAATTATTCAGTAGATGGGGCTTGTACTGTGTCCCAAGGGAGATTATTAAGAGTCTAACGGATCTCACTGTTAAGAAGGATTTTGTGATAGCTTGGCTCAGATTTCTCCATTTCCATTTCTTGCTAGCGAGTCCTATCCATTTTGCCTCTGGAGCTCTGAATTACTCACAAGTAAAGAATTGTTTTGATGGTCTTCTTCATTAAGTGCAAGTAAAATGATGTACTGCAAAGCTCTTGGATACAGTTTTTGAGCGGAAATGTTTTCTGATTATAAACTGCAAATTGAAGAAAAAGGGAGGGGAAAACCCCTAAAAGAGCAGCAGTATTAAGGGAGGCTTTAGTTAATATACATATATTGCTGTTTTTATTACCAGCTTTGACAAGTTTCAGACAGCTAATTATGGTGTGTTAATTCCCCCTGCTCTGAATTTGCTAATCAACTAATCAGATTGCTTTGCTTTTCTGTCCCATTTAGGCAGCCTGAATGCTCTAAATTTTACAACAAAAAGATTAGTGGCAATAAGCTGCTAGTGATTGTCATTTCTAAGTAACGAATAATTACGACACACCACGAGCAAACATGAGAGCTTTTTAAAAGTCAGGCAGTCAAAGATCTATCTGTGGACCTACTTGGAAAGAAAGGTGTTAGCAGGAGAGTGTTTTCAACGCTTGCTAATTAGAATCAGAGACATTGTTAAAATATCTTAATGTAATATAAGAATAATTTGAAACAAAAGATGTTCATTGTTTGAGGAACATAAGTTGGAGAGCTGCTTCACAGGTTGAAATCTATTTTACTTAATGTATTTGGAAATGTCTGAGTAATTATATATAAAGGAGGCTGCCACTCCTGGGCTCCCACTGCAAACTTGTAGAAAATGACTCCGTTTTAATTTTTATTTGAATCAGTATATGCTTCCATGTTAACATTAAGAAGGGAAGTACAGGCAGGCACTATTCCAATTCCCAACAAGAAATGAGCCTATTTCTGCCTTCTGGTGTTCTGGCCCCTGATCGCAATAGGATGATTTATAAGACACAGTGGTGCCTCGTATAACGAGTGCACCGTTGAACGATGAATCCGCATTGCGATGCGGATTTCCCCATCGCTAATGTGAGGGCACGCTTGCATTACGATGGGGGAACAGCTGTTCTGCGGCTCCAAAATGGCCGCGGGAACACAAAAAAATGGGTGCCGGTACACCCAAGATGGCCGCCGGAACAAAAAAATGGCCGCTGGTACACCCAAGATGGCCGCCAGAACACAAAAAATGGGCACCGGTACACCCAAAATGGCCGCCGGTACACCCAAGATGGCCGCCGGAACAAGGGAAAACATCGGAGAACGGTGAGTTTTGGGCCTATTTGGAACGCATTAAACTTTGTTTAATGCGTTCCAATTGGGGTTTTTGATCCGTTTTACCATGTTTTCCCATAGCGAATGTTAATCCGGAACAGATTAACCTCGCTATGCGGGGCACCACTGTACTTAATAAAATAAATGGAACAGTCCCTTGCTTTGTAGTAGCCGGGCAGTGTCTGAAATCTTACAGCATGCACAGCTCAAAGTTATTTATGCAAGTGGTAGGGAAAACGGTGCCACGGTGGAAGTAGTATTTATGAAGGATTTCTCCAAATGTGCTGAAGAATAGTTACACAGAAAATTGCGTGAGCGAGTGCACAATCGAATTGTACAATGCAAATTGCCTCAATGTGTAATGCCTTGCACAGGTCTGCTGGCATCACTTTGTTTCGCCAGCATGAACACTTTGTAACACAAATGAACACATGTGCATACACATCCCTTCAAGCGTTCCCATTTTATCTGCTCATCTGTGCCTACCTGTATAGATTCCATGAGGGTCAGTAGCATCTGCTAAGCATCTCTGTATCTCAGTTGCCAAGCAACAGGGTGAGGAAGAAGGGCAGAGAAGGGGAACCAGTACAAAAGTGCCAGGCGAAGAAAGATGCTGTGATGATGTATAAAATGCTGGTCCCTGATTTGAAAAATATTGTGCCCCCAACATCTTGGTGAGAGGTAGATCTAAAAAATGAATTTGGTTGGTCACCTAGCTTTACTAATTTGAACAGTAAAATCTTTGTCAGATTGACTATTCTAATGCACAACAATGTGAAGAAGAAATTATTTTCAGTGTATATTGAATTCCAAGAAATCCTAAAGGACATAATTACTGATGATATAAATGTAAAAAAACAAAAAATAAAACTGGATGGATTGTATTTCATTCTCCTCCCAAAATTAATGTACCATCCATGATATTTTACACGCATATGGTTTCTCGGTCATTGGAAGCAGCTGGCTTCAGCAATTAACATATTACAACAGAAGTTTGAATTAGGGATGTGCAGTGTGAACAGCCATGATAGAGTATCATCAGATGAATGTACATAAACCGTGTCCTGCAGAAACTGATTTGCATTCAGACTTTCCTGTGATCGTTCCATAGTTTGCAGCTCAATCTGTACAGTGATGAATCTGTTCGTGGCAGTGATTCAGCGGAAGAAACTTACTTATTCTCTCTTTGGTCCCTCTTGGGTGGGGGATTGTAAGATGTGTAACATTCATCAGAACCACCTTGTTGAATAAGGCAGTTTTAAGTTTTGCCCATCAATTTGCTTACAAAAGTGGATCCCCAAATTCTGTAAGTGTTTCATGGAGGTGATTACTACCTTTATTATGTACCAGTTATATTTATATTTTTTCCTCCCCTTCACCTCCATTGAACTCAAGGCATGGGTTTAATGCTCTTACTCAACACTATGTCCTCATGACTGCCCTGCGATATAGGTCAGGCATACCTTACTTGGCAGTCTGCTAAGCAGCGTGACTTAATAAGTCATGGGAGAACATCTTACTGGTTGCCCCGAATATCTGATGTGTGGCTTTGCTCAGTGTGACTTTGTGGACCGCATCTGGTTTCAAGGTTCTTTTGGGACTTCACTGAACTCTCCAGGACCACCCCCCTGCTCTGGAGGGATTTATTTCATGAAGAAATTAGGATGATACCACTCCAAACAAAAGTGAAAGTCAAGCCAGTTCCAGTTGCTGGTAGAAATTGGATTTCTGGATTTTTTTTTTAAATCCCATAATTCTCAATTCTGGGAGTTCTATGGGACAGATAAGAGTCTTTACAGATATTAAATGTGGGAGAAAGGCATAAAGTGGAAAGCTTTGAGATCTAGCTAGGCCTAGCTAACACCTAACTTCCTGTTCAGAAAGAAAGCTCTCAGCTACAACTGAAGCAGAAACAGGATGGATGGAGCTAGGCTATCTAGGATTGAAAGACTTCCAATTTAGTTGTATCTGGTGGATGACCCAAATTTATAATAGAATAGTAGAGATGCAAGGGTCTAAAAGGCCATTGAGTCCAACGTCCTACTCAATGAAGGAATCCAAATCAAAGTATATATGATAGATGGTTATTTAGTTTTATTTTGAATGGCTCTAGCTTTGGAACGCTCACCACCTCTCAAGGTCATTGGTTCCATCCGCATGCTTCTCTAACAGGATGTTTTTCCTGATAATGAACTGAAATCTGGTTCCCTATAACCTGAGCCCATTACTAAAATGTCTTGCACTCTGGGATGATCTGGCCCTTCCTCTGTATGACAGTATTTCATGTACAGTGGTGCCCCGCTTGACAATAATGGGTTCCAGCAAAATTGCTGTACAGCAAAATCGTCATCAAGCAAAAAAAAACAAAAAAACCAAAAAAAACAAAAAAAACCATTGGAATGCATTGAAAACGGGTCAGTGTGTTCCAGTG
The DNA here is from genome assembly GCF_051106095.1 of Pogona vitticeps. Lineage (NCBI taxonomy): Eukaryota > Metazoa > Chordata > Lepidosauria > Squamata > Agamidae > Pogona > Pogona vitticeps. Next base: position 231,870,362 of record NC_135786.1, read on the forward strand.
GGGGAAATACCTGCTCGTCCAGCGAATATCCTCCATAGGGCGGCCATTTTGCGATGCCTGTGCAGCGAAAATAGGTCCAGAAAATAGCAGGGAGCCACTTTGCAAACCACTGATTAGCCGTTTTTAATCATCATTTAGCGAACAATCGGGTCGCGAAGCAGGGTTCAAAATCATCATGAAGCGAAAAAAACCCATTGAAACCATCATTTTGCGATCACTAAAAACTCATCATTAAGCAATTTCGTCATCAAGCGGGGCACCCCCGTATTTGAAAGATTCGATCATCTCTCCCCATAGTCTTCTTTTCTCAAACCTGCATATGTCCAATTCTTTCCCCGTAGGATTTGGTTTCCAATCCCCTGATCTTCCCTGTTGCTCTCCTCTGAACTTGTTCTAGTTTTTTGGCATCCTTCTTAAAGTGCAGTGTCCAGAGCTGAACACAGTACTCGAGATGAGACCTAAACAGTGCCAGATATAGAGGAACTAGTACTTCTTGGGATGTGGAGGCTACACCTTTGTTAATGTAGTCTAAGATAGCATTTGCCTTTTTTTGGCAGCCATATTGCACTGTTGGCCGATATCCAGCTTATGATTTACAACAATTCCAATTTTCTTCCTGCATGGAATATTACTGAACCAAGTACCCCACATCTTGTTACCATGCATTTGGGGTTTTTAGAGAGCTTTGCACTTACCTGTTGAATTTCATTCTCTTGTTTTCAGCTCAGTGCTTGAGCCTACCAAGATTTTTTTTTTGAATTCTCTCTTTGATGGTATTAACTATTCCACCCATTTTCATGTCATCCACCAATTTGATAAGCATTCCCTGCATCCACTAATTCAAGTCATTGATAAAAATGTTGAAGAGCACCAGACCCAGGACTTAGCCTTGTGTTACTCCACTTGTTACCTCCTCCCAGTTTGAGAAAGAGCCATTGATAAGCACACTCTGATTCTGTAACCAACTGCATATTCTGTCAGTTGTTCTATCCAGCCCACACCTAGTTAACTTGCTTATGAGAATATTGCGGGGTAATTTGTCAATTTTAGGAGTTTTGAAGGTCTCTTGTCTTTCAAGAACTCTAAGAATGGAGAATTATGGGGTTTGTAGTCCAGAAAATTTATAAATCCCATTCCTAGTTCTTTGCATATTTTATGGTATTCCTAAATTTTGCCATGAGTGAAAATACAACCTCCACACCTACAGACGTTGAACACCTGAAGTTAAGAGGCATGTTGCTAATGTATATGTAGGCTCCATGCAGTTTTCGTGTTTCATAGCCTATGTGATAGACCTATCCTCTGTTAATCACTGTAATATTTTGGGACTGAATTTGGTAACATAATTGCACTGGGCAGTTTTCCACCATCCATGTTACCTCTTGTAATAGCATTCCCACTTTCCTTTTTCTTTGGCTAATCACAAGACAGGGAATCCTGAGCATTTGAGGTGCTCCCTTGCAGATTTCATGCTTCCAGCTGGGAATTAGCTGGTCATTGATTTTTTTTAATTTAGTGCAGCTCATTCTGATGTGGGAGTTGTGAGTGCAGACCCTGCAGTAGTCTGAAGAGTCCTTTGTCTGAAGGCTACTCTTACATATGAGGAGGTGGAGGTATTGATATGAAAGGCAGGTCAGCTGAACTTGTTTCATCGAGACACCAATAGCAGACTCCTCTGATTTGACTATGTAACACTGTAAGATGGGTAAGAGGAAGTTGGCTGACCTAGAGAAGCCCATGAAGCTCCTGTCGATCTTTAACCCAGATACTGGCTGATGTGTTACTGCAGTTGCAGAATATTTCTCTCTTCTCGGACCTACCTGTGGGAGCTGTGTGCAGCCAGATAGGTTCATACTTCGACTGATCCTGTGGATTGTTGATTCAACTTATTTATTTCTACCTGTTTACATTATATCTATTCAGCTTTTCTATACATGGTATCATTTTTAAATATGTATATACAGTATACAGTGGTGCCTCGCTTAGCGATATTAATCTGTGCAGCAAAATTCGCTACTAAGTGATTTTAAAAAGCCCATAGAAACGCATTGAAACCCCTTCAATGTGTTCCTATGGGCTAAAAACTAACCTTAAAGTGAAGGTCCTCCATAGGGGCGGCCATTTTCAGTGCCTCTAAAGTGAGGCAAAACAGCGGGCGGCCATTTTGTTTTTCCAGCGGCCATTTTGAAACCGCCGATCAGCTGTGCGAAAATGGGGGCTTTGCGATGATCGCTTCCCCGCGATCATCACAAAGCGAATTTCCCCTATAGGGACCATCGCAAAGTGATCGCTCTTCCGATGGAAAAAAGTCCATTGCAAAGCGATTTCATCGCTATACGGAGCGATCGCTATGCGAGGCACCACTGTAGTTTTACAAAACAGCAGTTTGTGCTGAATCCTTCATACACATTGGAGAGTGTTGTTTATTTTCAAGCATGGCGATTGGTCATGGCTCCCCCATTAATGTTTAGCCCTAGTTATGATGAAGAGGTACCTAGCTGCTGTAGCCCTGAGGAGAGATTTGCATGTGCCAGAAGTGTGCAGATTTGTGTAGAATTCTGGAAATGGTAGTTAAAAAAGCACCAATCTGTATATAGTGTGCACCTTTGTAAGTATGCCGTAGTCTATATTGTATGAATGGCTCTTAGGATAATCTTCATCTTTATGTGCAAAGAAATGGTAGAATGTTGAATGAGAAGGGTTATGTGGTAGTTTTGCTGGTTTGCTGTAATTTTTTTTAATGGGTCGATTGTATTGTATTACCATCAAAAAGTGTCTTTGCATTAGAATATCTATGGGCATGTTAGGCGCAGATGGAACTGCCTAATATCAGCTCAGACTGTCTCTCTGACCCTGTTTTGTCTGTTCTGACTGATAGCATCTCCACAGCATTTTAAACAAGTCTTCCCTACACCTAAGTAGAGATGGCAAGATTCATCCATCGACAACACATGCCTTTCCCTTGACTTGTGTAACAACCATATCATTATTTGAAAAAGCTATGAGGTGTCACTCCACATTGTAAATTATTTCCATCCTCATCTTCTTTCAGTAATAAATGAGCAATATAACAAAGTATCTGTAAAATGGCAAACTTCACCACTTCTGCGTTCTACAATATGATGACTCTGTAACTTTTCTGTCTTCCCAGGAAGAAGAGTTGAGGAAAAGTGGAGAAGCAAAATACTTTCACCTGAATGATGATTTGCATGTGTTAATTGAAGTCTTCGCCCCACCAGCGGAAGCTTATGCAAGAATGGGTCATGCACTGGAAGAAATTAAGAAATTCCTCATTCCTGTTAGTATATAATAGCCTTTAAAATTTCGTTTGATATTCTGTACTAAAAATAGCCCCAGTTGTATAAGAGCGTGATTCCTTAAAAACAGGCAGGTTTGAAGATAAATTGAATTTGAACATTTGCTTGGTCGACACATTGGCAAACATTGTAGGCACTGAATTCGTCATAGAGTGCCATTGTCAGATATGACTTCCTTTCATGAACAAGAGCATCATAACGTTGTTCCCAGCAAATACATATAGACATTAGTTGCTACTGGAAGGAATTATGGCACTGTGATGTGCTGCTCCGCACAGCTTCATCTTATGACTACCATTTCAAAGCCCTTGTGGTATAATGGAAATCATAAAGTAGAGGACATTGCCTTGTACGAATAACTAAGAAAAATAATTACATGCTATCTAGTCAATTTTGACTTATAGCAACCCTTGCCAGGGTTTTTGAGATAGAGTATACAGAAGTAGTTTACCATTCCCTTGTTCTGTTGGCACTCTGGGATTGTGCAGCTTGCCCAAGGCCAACATGAGCTAGCTTTTCTCCCAAGAGGAACAGTGGAGAATCAAACTCTCAAGGAACCATAAAGTATTATAGTTTATTTTAATTTCATGTTCTTATATCCTGTCTATAGTGTGGAAGTGTCTCCCTAAAAACTAATGCAGTAAGATGGAGCAATTGCTAGTAAGTTAAACTTCCTCTTTAAAATGTTGTTTCAAAGGAAGAAACAATAACAAATAGCCATCGTGTGTACCTGTAAGTAAGAAAAGTCATCACATTTGTGAAAGCTTGTTGAGCATCCCAAAACATACAGGTACCTGCTGCTATATGGTGTGATCTGCTCCAGGAAAGCAGCATTTATAATTGGAAAAGCAGCTGAAATTTAATGCATCACCTGAGGGGAGAATGAAGGACAGATTATGAGACAGACATTGATTGGTGCTAGGATGCTCAAAATTCGATAAGACGGCAACTCCCAACATTCATCACTTGTGGCTATAATTTAGGTGCTGGTGGTTGTAATCCAACAACATCAGCACCTTGCCCTCTCCTGAATTAAAGAAATCCATGCATAGATAGATATGGGTTAGAGCCATGCTTCGTGTACACCTTTTTAAATTGAGGGGGCTTTAGTTAGTTATGGACCCCACCTGTATTTTCTAGTGAAGATGTAAAATGGAATGAAATGGGGATCCACAAACAATGATAATCCTTAAATATGGTTATTTTTGTTACGTGCCATCGGATCACCCACAACTCATGGCGAACCTATGAATGAACTATCTCCAAAATGTCCTGTCCTTAACAGCCCCGCTCAGCTCCTGTAAACTCAATGGTGTGGCTTTCTATTAGGAAGTACAGTGGTGCCTCGCTTAGCGAATGCTTCGTTTAACGATGAATTCGCATAGCGAGGGGGTTTCTGGGGGAAACTACTGCCTCGTATAGCGAGGCTGTCTATGGAGGAAACTCGCATAGCGATGTTTCCCCCATAGGCCCCCGGCGGGCGCTTTGGAGCGGCCGCGGGGAGACCTCTCCCGCGGCTGCTCCAAAGCGCCTGCCCTGAGAATGCCGGCTGGCTGGCCGGCGCTTCGGAGCAGCCGCGGGAGAGGTCTCCCCGCAGCCGCTCTGAATCGCCGGCCAGCCTGCAGGCATTCTCCGGGCGGGCGCTTTGGAGCGGCCGCGGGGAGACCTCTCCTGCGGCTGCTCCAAAGCGCCTGCCCTGAGAATGCCGGCTGGCTGGCCGGCGCTTCGGAGCAGCCGCGGGAGAGGTCTCCCCGCAGCCGCTCTGAATCGCCGGCCAGCCTGCAGGCATTCTCCGGGCGGGCGCTTTGGAGCGGCCGCGGGGAGACCTCTCCCGCGGCTGCTCCAAAGCGCCTGCCCTGAGAATGCCGGCCGGCTGGCCGGCGCTTCGGAGGGGCCGCGGGGAGGCCTCTCCCCGCGGCTCCTCCGAAGCGTCAGCCAGCCCCAGCTGGTAGCCTGCCCGGGCCGCCTACCCGAGCCGTTCTCGGACGCCTGGAAGTCCGAGAACGCCTCAGGTAGACGGCCCGGGCAGGCTACCAGCAGCGGGGACAGAGGGGGGGGGGTATCCAGAAGGTTTCCAGGTGAAAGCCTGGAAACCTTCCGGACACCCCCCCACCCTGCAGCCGCCGCTTGAAGCCTGCCCGGGCCGCCTACCCGAGCCGTTCTCGGACGCCTGGAAGTCCGAGAACGCCTCGGGTAGGCGGCCCGGGCAGGCTACCAGCAGCGGGGACAGAGGGGGGGGGTATCCGGAAGGTTTCCAGGTGAAAGCCTGGAAACCTTCCGGACACCCCCCCACCCTGCAGCCGCCGCTTGAAGCCTGCCCGGGCCGCCTACCCGAGCCGTTCTCGGACGCCTGGAAGTCCGAGAACGCCTCGGGTAGGCGGCCCGGGCAGGCTACCAGCAGCGGGGACGGGGGGGGGGGTATCCGGAAGGTTTCCAGGTGAAAGCCTGGAAACCTTCCGGACACCCCCCCACCCTGCAGCCGCCGCTTGAAGCCTGCCCGGGCCGCCTACCCGAGCCGTTCTCGGACGCCTGGACGTCCGAGAATGGCTGGGGAAAGCAGCGCGGGGAGGCTTCAAGCGGCGGCTGCAGGGTGGGGGGGTGTCCGCTCCCAGCGACCCCCCACGGCTTGGATCCAAGCTGTGGGGGCAGGCTGAGAGGGTGGTGGGATTGGGATGCCTTTCAGGCATCCCGGGTTTGGATCCCACCCGCCGCCGGTTACCCTAACCGGCGGCGGGTGGGATCCAAGCCCGGGATGCCTGAAAGGCATTCCAATCCCACCACCCTCCCCCCGCGGCTTGGATCCGAGCCACGGCGGCTACCCCAGCCATGGCCGGACTCTAGGGAGTCAAGCCATGGCTGAGTTAGCCGCCGTGGGTCAGATCCAAGCCACGGGGGGAGGGAGAAAACCGGATAATCCATTCCTATTGGAACGGATTAACCGGTTTCCAATGCATTCCTATGGGAAATGGTGCTTCACATAACGATGTTTTCACATAACGATGTTTTGTTTGGAACCAATTAACATCGTTATGTGAGGCACCACTGTAGATCCATCTCATATTTGGTTTTGCTCTCTTCCTCCTGCCTTCCACTTTTCCCAGCATTATTGTCTTTTCCAGAGAATCCTGCCTTCTCATGATGTGCCCAAAGTAGGGCAGCTTCAGTTCCAATATTTGTGCCTCCGGAGATAATTCAGGCTTGAGTTGATCTTGTATATTCTGCAAATGCTAATTTATTGAGTAAGCATTTGTCTTCAACCCCTTGCAGGAACTCTGGGGTTATTAGACTATATGCAACTTTGTTAGGGAGATGGTCTTACTCATGCAGTGTTGCATCTAGTAAATCTCCATTTGTCTCGTCCTTGCAGGCTGGGAGTGGGGAAGTGCAACATTCTTCTTCATGATGTGAATGATGAGGATTTTTCTGGTGGCTAGATTGCACAAGTAGACAAGAATGAGGAATTTAGGAAACTTTCTTTCTCACCCTAGCTGCAACAGTACTGTGGGATCGGGGTTTTAGACCAAATTAATGTCTGATGTACCACCGCTGATGCTTGGTGGAAAGCTACAATTCAACAGTAGTGTGAGATTTAACATCTTGAAGAGTGAGTGATCTTGGCGTCAGCACGTCTTGGCAAAAGCTTGGCTACTTACGAAAAACGTATCAATTGTACAGTAGTCAAGTGATATTGATGAAATTGCCCATTTTGTTGATCTGTACAGTTCTTTCCCACAGTTTGTACATAAATGTGGGCAACCATTGTGTATATGTTAATATTTCCAAATGGATAGTAACCAATAAATTATATATGAAGCAGTGGGCTTCCATGCATGCAGGCTTGGATCAAATAAAACTTTACTTTTCAAAGTATCACGAGACTCGTTGCTTTTGCTGCAGCTACCCCTCTGAAAGACATACAGTTTCATTATAGTAAAGTCCATTTTGAAATTGGTACTGTCTTCACCCTCCTGATTTGCAGCCCTAAGAGTATTTGGAGTCGTTTGTCTTACAAAATGTGGTCTGTTCCTTCAGTACGGTTTAAAATAATAAAAGCTTCAAAGTATTTATGAATAAAATCTCTTCAGTGGGAAATGAGAACCACACACAGTGCAAAGGTTTGGAGTAAGATGAAAGGAACTATATTGGACTCTGTCATCCCTGTTACATCTTGACAGAACACTGTCTGACTCAATTATAGAATCCCCTGAAAATAGAAATCGAACTCTGAAATGCCAACATTCGCTCACTTATCTATTTTTATGTCCCGGACAAGGAAGAATGCATCCCCTTTGAACGTGGAAAAGGTGTTCCGTGCTTTCAAGTCTTCTGTACAGTTGAGAGCTGTGAAATAACTTTGTTTTGAATTTTGCAATAGTCTTGAAAGGAATTCCAGGTAGAGTAGAAACGTTTGCTGCCTGCATCTTATTTATGTCATTGAACGCCTGACTGGAATTCTTTCTAGTAGTTTTACATCAAATCACTCTCAAAATGTTAGCCCATGGGTTGTCTAGATGGGAAGAAATCAAGCAGGTTGTCTAATCAGGTATAATCAGCTTACGTTTCATATTCTTGGTACCAACTAGAACTGCTTACTCTTGTTTTAAGCAACCCTGCTGCCAGTTGGGAGTTTCTCTCTGATTTTGTATTTGCTGTTCTAGTATAATTTTGGATACTTCTTACAAATGCAACTCTAGGAGTTGAAGAAATAAATTGTACAGAAATTAAAAAGTAGCCAAAATCATTTTGTCCATGTAATGTAAATGGCATAACCTTTTGCACCAGATTGCTGGAATTTAGGTCAGTATAGACATTATCTGTTGTGTAACAATGAATGCCGCTCAGCATGCAACAAATAATGCTTACTCAAATTGTAATGTGCAGCAGTTCCCCAGCAAAAATCATGCCATTTGTGTTATTCTGGCAGTAGGATTTTGGCCCATGTATAATGTCAAACAATGTCAGTCTGGCAAATGAACACATTTGTTGGGATTATCAGGTGGTTTTGGGGCCATAGTTTAAAACTAGCCAGTTGCATCCTGTCAGGTGGTTGGGAATAAAGAAATGTACTGACCTGGCTCTGCAAATATGGCATTTGTTGATTAAACTGTAAATCTTGTTCGAATTGATTCACAGTCAACAAGGCAAACCAGTAAATTCATGGTTAAAACATAGAGTATATTGGCATCTCTTTACTTTCCTCTACATACACTTATTGGAAATACAGTTCATAGCATATACACCCATGTTATTCATGGACAGTGCTGGTGATAGGAGAAGCATCCATCACTCATGTGGTAGAACTTACTTCATCTTCTCTCTATCAGCAAATGATTAATCAGGCTTCTTCTGACTTTCCTGCTATTATTTTAGTACATCTGTCACCCCATCCTATGTTTTTTTCCACATAATTCCCATGTTCTGGACTTGTGCAGGACTTACATCAAGTCCTTGCTTCCTAGAAAACTCTGAGAAAGGAGGAAAAGAGGGTTTTTTTGTCATTTCCCTCATTTCAAGGTGAAAGTATTTTCTTTCACCTTGCCTTCCATCTGAAGGTCATGGAGAATTCATCAGATCGATCTGAGAATGTAGTGTTGGTCTATTTAGAAGGCTGGTGTAGTTACTGAATCATTCAGATATCAAAGAATTATCTTGATCACTCGTGGTCAATGTTCCCTCTAATTTTCAGTCCTGCTGAGCAGGGTTCAAGGTATACGGAGGAGGAAAGCTGTGCAGAGGGGGAAGAGTTTGACTCACTCGCACAATTGTGCATCTTAGAGAGGAACCTTGCCCTTCGTTCAAGACCTACCTTACACTTGATGCTCTGGAAAGCAAATGCACAAGCGAGATATCCCTTGTGTCATCTCTGCTGGATACCAGTGTGTGGCAGACTATTGGTTCATTAAGATGAAGACTAAAAAACGAGGGAGCACCAACTGTTCTTAGGCATTCATGCACACAGGGCACAGCTGCTATTCATTGCTTAAGTGTTAAACAAATTAAGGGAAGATTATCTCCATCAGTAGCTTTCAGCCATGGCAAATAAATGGAATCTTCCTTTGTCAGAGCAGTAGGCGACCTGAATAGCAGGGCTTGGGGACACCCAGGAGTAAGCCATCCTTTTGCTTTTTGGATGTTAGCCACAATAGAAAGCACAAATACTGGATTAGATATTCTGGTCCAGCAAGACAGTTCTTGTGTCCCAAATACTTGCCCCCATCTTATTAACCAACCTTCAAAAGAAAAGTGGCCTTTAGCTCTGTTTTTGGGTTGTCTCTGTGCAGTGCAAGGATTTAAGATAGTTTCTCGCATCCTGTGAGACTGCAATATTTTCTTTAAAAGGAATCTGTTCCTACAGGTCCAGGGTCTTCTATATTTGTGGAAGTGTTTAGCATATTTGTAACGCTAAATAATCACTTGTCTCTAAATATTTGACAGGAGTGTCTTCCGAGATGCCTGAATATTTCCTCCCCTTTCTTCTCTAGGATTACAATGATGAAATCCGACAGGCACAATTGCAGGAATTAACTTACTTGAACGGTGGCTCAGAAAACGCAGAAGTTCCAGTAGTTCGTGGAAAACCGACTTTGCGGGCAAGGGGGGTACCCACCCCTACCCTGGCAAGGTAAGGGGGTGCTTCATTTCTATACCTTTTACATGGGCAGAAGCGCTTTGCTAGTCTCTTTTATATATCCTCCTCTATAACCATTTGACTATGGTGTTACTGTGCTTTTTTGCTCACATTTACACATACTGTACACACACACACTCACATACACACACACATGAACTGGGGGAAAAGTTTCTTTACAAAAGGAGGCTAGTTCATTGAAGGTTAAAGGATTCCCCCTCCTTCCTGGAAAAAAAGCTTTTCTTTTATTAAGACATGTTGTAAAATAGAATCCTCCTTTCAGATAATACCACATGCAGGGACCATGTAGCGATATGGTTGTTTTGCTGATATTCATGGAGACAAACCCAGTGTTTACTCAGTATAGTGTAGCCGATAGAATGACAGACTAGGACGCAGGAGGCCCAGGTTCAAATCCTTGATCTTCCATGGAAGCTTGGAGAGAGGGGATAGCACTGATAAAACCAGTCCTTAAATATATTTCACTTAACGTTGAAAGTCCTCTTAGGGTCACCATAAGTTGTTTCCAACTTGACAGCACACACACATGGCAGGCAGGGAAAGATGGAAGCCGTATGAGGAAAAGGAAACGAGATAAGGTTTCATTCAGGGCTTGTGTGTTCATTCGGGTGCCATGATGTCCCGCAAACGAGAGGTGCATAGATCTGATTTCTGTGTGCTTTAAGCACATCTAACTGTGTAACTAACCGTGGCCAGTGATTTTCTGTTGCTTGGTATAATGCAAGAAGATACCGAAGATAAGGGAGGTTTGTGGGGTGGGGATGGAATGGAGAGAATAGCAGAATAGCAACCAAGGGGAAAATGAGCCACATTGCAAGTGAATACAGGGATGTGTTAGGATCCCCTTTCGATAACGGTACAATCCTTGTTTAGAAGAGGAGTGGATTTCTAAGAGGAGGCCAGGACTATCCCTGTCATTCAGAATGGGAACTCCTACTGTGACCCTAGTTGTCCAGCTAAGACCCATACTCTCATCCCAGGGGCTAACCATGGGACTTGGTGTGAGAAATGGAAAGCTGAGTTGGGAGCGTGTGTTGCTAAACGGGTTCTCCAAAGTAGCTCACCACTTCATATGATTCTTTTCTTTCTGGCCACACACAAAATACTACCCCCCTCCTTTCTCCATTACCCTCTGCTCCTTAGAAAACATTGCCTTTTTAATGGGATTTTGCCTAATTAGAGAAAGTGCAGAGTTCCTTTTCTGCACACTGTTTGTCAAGCAGTCCATCTGGGCTGCTTCAGAGCACCCACTTATCACAACAATACATCCACAACAAAAACACACTGATCACCCTATCTCCTGAAAAGGACAAAAAGCTGTTCCCACAGCTATAACTACTCAACTATCCAACAAACAGCAACAGAGCATGGACAGAGTTCCTACTCTGAAGATGCCTGCCAGAGACTGGCGAAACGTCAGGAAGAACAACCTTCAGAACACAACCAAAGAGCCCGAAAAACCCACAACACCCATCAGATCCTGGCCGTGAAAACCTTCGAGAATACATTAAAAGATTATTCTTTTTCAACACAATACACCATTGCCAGATGTATGCATGTCTTTCAAGTGCTGTGCCATTAAGAAAAGGGATTGGAGTTTATTCTGTGTACACATGTTTGCTTCTCTCTCTGCTTGTGTATGGGTGTTTGCATGTGTCAATGTCCCACTGGAGAGAAAAAGCAAATAAACATATTTAATACTTTGTTTTGCAGTTGCAAACAAGGTTCTCAGACAATAGATTGCAGTTTTGTCCAAATGCATTTCATCATGCAAAACACAAGCCAGTCAGCATGAAGTTCCTGGGTTTTCCTTTATTAGAATGTCACGTGCTGAAGGCTCTTGTCTTCTCTTAACTCATCCTAGCTTCCAGCAAGAACCCATGTTTGTGCATGATGAAATACAGTCAGAAGGGCTGCAATCAGGCATTCAAGACTAGAAACATACAAACACCCCTAGGAAACGGATGTCTCTGTGTCTTTTGTGACTGAGGTATATAGACTGTGGCAGATGTAAGGCTTCAGTCTTGAGCATGGTTCATGCATGTGAACCAAAATGTGATGTCTAGATCTCTGTTCTTCTCATCCAACCTTGTGCAGTAGATTTCTTCCCAGCTTCCAGTTTTTAAATCAGACAGTAGTTATATTTGCAGAAATATTTTTGGCCAAGCTGCAATTTGTATCTGTGGTTAAAAGCTTCTGGGTCCAGGTACACCAGAAGAATTTGCATTCATTCTAGCTAGGTCTTTGATAAGTTGGAATGTTCATAGAGTTAATGTATGCGTGTGATTTTTGTTTGATGTTGAGGATTAAAGCAATATGTGAATATATTGAACATTTCTAATGGCTTTAGAGCACTTTCTAAGATGGAAAATGCAAGGGATATCTTATGACATCAGGACCAGTGAAACCAAACTTTAAACTTTCTTCTTTGTGGCCTCCGTGAATCACACTGTGGGTGATCCACGCCTGCGCAGAGCTTCTTCAGAATATTCTAGAACTTTTGCGGTAGCAAAAGACACATTAGAATAGACCCCTCCCCCTCTGTATAAGTACCTTGGCTCCACGACTCTCCCTTCAGTTTCTTTCAACCGCCGCGTTGAAGAGCCTCATACATCTATCTTCTGTGAGTCTCAAAGTCAAACAAATCCTTTTTTCTGCAGAACTCAAAACATTTTTTTCTCTTTCTTATTAATCAAAGATACAGATACGATTTTTCTTTTTCTTCTCTTTATTGTTCATGGCCTCTTTTCAAGCACTGTGATTTGCGATAAAAAGATCCCGCTATCAGATGGTCACGCAAAGTGCCTTTTTTGTTTAGGCGAGGCGCATCAAACCTCCTCATATCCTCATTGTAAAAATTTCAAACGAGGAGTCCTCCGTTTTCACCTGTCTCGACTCTGCCTCTGCCTCTGGGAACAGTCTTTCCACCTGGCGAAACCTAGGGTTCAAATTATGTATAAAACCACCTCACAAGCCAAAGCCATGGAAAAAGCCATTGTAGAATCATTGAAACATAATTCCTCTGCTACTCCATCTCACTCTGATGCGTTTTCCACTTCGTTGAAAACTTCTAAGACGCACAGATCTAAGCAGCTGACATCGAAAACTTCAACATCAAAGCTTTCCGGAAAGCGAAAGCCTCCTCCTGATCCGGTTCCCCGCAACCGTAACGATCTAAACAAACAAAATCAAAGAGCTCGGCAGTCCCGCCACAGCAGGTTTCTGAACCTGGCAGTTTAATTTCTGTACGTTCACCCTCTGATGATGAAGAAGGACTTCCATCTCATCAACTGGCTTCTCAGGCACCGACATTAGATGAGCGAGTAGACTGTCTTACTTCCTTACCTAATAGTTCCCAGTGCTTCTCTAACCTGCTGGCTGCAGATGCTCGACCAGCTGCCTCCTCCGGTCCGGTATTAGCATCGCACCAAAAATCTCCATCTCGACAACCTTCCGTGTCAAAGAGGCCTATATATATAAATTTGTTGTGTTGTTTAGTCGTTAAGTTATGTCCAACTCTTCATGACTCCATGGACCAGAGCACGCCAGGCCCTCCTGTCTTCCACTGCCTCCCGGAGTTGGGTCAAATATATATGTACAGTGGTGTCCCGCAAGACGGCCGCTCCGTTTCACGATGAAATCGCATCACGACGAAGTTTTTGCGATCGCAAAAGCGATCGCAAAATGATGTTCCCTATGGGAGAATTTCGCTTTGCGATGATTGGTTCCCTGCTTCGGTAACTGTTCATTGCAAAGTGATGATTTTCGCACAGTTGATCGGCGGTTTCAAAATGGCCGCCAGGTAAAAAACATGGCCGCCTGCTATTTTCTGGGATGGATTCCTCGCTGCACGGGCAGCGAAAATGGCCGCACTATGGAGGATCTTCACTGGACGGTGAGTTTTAAGCCCATAGGAACGCAGTAATTGGGTTTTAATGCGTTTCTATGGGTTTTTTTAATATCGCATGACGACGTTTTCATTCGACAGCAATTTTTGCGGAACAAATTAACGTCATGCGACGCACCACTGTATATATCTCCCCCCTTTATCTTCCTGCTTCCTTTTTCCTCAGTTAAATTGATGTTCTCTCCTCTCATCTTCTCCTGTCCCTGTACTGAAATAATAAAAATACATACATAAGAAAACTTGTTTCCCAAAGCTTTAGCAAGTTAGACCCTTTTTAGGATTCATAAAATCTTTTAAATTTAGCATCAGAAGTGCATGATTGCTGTCTCATAGCAGGTATTCATGCTTCTCTTTCTGTGAGTGAGATTGTTCAGGCATTTGCAAATTAAGTCACAAGCTTAGGGTGTGAGACTGTAGACGTTATGTAGCCTGTCTGTCTGGTTTAAGATCAACATGCTGTTTTATGTGACCCCTTGTTTCTTAGACCATGACCCTCTAGAGAGAGGACCATCAGGAGAAACCTTTATCTCGGTCCCACCACATTCACAGGTACACTTGGTGGGGTCTCTGTTGCTGCTCTGGGACTCTGGGACTCCCTCCCACAAGATTATTGTACTTTACAGGGTTTTTTTAAAAAATTTCTCTCTCCTTATAAAGGTAGGATAAGGTAAGGGGCAGCTGGGATAAGAGTATGCTCAGAGGGGGTGGATTTTAACGGATATATTACAAATCAATATTTTTCATAGTAATTCTATACATTCTCTTCTAGAAATAGTTCCACATATCATAAAGAAATAGAGACATTGTGTGAGAGGCAAAAATCAAATTCAGACAGATATATTGTTCTAATTATTGATTATGTAGCTGATAGTCTTTATCCATCATTTATTCTGTCTCTTCTGCAGCCATACAGATAACTAGATATCAGTCCACTATTCTATCTACCTTGTAACCATGTATATAATTGCGACCAAATTTTCCGATGGTCTTTTTTCTTTTTTGCATCTAGCCAATCTGACAGTATGTCTATTTCTGCAGTTTCAAGTATTTTATCTATCACTTCATCTGTTTGCGGTGTTCTAGATTCCTTCCAGTGTTTTGCAAAAATTATACTCTTGCTGCTGTTATAATATGAATAGTTAAATATGATTTTTCAGAGTCTAGTATATTTGGCAAGATATTTAATAGGAATAGTTCTGGTACCATCGGTATTGAAGTTTCTAATATCTTTTGTAGCGTCTGTTTCACTTTACTCCAGTATCTTTGGGCGTCTTTGCACATCCACCACATGTGATAAAATGTTCCTTCTTTCTGTTTACATTTCCAAGATATATTTGAAATCTGGGTGCTTATTTTAGCCAGTGTTGTGGGGGTCATGTACCATCTGTAGATGTTGTTATGTACCCTGTCTGTCTGGTTTAAGATCAGCATGGTGTTTTATGTGACCCCTTGTTTCTTAGACCATGACCTTCTAGAGAGAGGACCATCAGGAGAAACCTTTATCTCGGTCCCACCACATTCGCAGGGACACTTGGTGGGGTCACAGGAGAAGGCCTTCTGTGTTGCTGCTCTCAGACTCTGGAACTCCCTCCCACAGGATTCTTGCACTGTACTGTTTTGAATGTGTTTTGGTGTCACTTTCGTTTACTGTTTTTAGTGTGGCAAGTGTTTGATCCTTTCAGTATTATATACTCACTGTTAGCTTCACCTACAGTCTTTTAATGCTGTAAGCCACCTTGGGTACTTTTTAAAGTACAACCGTGGGGTAATAATATTTTAAATACACAAATGAATGGTTATGTGTGGTTATAAATGTTAAACATTACCTGTACTTGAAATCCATGAAACATTTCATATCCATATTGATATACTAAACCTGCTTGATGTGTTTGTGAAGCTAAAGGTTTTCTGTTCTCCAAAAGGGTTTTGATGGTCATTGCTCATTAGGATGGGAGTGGACATATCCTCAGTCCATCAGTGGTATATGTGCATACGGATGCCAAGTAGTATCTTTTGGTAACATGGCTGATTTATTCCTGGATACCTAATGCCGTTTTACAGATAAGGCAGCCAATTAAGTTGTAGAACCACCGTACAAATGACTGTCTCTCGCTGTCTTTCTTCCTTGCCAGCAGGCATAAAATAATCTAATGGCTTAAATTTAAGCTCATATGCAGAAGTGTTGAACTGATTGGATATACTTTTAAGGCAGGGGACCAACCTTAAAGCCCTTCTCTGCTATTATTGTGCACCGATTACTGCTATTGAGCAGTTACGTGCAGATTTCACTTCCGTGGCTTTCTGATTACAGAAATGCTTGTTTATGTCTGCATATGCTTGGCTGTTCATTTGCACTTAAGATTCCTTATGTGGCTGGAGCTTCTGTGCAGGACAGAAGAGGTTGATTAAGATGCAGAGAAAAGCTAATTGTGTGATGCCTGTCTTTACTGTAAAAATAAAAACTAGGGAGTATACAATTTTGTGAAATAAATGTTTGGTGCAGATAATCATCATTTTGAAAGCAGCTGCTCCGTATCAATAAGAAGGACCTTGCATCTCAGAGACAGAATGTGCTGAGATCTCTTCAGTGGGTCAGTTTCAGCTTGCAGCACTTTTTTTAAATCACCTCCAGTATTTGGAGAAGAGTGAGATCAAGTAGCAGACTATACGGGCTAGCTTCAGAGGTAGATCCTGTTCTTTTCAGACAAGGAATGTCTGAAAAACATGCCCACTCAAAGTTTCTTTAGTACAGCGGTGCCTCGCAAGACGAGTGCTTCAGCGATCGCAAAACAATGTTTCCTATGGGGTTTTTGGTGACCTGCTTCACTAACCGATTATTGCAAAACGAAGATTTTCGCATAGCTGATTGGCGGTTAAAAAATGGCCGCCCGCTGTTTTCTGGGATGGATTCCTCGCTGCACGGGCAGCGAAAATGGCCGCGCTATGGAGGATCTTCGCTGGATGGTGAGTTTCAAACCCATAGGAATGCATTAATCGGGTTTTAATGCATTTCTATGGGCTTTTTAAAATCGCTTTACGATGTTTTCGTTCTTCAGTGATTTCGCTGGAACGAATTAACATCGTAATGCGAGGCACCACTATCTCCTCTGTTTTGCTCACAGACCCAACTTGGCCTGCCTGGGGTGCTCATTATTCGTTTAGTTCTTTCTTCAGATATTACATTTATAGGAATGTTCGTTCACATTTGAAAAACCATAACCAGAAAGTGCTGGTTCTGAGTTTATGTCTGAGGAATCCTTGATATTTTGTTGGCCTCTCAGTTAGCTGTGAAAATCCTAAGAGCTTCTCATGAGGGCAGAATGGAACCTTTTTAAAAAAAGGCATTTGATTAAAGTGGTATTCTGCAAATTGGATCAGACTCGGCTTGAGTGCTAATCCCTGAGTTGCCATTTACTACAAGGAGTTTTCTGGATTAAAACAACAACAACAAAAAAATCTGAATCTGAATTGTTTTCTTCTTCTTAGAGCCCGTGGAGGTGTGCCACCCCCACCGACTGGTGTTCCACGAGGGGCTCCAGCACCCAGAGGAGTACCCCCTGGTAGAGGTCCCATCAGTCGTGGCCGTGGTCTTTTAACTCCCAGAGCAAGAGGCGTTCCTCCATCTGCAGGCTACCGATCACTTCCGCCTCCTCCAGCACAAGACACGTATGGAGAATATGTAAGTAGAATCGCCCTAGAAAATGACTGATAACAGGAAATCTTCGGAAAACACACATTCCGCTTAGCGATTAAGTGTTTTAACTTTAAGACACTCAAATGCTTTCTGATATCTTTGCCATGGTAAGAGGGCAAAGGGGGCAAGCAAGTGGCAGCAGGGGGTGAGATGGAAGGGAGGGGACAGAAATAGAAGATCCATGCCTAGGATCTCTACTTTGAGCGGGGAAGCTGTACTGAAGGAGTGAGGTGGGCTCAGTTGGTTCTTCCTGAACCTCTGCTGATAGTTTAGTGAGGATGGGAGACAAGGTTGAGCATCTTTGTCCATCTCAGGGATGCGTGGTTTGGAAATGTTCTAGAAAGAAAGGGTTAATATGGCCTCTTGAAAACAGATTCCTTATCTTAAGTACTGGGTTCAGTATTGAGCCCAATATTGATATAATGTATAGAACTGGCGTTGAACTCTGGAAACTTCAGCTGTATTTGCTACTCATGTGTTGAATTTCAACTTGATAACGTTGAGTCAGTTGTCACATCTCTGAAAGGTACCTCAGAGGCTTGTTGTGAGGGTAAAATGAAGAGAAGTTTGGTATATCTCAAATATTTACCTGAAATTTTGGGTTAATCTAAGGAGCATTGGTGAGTAGGGGATGCGGTCGGGGAGAAGGGAAGGTGGGGTACCTGTAGATAGAGGAGGAGAGGCTTCATGGGATAAACTGGCTCCAACTATTTAGTGTTTAAGTGATTGAAGCCAGTTCTTTGAGTAAGACCCAGAAATGAACTCTCATCCAGTGCAAGGGGCTATGTGCTAGCATAATATGATCACCTTAGCCATGCCTAGTGTGAGCTGCCGAAGCACCCTACTTTTAAGTAGTGGTGCAGTTAAGGAGGAAGAGGGGGCTTACTGGGATCAATGGGATGGTCCATCAAACCCTCCTTTTTTCATCTGTAATGTTAGCACTGGTTTGCTCAGTAGACGAATGGCAGATACTCCAGATTCTAATAGATAGGATTTCTGTGCTTACTTTTTCACTTGGCTGTAAAAAGAATGCTCCTTCTTTTCTTTGGGTTAATAATAATAAGAAGAAAATTTCCTTTGTAGCTGATCTATTTTAATTTCATGTAGAAAGTAGCTTTTTACTAGTTAGTTATATGCCGTCAAGTTGGAACTGACTTATGGATACCCTAATAGGGCTTTCAATATAAGTTAGATGTTTAAGGAATGGTTTTACCGGGTCGTCAGTGAGTTTCCATGGTCAAGCGTGGATTTGATTCCAGGTCTCCACAGATACCTAGTCCTTTCCTCTCTCCACCATCCCACAATGGATACATTTATTTACTAGCCATGGACAAATAGTTATTGAGCTCGTTGCTTTACTGGAATCTTCTTTTCTACCAGAGACCATTGTATGGCTGCCGCAAAAGCTTTGTGGATGATTTATGGGGCATCCTCTAGCCCTGATAAGTCCCACTTGTGACTTGTCCTACCCAGGGTGGTCCTGGATAATAGGACTACAGTACATCATCTGTAGGACCACAGGTTTACCACCCCCAGTTGAGACATAGAGCCCATTTGTACATTAACTGAGGTCATTCAATTTTGCCATCATTCAGTGTGATCCTAGGACACACACAAACTCATGTTACAAACTTTAAAGGAGATTTGTTACGGAGTTCTGCTTAAAGAACAGCTAATCCGGTGTCCAAAAATATCTACTATTCTCTGGAATAGAGCCATAGAATATGTCACCATACCTTAACTTTGGTCTTTCCTAATACAGTCGTACCCCGCTTTACGATTGCCCTGCATTATGACGAAACCGCATTATGTTGAAGGTTTTGGGATCGCTTTTGTGATCGCAAAACGATGGTCTGAATAGGCTTTTTTAGCTTTGCAATGAATGGTTCCCTGCTTCGGGAACCGATTCTTTGCAAAATGACAATTTTCCTACAGCTGATTGGCGGTTTCAGAATGGCCACCAGGTAAATAAAATGGCTCCCCGCTGTTTTCTGGGACGGATTCCTTGCAAGACAGCCATCGAAAATGGCTGCCCTATGGAGGATCTTCGCTGGACGGTGAGTTTTTAACCCATTGGAACGCATTAAACGAGTTTTAATGCATTTCAGTTGGTTTTTTATTTCCGCATTACGACGTTTTCGTTCTACAGCGATTTCGCTGGAACGAATTAACGTCGTAATGCGAGGCACCACTGTATATTGTGCCAAAGTTATCAATATGTTTGGAATCGATCAATACCTTTCAAACCAACTGCTTCTTACCCATTTCTACACCTATAGGCAGAACTCCAATAGCAAGTCATGACTATCATAGAATCACAGAATAATGAAATTGAAATAGTTCTATAAAGCCTTTGAGTTCAACCTCCTGCTCAATGCAGGAATACAAGAATATCTGTTTGGTGGTTGTCTAAATTTCTTGTGAATGCCTACATTGTTGGAGCACTTACCTCCTCTCGAGGTAGATTCCATTCTCATACTGCTCTAATAGTTAGGATGTTTTTCCTGATATTCAACCGAATCTTGTGCCCATTGTTGCATGTTCTGAACTCTGGGATGATCAAGAAGAGGTCTTGCCCCTTTTCTGTATGAGAGCCTTTCAAATGTTTAAAAAGTGCTATCACATCTCCTCTCAGTCTTCTTTTTTTCAAGGCTAAACATGCTCAGTTTTTTCAGTCTTTGCTCATAGGGCTTGGTCTCCAGCCCCCAGATCATCTTTGTTGTCCTCCTCTGGACTTGTTCCAATTTGTCAGCATCCTTCTTGAAGTGTGGTGTCCAGAACTGGACACAAAACTTAAGGTGAGGCCTAACCAGTGTCAAAGAGAGGGTAACTAGTACCTCATGGGATTTGGAGACTACCTCTGTTAATCCAGCCTAAAGTAGCATTTGCCGTTTTTTTTAGCCACATCACACCGTTAGCTCATATTCAGCCTGTGATTTATGACTGTTTCAAGATCTCTCTTGCTTGTAGTAATGCACAACCAGGTATCTCCTTGTAACTGTGTTTGGTTTCTTTTTCCTAGGTGCAGTACTTTGCACTTATCCCTGTTAAATTTCATTATGTTGTTTTCAGCCTGGTGCTCCAGCTTGTCAAGATCATTCTGAATTTTGTTTCTGTTTCCCAGGGTATTCCTTATTCCACTCAATTTTGTGTCATCCGCAAATTTCATGAGCATTCCCTGCACCTCCTGATCCAGGTCATTAATAAAAACGCTGAAGAGCATAGGGCCCAGGACTGATCTTTGGGATACCCCACTTGTGACCTCCTCCCAGTTAGAGAAGGACCCATTAATCATCACCCTCTGAGTACGATTTTTTAGCCAACTGTGTATCCACCTGATGCTTGATCTATCCAGCCCACACCTAGTTAGCTTGCTAATCAGAATATCATGGGACACTTTGTCAAAAGTTTTGCTAAATCTACAGCATTCCCTCCATCTGTCAGAGAGGTTACCTGATCAAAAATGAGATGAAATTAGTTTTGACAGGATTTGTTCTTGACAAATCCATGTTGACTTCTACTTATTACTACATTGTTTTCTAGGTAGTTGCATAATTTGTTCCAGAATTTTGCCTGGGATCGATCTGTAGCTCCCAGGTTCCTCTTTTCTTTTCTTTTTGCCCTTTTTAAAGATAGGGACAACATTAGCCCTCCTCCAATCCTCTGGCACCTCCCCCATTTCCCATTATTTCAAGACTGTAATGGACAGCAGTTCTGACAGTTCTTCAGCTACTTCCTTCAATGTTCTCAGATGCAGTTCACCCAGCCATAGAGACTTGAACTCTTTCAAGTATGAGGTAGACCTGTTGAATCTTTAGGGGTTTGGTGAGTCAGCTCCACCGTAAGTTCCACTGAACTTGGAAATAGTTCGCTCAGACCTAAAGAAATGGCAAAGTATGTGCCATGCTTTCATAAAGATACACATTCTTTATCAGCCAATCTTTATGGATGCCAAAGATTAGTTCCCAGAATTTTCCCTAGCTTCCAGAGAAAGCCAAAGACATTTATGCAGGTCCTTCTGTTTATTACTGGTAGCATTTTATGTTGGCTTTCACAGGTTACATTGAGGTGTGACTTTCAGTGCTGTGACCTGTTGAACAACGTCTAACACTAAACTGGTAGTTTCAATTGGATTACCTTTTTTGTGTTGGAAATATTAATTAGAAGTGAGGATTAGGCTATTGCTCCAGCGTATGTTTATGGGGAGGTAAATCCCATGGGATTCAGATGAGCTGACTCTAAATTGAATGTGGCAAGGACTAGTAACATTCAGTGGTGACAGTATTTAGGTATCAGTTCACATAAGGTGGTCACCAATGAAGTTCACATCTTTTCAGCTGATGGGCACTTTTATCAGATCAAGCCTTCTCCCTAGGTTTCCTGTTGTGGGATCCAAAGAAAACAGGATGCCTTTTCCTTCTGTTTTCTGTCTCTGCGTTCTGTCATGCCTTAAAGCTGTGGGCCAATCAGATTTATGTGCTTCCTTTCAAAATACTGCTCATGCTACTGATGCTGTCACTCAAATTCACAGACAGGCCCCTTTCAAGATACAATATTTGTGTGTGGGGGTGTGTAGTTTAGTATAGTGTAGTGTTAAAATAATTAAGGAGATATAGAAAAAGTTGCCCTGAAAATGAAAGTGCTTTTAAAATTGTGTTTGAACAGTAGTTTGCTGTAGACATTGCAAAACAATTAGCGGGCTCTCCAGCTGTGCAAGGTCACTCTACAATAATGCTCCTGACATTCAAACATATTTTAGAAATGATAACAAAGCATAAACAAAGTACGCAGGACTTATAATATGTGCTCAATATCTTGGAGCTACAATACTCTGTCATAGCAACAGTTGTGATTTCCAAATCTTTTATGCTACAGGATTTTGTTCCTCCAAACTATGTAAAAATTTTAATCACAACAATGATGTTATTGTGGCAGTGTGCCAGAAGTTAAATTACAAAACTTTGGAGTTACAGTAAGTGCAACAACAGTTAAGATTTCCATTATTATTTATTTTGGAGGGACTCAAGGCCCCTGGCTTTCCAAGTCCCTGGAAAAGAGATTGTTGACACAGAAGAGGTGTGGACAACTGAAAGAATCATAAATATAGGGAGATAAAAGACGCACACAGGCAAGGTGGATAAAAATCAATTTAAAAAACTGTTGATTTAAATCACAATTCAAATCAATTCAAATCAAAACAATTGATTTTTTTATTAAAATTCTAAAAAAAATCCAATTTGTTATTTAAATCTCAATTTAAATTCTGGTTTAAATCTCTCTCTCTCTCTCTCTCTCTCTCTCTCTCTCTCTCTCTCTCTCTCTCTCTCTCTCTCTTTTGCAGTTTTAATTCAAACTGTTACTTATACCATGATTTAACTCAATTCTATTTAAATCAAATCCACCCTGCACACAGGCATTCAGGAATTAATCACATTGCAACTCCAAGCTACTTTTGGTACCAGACATCAAAAAGCAACAGTCATATAGCACTGCAGCAGTTTCATTTCCAAAAACCAACAACACAGTGAACATGGATTTTCCTTAATAGATTCAAACTGATTTGGCTGGGTGAGCATTTAGAATTATTTTGAATGTGTCCTTCCTAGAATCATAGAAAAGTGAAGTTGGAAGAGGCCTACAAGGCCATCGAGTCCAGCCCCTGCTCAGTGGAGGAATGCAATCAAAGCATAGCTGCCAGGTGATTATTTAAGTTTTTATTGAATGCTTCCAGTGTTGGACCACTCACCAACTCCCGAGGTAATTGGTTCCATTGCTGTACTGCTCTGCCAGTTTTATTTATTTATTGTCATTGTAAGTATATACATAGTATACCCATACAATGAAATTCACAGACACCCAGGAACCAGACACATGCACACACATAAAATTCCCCAAACACTCCCCACCCACTAAAAAATCCCCCAACAGTCCCCACCCACTAAAAGTCCCCACTAAAAATACAAACATCTACACCGCAGGCCAAGTAACACAGTCCAACTAACTATTCACTACTGGTGGTCTTTAAGCTCATTATTAAGTGCAATTATAGCTCTGGGATAAAAACTATTCAGAAAATGTGTGGTCCGAGTCTTAATTGTTCTATATCTTCTGCCAGACAGCAACAGTTCAAAAAAGTTATAAGCAGGATGGGAAGAGTCTCTCAGGATGCTGTGTGACTTCCTCAGACAGCGGGATGTGAAGATGTCATCCAGGGTTGGTAGCTGGAGCCTGATGATATTCTGGGCAATTTTAATGGTTCTCTGTAGAGCTTTTTTGTCCGCTACAGAGCTACTCCCAAACCATGCCAGAATGCCATAGGTTAGGACACTCTCAATGATGCTACGATAGTATGACAGAAGTTAGGATGTTTTTCCTGATATTCAACCAAAATTTGGCTTCCTTTAACTTGAGCCCCTTGTTGCATGTCCTGCACTCTGGGCTGATTGAGAAGAGATCTTGCCCCTCCTCTGTATGACAGCCTTTCAGATATTTGAAATGTGCTATCATATCACCCCTGAGTCCTTTTTTCTCAAAGCTAAACATGCCCAATTCTTTCAGTCTTGGTTTCCAGCCCCCTGATCATCCTTGTTGCCCTCCTCTGAACTTGTTCCAATTCTTAATCTGCTGAGAGGCTAAGGAAGCTATTTTCTTTTGTATATTCTTACTTTTAAGAACTGTGATGTTTTGGAAAAGTATTCTCTGCATTTTGCCGTTTCAGTGTGCCTTTTTAAGCTCTAAACCAGCAATGGCGAACCTATGGCATGCGTGCCACAGCTGGCGCACAGAGCCCTCTCTGTGGGCACGCGAGCTGTAAGTCGCCATCAAGAAATACTTACCCGTCCTCCAATCCCGGGTTTGGCACTCCCCTCTGCTGGTGCAGTGGTCCAGCAGAGGGGTGCAGTGGCCACCATTACTGGTCTATCCCAATGGGGGATTGGAGGACTGGTAAGTATTTCTTTGTTAATACCGCCCATAGGAAAAACAAGCATTTAACTCTTGCAGTGCAGGAGCAGTTGTTTTTTCTAAACAAAAACCTCAGTATTCGGATTTTAATTGCAGTATTGGCACTTGATTTTGTGTTGCAATTTGGGTACTCGGGCTCAAAAAGGTCCACCATTAGTGCTCTAAACATTTGCATTTTAGAATGTAATTGAAACATTCTCATTGTTCGTCTTTACTATTAAAGATACCTTACTGCATTTTGGATTGAATACTGACTTAAGTTTTTGCCTGTAATTTAAGCTTAGTTTCCAAATATTTTTAAGTATTTCTGTCTATAGTTTTTTGCATAAAAGACTGTACGGCTGTTTTCAATAAATTTTGACTTTTTACTTGGAAGTCATAGGCATCCTTCAGTCTCGAGAGACTATGGTAACAAGCTCTGTATGGAGGACTTGGAACAGCGTCTAGTGTTTTGACGCTGTACACAAAGCTGGAATGTCCTCTCCAGGGCACGAAGCCTGGGTAAAAGAATATGGAGGATAGGCTGTTACCCAACCAGCAAATCCCCCCTCTCCACGTCACTGAAATAGTCCAACGGAGAGGCAAGAGCCAATACAACTGGTTCCAGCGATGTCGCAGGAGTTGGCAGAACGACACAAACTGCCTCCGGGATTCCGGCTCTGCATTTTGCCTCGAGGTTAACTCCTGAATCCTTTTCCATCCGTGGATATAGCCACAAGGCAGTGGAGGTTTGAAGTCAGTGTTTTCCTTCTCCTAGATGGGCTGCCTTCCAGGGCTGAACAAGTCCCACCTACCCGGCCTGTTCCCTCACGGCATGGAGGATGATGGCAGCGCCTCAGTGGGGGTTTGAAGTCAGAGTTTTCCTTTCCTAAGCACAAGCTGCTGACAAAGTGCTGGATGAAGCTGCCTTTCTTCTTCCATTTCTGATTATGGTGTCATGCCTCCAATTTCATATCTTCTTCAGAGTCGTTGTAACTTATGGTCACTGGTGATTCTTCCCCGCTGCCTATTTCAGTCTCCAAACTGTTAGAATACTTCAGCTGATGTTTTGTTGGAGGAAAGCTCTTTTGCTTTTTGCACTTTTTGGTTCTCAGAAGTTACCACTTCATTGCAGAAGTTTTTGGTGCTTCTGCAATGAAATCAGGCTGTTAAAGCAGCCCTTTAGGATTCAAAAATCAAAGGTATATTTTAGAATGCCCAATAGTATGTTTCGGGAAACCTACAAGCAGATTTTTAAAAGGAGTACCCAGAAGAAACCTTTCCTCAACCACCTCTATGTCAGAAACATCCTGCTCAGTCCAGTGAAATAGATTTGACTTCCTCACCCCAGTTGTTTTGTTGAAGGAAAGGTCTTCTGTCTTTTCCACTTTTTGGTTTTCAGGAGTTGTTGTCAGGCTGCTTTGCTCTGTTGAGGACATGATGACTCTACCAAGTTGACAAAAAGTGACATCAAAAAGTGTGTTCAAGGTATTGTTACCTGGTCTGGGGGTGCCCTTCCCAAGGTTGCTAAGCCACATGGGTGTTGTAGAGTACCTGCACAAACATCAGTCCCGTTCATGGGAGGCAATAGGGCTGCAGCTTTAATGAGAAACTGGGGAACAAACCTTTTCAAGGGCATCTGATCTTCCATATGTTGCCTAGTGCTGGTAATACTGCATAAGGCTCTATGGCACAGATAAGAAACCTGATGCCTCTTTCATGTTTGAGGCTACAGTTAGAACAGGCCTGAGGCAGTTTGGGGGAACTATGGGAGTCTTGATGCAAACCTCTGTAGAGCACTATGTTGGGAACTAGGCCAGCTGGAATTCTGGAAGCTTTAGTCAAAAATTCTAAACGGAGTTTAGTACATCTGCTCCTCAATAAGCTGACAAGGTGAAACTAAAATCTGCAAAAATATCAAAGTAGACTCATTTTAACAGAACTGGCATGGGAGAGCTACAATATGGGAAAGCAGGGAGAGTCTCTATCACTAACTTTTTTTGTAAGAGGGGCACAGCTATGCTAGGTACATACAAGGGGTACTTATAACAGTTTGCCCAAAGGAGGAATTACACAAGGGAGAGTATGTACTAGAGACTCAGCTTGGTAATTATGAAAGGGCAAAATGATTTTTTTTGTAGTTACACATAAGTATTTTTGTGCATATGGATTATAGAAGCGGTGTACAGTGGACCCTTGAGTTACAGACTTCTCTGGCCGCAAAATTTAGGTTTGACTTGCAGACTGAGATTTGACTTACAGACCAGAAAAAAACCAAAATGGAACAAAAACGGCCTGTTGCGGGATTAATCGGTTTTCAATGCACTGTAGGTCAATGGAGACTTGACTTACAGACTTTCTGACTTGAGAACCGCCTTCCAATACGGATTAAGTTCTCAAGTCAAGACCCCACTGTAGATAGATGACAGGAGGCAGAGGGAAGCAGATGGGGACTTTGAAGCCCGGGAAGCCAAAAGCCGGCAACGGGCGCGGAGCATCTTTAATAGTGAAAGGAATCAGCAACGGGCGCGGAGCGTCTTTCGGCTTTCGAAGTTATCCCCACTGCCCTCTGCCTCCTGTCCTCGTGGGGACAGGTGACAGAGGGCAGCGGGAAAGGGAGGCAGAGGGCAGCAGGGGTGGCTTTGAGTTTCCCGCCCTTTCCCCCTGCCTTTCGTAAGTTGAAGTTCCAGCCGCAAGTTGAACCAAAATTTTGCGGCCGGAGCTTTTCATACCTCAGCATTTTCGTAAGTAGGGACCTTTGTAGATTGAGAGTCCACTGTACATGTCTTGTTGCATCACAGTGAGAATGAAGACAACACTGTTTCCTGAGTTAGAGGAAGGACAGAGAATTGTGCAGCTGAGCAGTTTGGCTCACAGTGTTTGTTTCTGGACCTCTTCTCCAGCACACACACACACCCTACCCCTGGAATCACCTCTCAAATACAAATTCAGAGGTTAGAATCTGATTACAGTGGTGCCTCACTTAACAGCGTTAATTCGTTCCAGCGAAATCGCTGTAGAATGAAAACGTAAAGCGAAAATAAAAAATCCATTGAAACACATTAAAACCCGGTTAATGCATTCCAATGGGCTAAGAACTCACCGTCCAGCGAAGATCCTCCATGTGGTGGCCATTTTCGGTGCCTGTATAGCGAGGAATCCGTCCCTAGGCACAGCGGGGAGCCATTTTGAAAACCCAATGATCAGCTGTTTTTGATCATCGTAATGCGAAGAATTGGTTCCCGAAACAGGGAACCGATCATTGCACAGCAAAATTCCCCCATTTAAAACATTGTTTTGCGATCGCAATTGCGATCGCAAAAACATTGTCGTGAAACAGATTCGTCCTAATGCGAGGTAATCATTAAGCAGGACACAACTGTACTGTATTAAAAAGGGGGAAATGCTTCTGTGATCACATGAAATAGTAGAAAGAAAGCTAGTCAGTACACGAGAAATAACTAAGTTGATTAAAAAGAGAATTTGTAGAGCATGGTAATAGCTGCAATTCTTTCATGGTAGCTATATGTTAACTAATGTAGGTTGTTTTATGCATCCTACATTACAACAGGACACATGTCTGTGTAGTCATGAATTGAGCAGAGAATGTTTTGGCTTGTCAAGTAAATATCAGTTTACCTGATATTATATCAGCATTCCCATCTGAAAAGCATAATCTTGCGCATATACAGAACAGGCACACAGCTTTTTTTAAGATGCCATTAATAGTGAAAGGAATCAGCCTTCTCTTCTGCTTGAAGTGTTTGGTATGTAGATTTCCATTAGTTAAAGGAATCCCAGTGTTTAAAGGTCCCTTATAGCTAGAGATGTAAAATGAAATTATATTATAGGCCTGATTCTGGTAGGAAGGCTGTTTCTGCTCTAGTGTTGTTGCTGCTGTCATTGCTTGTATCTACAACTGAAGTTACTTGTTAGCGCCGGCTTGGGTAAACCTGTTGATAAATGGGACTCATTAACTCAGTGCTCAAATAATCCTCATTAATTCAAGCTGGGATAGTAGCTGTATTTAACCTCTTTCATTTTCTAAGCATTGTTCAAAGGCCCAAAGTTAATACAGACCCTGTTGCTGTGTTCACCGTCTAATAGAATACAAACGGGAAAAGGAGAAACCAGTTAGAAAGCCCTCTTACGGTTCCTAAATTGGTTTTGACTTGACGTGACATAATACACACATATAACTCCAAGGGTTATGAGACACTTCTTTAAAAATGAATTCTAATTTCATTGACATTTAGAGGGCTTTAGTAGGCTAGTTACATAGTACAGACCCAAATCACTAGATTTTCTCTGAAGTATCTAAGGAGCATGGTTGTCCTGAAAAAAAGGACCATATTTTTAAATGGTGGTACTTCTTCCACCACTTAAAAATATAATATTGAATATAAGCCTATGTTATATCACCAGACAGAACTTCCTAAGATTACATTTCAAAAACAACAATGGCTGTAATTTCTCTTCAGCTTCATGTCTCTGAGATTTATTTAAAATTCAGAGGATATCAATTTATATGCAGAACTAGCCAAATTAGAATAAACGTGCCACACTTGAAACCTCAAACACAGAAAACATTAACATGAAGATGTCAAACCTAATTAAGGGCAGGCTTTAAAAAATTCTTGAGCTCCACTTGATGACTGCTATTTAAAGAGAATCCGTGGGCTGCAGAAGAATTTGAGATGAATCTCTTACCTTCTGTTTTGGTGCTGTAGTTCAAGTATACCATTAAGTCAAATCATCCCCTTAACAGAAAGGTTACTTTTTTTTTTTGCAGTGTCAGTTTTCCTTTCATGCTTCTGCCATAAGTCACATAATGCAGGTCATCTTGTTAAATCCAAGGCAGCAAAACTATAGACAGACAGATGGAGGAAATTTTTAAAAAATGGTATGCTGTTTAAAAAAAAGCACCTGTTAATATTGAAAGAAGAATAGCAGTAGAATAACTTAATGAGGATGAAGGTACTGTTCAAGTGGAAGAGGGAATAAGTTCTTTGCTTATGCCCTCTTCCAAATTTGGTATAATTTCCTCGGTATTGGGCCTTTCCTGTAAAAGGTTAAACAGAACAATTTACTCCATTTCAGAGATCATCTGTAGTCACTTAAGTATATCCTGTCTTCAGGGAGGAACTCTGTTTTCCCTCTAAGGGCACACTCTACTTGCTGAGCCAGAATGTTTTTGAGATCAGAGGAAGCCTTCAGATATCTTTCTTCTTTTGCTATGTCACATCCTGCAGAAGATGAAAATGCTGAGCTTTAGCAGGGCAGATCATACTGGGGACACTTGGACTTTTGCTAACTTTGGTGGGATGGGACATGCAGGTCTGGTTACGAGGGGGCTATGCTTCCATGTCTGTGCAACACTTAGGGACCGGATTGGAACAGGAGCCTGAAAAGAAACAAGAGGAAAGGGCAAAGGATGATTTTTCTCTGTAGATTCCAGGTGTGGAAAGGATGGATAAGAAGCAGGTGGCCACAACTCATTTCTTTCTGATCAGAGGCCACAGTAAGCAACCTTTGGGTCCCAACGTAGTTATTTGTGGAGTAAAAATACAGTGGTGCCTCGCTAGACAATGATAATCCATTCCACTGAAATAGCTGTTTAGCGAAATCATTGTCTAGCGAAAAGCATTTCCCCCTTGGAATGCATTGAAACCTGTTTAATGCGTTCCAATGGGGAAGAATTGTTGTTGTCTAGCGAAGATCGGCCATAGGAAAGCCGCTTTGCGAACCGCCGATCAGCTGTTTAAATCGCTGTCTTGTGAAGCTTAGGTCCCGAAAACAGCTGTTTTGCAAGCACAGAGGGAGCTGTCAAAATTGTTGTCTAGCGAAAATCAGTTTGCGAAGCAGGGACCAAACATTGTCCAGCGAAATTCCCACACAGGAATCACTGTTTTGCGAATCGCTATAGCGATCACAAAAAGTCAATGTCTAGCGAAAAAACTGTCATGCGGGGTAATTGTCTAGCGAGGCACCACTGTATACAATGATAAACTGGTAGGCAGGTTTCCAAACTACCGGTCCTTAGGCTAGAAGCTCCTCTTTGTTGATCTAGAGTGCAAAAATATGTTCAATGTGCCCAGTGGGGATTCTGTCGTTTCTCTTTAAATGACAGTTCCCCATGCTACACCCCCAACTTCTTTTGAAATGTCTATTTGCCATAGGACATTAAGGACTGTTGTTGAAGCGATAGATTTCCTGAGCTAATTTGAACACAGAGACTGTGAGCTTCATTCTACCTGGAGTCTTGGTATGTAATGGCCATCTACTAATTCTGGCTTTCAGGAAGGAGTATTACTTGGTCTAAAAAGCACACTTCCAAAGTAGTTCATTGAATTGTAATACCACCTTTGCATGGGATTGTTTTTCCAGGACTATGACGATGGATATGGCGCTTCATATGATGAACAGAGCTATGATTCTTATGACAACAGCTATAATACTTCAGCACAAAGGTAAGAAAGATCATCCAGTACATTTAGAATGGTTGATAGAACGAGCATGTATTAATAAGGTGAGGGGTATTAATTTTGGCTTACAGTCTTGAACTGCCTGACTCTTGTTAACAGGATAGGATTTCTTGATGCGAGAGTTAAGAGATAGAAAGCAAACTGGTAGCTGCATAGACTGCTTGCCTATCAGATCTGCTAGACTAGCCCGGTATTTTCCACTGATTAGTTACAGTTCTTTAGGGACTCAGGCACAGATCTTCCATCACCATCTGATGTAAGGTTTCATATGGGACAGTCTGCCCACAAAGCATATACTGTCCCACTGAGTCTCTGTTTGCTTTAGGGAGATAATTCATTTGTCCCTGATTCAGCCCATATCTCCATACATTGGATGACCATGCATTTTTTTACATATTCAAGTCACATGATATAGATTGAAAGCAAATCAGTGGCCTAAATTCAGTTGTTCCCAACTAGAGTAGATCCATTGACTCAAAGATTCCCATGTATGGTGACTTACCATTCAGCAGTTGGTTTAAATGGCCGTATTCCAGTTGGAATAAGCAGCTGGATATTACTCAGAAGCTCCCCCTTATGCTAAGACCAATTCGTCAGTCCCATGATTATGGGAACAAACTATACCTATAGTTTGAAGTGTGTTGGTCTGTTAGTATTTGATTGTATAAGTCAGTGGTCTGGAATCTTGGGTCCCCAGATGTTCTTGGACTGCAACTCTCAAAAGCCTTCCCCATTAGCTGTGCTGGAAAGGACTTCTGGGAGTTACAGTTCAAGAATGTCTCGGGACCCAAAGTTTGGAAACACAGATGTAAATGAATAATCTTGTAAGTGAGATTATTCATTTACATCAGTGTTTCCCAATTTCTTTACATAAAAAGCAAAACAATTTCATGCTGCTCTAAATTTCATTAGGTAATTAGATGTGGAACCTTATTTATTTCATCTCCTGGCGCTACATGACTATTGTGCTAGCAGGTAAATATTAAAGCCAAAGCAGTCCAGATTGTCATTAAATCAAGATAACAGTATGTGAGGTTTCAAATCTTAACTCCTGACTTTTCCAGATGAGGGAAATATTGTACTGCCACCCTTCTTCCAGTTTGTCCCTATTCGCAAAAGTGCCTTGGATTTATTAGGTTCAGTGTCCAGACTGTTCAGCACTTCACAGATATTTTTTTTTAAAAAAAGGAAGGAGGAAAGGAGTCAGGAAAAGGAGCACATTTGGGTGCCAATCAAGCCTTTAAAATGCTGCTGCAGCTTCTTCAGATGAGCCTCACACTTACACCAACCTGTGTCAGGCAGCATGACGTGGAGAAGCGTGAAGAGGTGGGATGAAGTGGCAGCCTCAGTTTCTTGGTGCAAGTGGGGAGCAAGGGCAGAGAAGGGTGAAAGGGCTTCTGAGAAGGAGGCTTTCAAAAATCAGTCCCCTGTCGTCTGATTCAAACCCAAACAAAATAAACCATTTCTTTGAGAATGGACAAACAGGCGTACAGAGTCACAGATCATGGCTTATGTTGTTTGGGGTGGAGGGTGAAGAATTCAGTGATACAGTGAGTGCTTGTATGTATGTATGTATGTATGTATGTATGTATGTATGTATGTATGTATGTATGTATGTATGTAATGTATGTATGTATGTATGTATGTAATGTATGTAATGTATGTAATGTATGTAATGTATGTCAGTCAATCAATAAGGATTATAATTTTGGAAAGTTCACACGAGCAAATCTGTAAAAGAGGCACATGAAAGTCACATTTTGTTGCTGACACTTTGTTTTGTGTTATGCATGCTCAAACACACTAAAACAACTGCCTCTTTGGGTGTGGGTGGAGGAATAGTGTATATATCTTTTGTCTCATGGGTGAGGACAGCTAAAAGCCATTACAGTTTTTTTTATTATTCTTGTGGTCTAACTAGACGTACAGTGGTGCCCCGCATAGCGACGTTAATCCGTTCCGGATTAATCGTCGCTATAAGGAAACATCGCTAAACGGATCCAAAAAACCCATAGGAACGCATTAAACTTAGTTTAATGTGTTCCTATGGGGCCCTAAACTCACCGTTCAGCAATGTTTCTCCATAGCGCTGCCATTTTCGCGCCCTCGGTAAGTGAGGGCAGGGCGCGAAAACACTTGCGGCGGCCATTTTGGGTGTCCAGCGGCCATTTTGGAACCGCCGATCAGCTGTTCTAGGAATATCGCGATGCGAAGATCGGTAAGCGAAACGCTTACCAATCATCGCAATGCGATTTTCGCCCTATCTTACCATCGCAATGCGGTCGCATTAGCAATCTAAAAAAAGATCGCTATGCGAATTTGTAGTTAAACGGTGCGCTCGTTATGCAAGGCACCACTGTATACCATTTTACTGATACTAAGGAAGTGCATTTCCAGCATATAGTTCATGGAAATGTTAGCAGACTTGTAAATGAATTATCTTTGGAAGCAATTAGAATGTATGTATATTGAACCTCTTGGGATTTGTGCTGGCTTTATTCACTCAGCTCTATTGACTAAAGTGAGAAGGATGATGTAACTCTTTAATGTTCAGGGGTAATGTTCAGTAGAAATTAGCTACAGCAATTTACATTTGTTTAATGATACAAGGCAATTCTAATCCAATTCAGTGTGCCACAGAGAACAACAATTCTGACATGGATTTTGAAGGCTGTATATTACTGAGTACTCATTTATATTGGACTCTAGTGGACTAGGACAATCTGTTTGAATATCAGTCTGTCACAAGCTAGATTTTCAACAGTGAGCTAAGAAAACAGAAAGTCCAGATGGCTGCATAAGAGTTGGGCAGGCATATTTTACTCAATGTGTTGAGCATTAGTCTCTTGAAAACTGTCCTGTGATAGGTGACTTGATTTCCTATTAATTCGTAGTCTGCCTGGATTTTAAGAGGTGGAATTTCAAAGTCTGCGTAAACACTAACCTAGTCTCTTCAAGTTCTCCTGTTCTCTATATATTTATGGAACACTACTGAATTACATTATAATTCTTCTCGAATTATGATCGAGTGAGCTTACTCAAGATATAATCCCTACAATTCACTTCTTCAGATGGTAAAATGTTAGTTCTAGAGCTGTTAACTTACATATTCCCTCTGATTAGGTTGTAATGGGAAAGTGGTATTTCAATAAGTATATTTTTAAAGTTCTGCAAACAGCAGTTTAGATGCATTTTGAAAAGACAAATTGTGCTGAAATGCAGAAATCTGTTTTGAAAACATTGCATTATACAGAATGAGACTAATGGCCGGTGCGCCTTGAGGGTTTCTGGCATCTTCCACACAAGGGTTTGCAAAGACTATAATGGGGCAAATGCAAAGCATTGCAAATAAATCCATTGTCGATGTCAGCTCACTATTTAATGTTCTCTAGAATAAGTAAGATTTATCACTGAGGAACAATGGAATAATGGTGGGCTATGGAAACAAAGTCCACCAGGGAAATGTAGTACATCATTTGGAGTTAGCGCTGCCATCTGCTTAATAGCAGTGAGATGACTACTGAGGTACTTATGATCAACCATTCATAGCAGTGACAGATGCTGCAGAGAGTTAACATGGCAGAGGATGAGGTTTGTTGCTAAAATTTGGATTATGGGCAAGGTTGCAGGAGAAAAGGGGAGAGTGATTAGTTACCCACTTAGTTGCTAGTGGGGGGAGTTTTTCCTCTTTTTCAGCCTGAACATTTCCAGTCTCCGGCTTGAACCTTGTGAACTTTGAGAAGCCAACTAATAAGCTATACAGTACTGTTGTTTATGAGTCTGCTAAAATGTGCAAGTTTTCTTTCTTTTTTTCTTTTTTTTCTTTTTTTCTTTTTTTCTTTTTTTCTTTTTCTTTTTTTTTTTTTTTTTTTTGAAGAAAAGATGTACAGTATGTATTGTGGGTATGATTTTGAGAAAATTAGTGTTGCTTTGGGAAGAAACATCAACAACCTCCGATATGCAGATGATACCACTCTGATGGCAGAAAGTGAGAAGGAATTAAAGAACCTTGTAATGAGAGTGAAAGAGGAGAGTGCAAAAAACGGTCTAAAACTCAACATCAAAAAAAAAACCTAAGATCATGGCCACTGGTCCCATCAACTCCTGGGAAATAGAAAGGGAAGATATGGAGGCAGTGACAGGTTTTACTTTCTTGGGCTCCCTGATCACTGCAGATGGTGGCAGCAGCCACAAAATTAAAAGACGCCTGCTTCTTGGGAGGAAAGCGATGACAAATCTTGACAGCATCTTAAAAAGCAGAGACATCACCTTGCCAACAAAAGTCCGAATAGTCAAAGCTATGGTTTTTCCTGTCGTGATGTATGGAAGTGAGAGCTGGACTATAAAGAAAGCTGACCGCCGAAGAATTGATGCCTTTGAAT
This sequence comes from Pogona vitticeps, assembly GCF_051106095.1. Taxonomy (NCBI): domain Eukaryota; kingdom Metazoa; phylum Chordata; class Lepidosauria; order Squamata; family Agamidae; genus Pogona; species Pogona vitticeps. The sequence goes on from NC_135786.1 coordinate 231,905,738, forward strand.
TGTGGTGCTGGAGGAGGCTCTTGAGAGTCCCTTGGACTGCAAGGAGAACAAACCTATCAATTCTAAAGGAGATCAACCCTGAGTGCTCACTGGAAGGACAGATCCTGAAGCTGAGGCTCCAGTACTTTGGCCATCTCATGAGAAGAGAAGACTCCTTGGAAAAAACCTTGATGTTGGGAAAGTGTGATGGCAACAGGAGAAGGGGACGACTGAGGATGAGATGGCTGGACAGTGTCTGCGAAGCAACCAACATGAATTTGACACAACTCCGGGAGGCAGTGGAAGACAGGAGGGCCTGGCGTGCTCTGGTCCATGAGGTCACGAGGAGTCGGACACGACTAAACAACTAAACTTGGGATCAGATCTGCTGCTTTGGGCAGATTGGCTATGAAATGAATCTGCTTCCATACACTAGGCTAAATGCAGTTGCTAGTCCTAACTAGACATGTTAGCCAAAATCTTGTTTGGTTTGTTTATTTTGTAGATCGCCTTTCTCCTGGTAAATGAACCCAAGGCGGCTCACAGTGTTAAAAGAATGGAATTAAAAACATAAGTTAAACATTAAAAACAGTTGAACTATAGACTAATCAAAATATGATTAAATAAAAATGAGTAACCATTTAAAATTATCTTAACTTTAAAAAAAAGCATTCAGGGACTCAATAATGATTGTTAAAAGCCTGCCTGAAAAGATGAGTCTTCAGCTGTTGGTGGAAGGATTAAGAGGAGGGGAGCCGCCTGATCTCTTGGGGAACAGCATTTCATAACCTGGGAGCTGCCACGAAGAAGCCATTCTTGTGCTGGCAATGGGACCAAGAGTAGGACCTCCTCTGACAATCATAAGAACCAAGCAGGCTCACATGGGGAGATACAGTCCTTCAGGTCTTCTGGACCCAAGCTGTATAGGGCTTTACAGATAATGACCAGCATCTTGTCACTTAGTGTAGTAAATTGCACTAGCTTTCACCCATTAAGTCAATGGAGATTTGGGTAAGTAAGCCCCTCTGTATGTTTTGTTGGTCTAAATGGGTCTACTCTGACTGCAACTTTAGCATATTATGTCACAACTGGAGTAGTCCGATTAAATCAGTGGAATTTGTAGAGGAGATGCCTCATTAAATTCCCACTGATTCATTGGATCTACTCTAGTATGATTTAGCAACAGGATTTGGGCCATTGAATCAGTGAGATTTATAAAAATGTTGACATAGCAAGTTGCATTTAGTCATTGGATCTAATCTAGTTGAGGCAACAAGGTTTGTAGCTTTAGTATTAATTGCTGATGAACTTAATACACCGTTCCTGTACAGTATAGGAACCTTGTGGTGCAGTAGTTAAACTGCAATATTGCAGCCGAAACTGTGCTCATGACCTGGGTTCAGTATTCAGTGGCCTTCCATCCTTCTCAAGTTTATAAACTGAGTACCCAACTCACTGGGGGGAATGTATATCCTGCATAATAAAATTGTGAACCACCCAGACAATGCTTTAAGCGCCGTGGGGCAGTATAAAGGCATCATGCTTTGCTTTTTGCTTTCCATTATGTGCTTGATAGACTGGATAGAATCTCTGTCGCATGTACCTGAGGCAGTCTCAGAACCATTTTTGAATGAGCATGGCCATGTATAGTATGGTCTGAACCAAGTCAAAGGAAAGGTGCCTAAAATGTGGTTTTTAAATCTATCCTTGCCTAATATTGGAGTTCATTATCTCATTAGTACTAATATCTGAATTTGAGTAGCTAGCTGTTCAGATGAATATCTAAGTTCATAGTCTAGCTTCAAGCATGGTTGCTATTTAAAACAACAAACGAAATTCAGTATAATCAAGTGTAGTGATATATACTTCATGTATATGCTGATAGGGATGCAATACAGCAGTGAGTAGAGCCAAGAAACAGAGATAGTTTGATGAAATGTGGGTCTGCTGTGCTGCTTCTGTTTGGAGGGAAAAACTTAGAAAATGTAGAACTTGGATTTACTTAGAAAACAAACTGAAATTAAAACTGTCAGTGTAGTGTTACAGTACCATCATAAATAGATTAGGATGTGGACCTCACCATACTATGGTATTATTCTGCTAGTAAAGATGCATAAAGGCCAACCGAAAGTGATCTAGGAATTGAGCCAACTCTCCTGCGAGGAAAGAATGCAGTGTTTGGGACTATTTGGTGTGTGCGGAGGAGGAGTAAACAAGAAGAGACATTTAAAAAAGCTATGTGTGGTGAAAATGCAAGATGTGGACAAAATTAAGCACCTGAGATGAGTAAAGATGGAAAGTACTCTAAAGCAAAACAAGTACATCGGAGAGCAGCAATTTCAAAGCTGTGGAGTGCTACCCTGCTGTTATCAGTCGCATCAAATCAACAGGTGCTATCCTGCTGCAAAAGCAACATGTAACATACTGTTTTTTTTTCATATACATGTTTAATTAGGAAATGTAAGTTTGGAGATCCTCATTAGGGGCAGATGTTCGGAAGTTGCAGTGTTGAGATTAAAAGATGTACTAAAATGTAATTGGTAATATTGTGCTTCCAGTACTCTGGATTAGATTTAAGTTAACCAAGCATCCTCGGGGCATACCCAGAGGTGGACTGTGTGCCACTCACTAAAGCTGGAAGCTCGTCTGCAACTAAACTCTTGCTTGATTTAAGTTAGAGCTCATATCTAATACAGAAGATTTTGAGGTCCAGTCCGGTCAGGAAGAGCTAAACCCTTCTCTCCAAGGTGGGATGATTTCCAACTCCCAAATCCATGTGATGGTTGCATTTTCTATCCAGCATTGCCATCATTCTATGGGATTTGTAGCAGGACCTGAGCACAGAATTGAAGTTTTGCATGATACAGCCAGGCTGCTGGGCTGACAGGGAATTTATTATGGGATGCCATTGTATAGCACTGTGAAGAGGAACAGACTCATGAGTGATACAGGAGGTTGGCAGCCCCATTTGATTCACAAAGCCTGGAGCAGTTGCTGGAGACATTAGCCTTTCCAGGCAAGGCTGTAGATGCACAGAGAGAAAGCAGCCCTCACTTCCCCCCTTTCCTGTGTTTTGCTGTTGATCTGTAAGATAGATGTTCAACAGGAATGAAGAGCAGAAGGGGGCAGAGAACACATGTCAACTATTTCGTACTGCCCTGTTACATTCAGAATTATTCTTCTCGGTGACCTCAAGTGAAGTAGCGCACAAAAAAAAGCATTTGGAATAGAAAGTGATGCACTGGAATGCAGGAGGACACATGAAGACATTTCGTGGGCATTCTAGTTATTAGAAAGCTAGAAACATCAGGACTAATGTGTGTGATACCGTAGTATGATGAGTGTGTTCATCAAGGCTCAGGTACTATATGCATGTGTGTGACTAAAGATAGATGCTTAGGTATATGCATGTGTTGTGGGAGTTTTTCACTTAGCTGTGACTGCTTTTGGAAAAAGCTGTGTCCCTATAGGTTGCCAGTGTATCAAATAGAAATATCTTGAAGATATCTTCTGTGATGCCACTCTAAATTCCTCAAGTGTTGCAAGATGTTCGTATGTAGACCAGCACACAACAGATACATTTGCTGTTACTCTGGATTGTATAGCCGCCTAGAGTGGTCATATCGACCAGATAGGCGGGATATAAATAGAATAAATAAAGAAATAAAAATAGGGTGCTGAGATCAGTGGCTCTGATGAGCACTGGCTGGCTAGGGAATGTGCCTTCTGCGACATTCTCACTGCATGGAAAGCCAGTATGGGAAAGGACTGTGCAGGTAGTAAATATTTCTGTGTGGAGAGAGAGAATGAAATCAGATGGCCAGTTTTATAAGGTTCATTAATTAATGGCTGGCTACCAAGGACAGCCATAGTCGTGGTTACCCCTAGATTTGGCAAAGGGGACAAGACTCATCTGTGGCTTTGCACTGATTTTTGGAATTGCTCTGGAGCATCAGGAAACTCAGTTTGTTCCAACTGCCCCCAAGGTCTGGCTACAACCTCACCCATCCCTTTGATCGTATGTGCAAAGAGAGAAGACTCCACCCCATCCTGTATACAAATTCTATGGGCCATGCTGAGAAATCTGGGTAGGGGATTGCTTTGCTTTGCCTTGGGATTGAGGCAGATGGCCGTCAGCAACAATGATAACATTGCTTCAAGTGCCTTGATAATTAAACTGTTGTCCTAAGGAGGGAGTCAGTCAGTTAAATTCTAGCCCTTGCTTCACAATCTTTAACTTTGTTCTCACAATCACAACAGGTATGTAAGTGGAGGTAAGATGGTGTCTACACTAAGACTGTCCAATGAGATGCTGACTGAATGAGTTTGGACTTGAGCCTGGTTGGATCAGGTCCAATTCCAGATCTCCATTAACAGAATCATGTGTCTTTCCCAGCTCCTTACAAGTTGACAAGTATATAAAAAGGCTGATTGTTGTAATGTGTAAATTCAGATAAGAAGAAACGCAGTGTGGAAATCAAACTTGCTAAGTAGGCCTACTGCAACTCCCCGTTGATTTTTAACTACCAGGAATCAAAGTACAGTAGTTTAAATAGCTTCTTTGATCTCAGTGAGGTTCATGTTGCACCCTAGTGTGACAGTGTTAAGGTCACAGAAGTATATGGCTCTAGGTGTTTATGGGATGTCTCCGTTGGACAGTGTTGCAAGAACATAATGTGAGTGGAAGTGCACATGAGACTTTAAAATCCATGCTTGGCAGGAAATTATTGGTTGCCTTTTACCAGAAAAGCAAATAGTGGTGTTAAGAGCCAGCCTTAATGAACCATCTGCCTTTTCTGTCCTTTAAAAACGTGCCTCTTCCCAATAAATAGTGCTATATTAGAAGTAAAATATCCATTTTGACTTTCTCATCTCCACATAGCAGATGCTGCCCTGTGGATAGAGCGGAATCTGGAAGACTTGTTCGGTTTTAGTCACAAGAAGTACATTCGGATTTTCTAGCAAGCACTTTGGTGTTCGTGATCACAGAAGGCTCAGGCAGAAGCTTGGCAGATTTTCGCTTGTCCTTAGTAGGAGCATGGGGAAGCCACTCTTGAGATCCAATCTGCTTCCAGCTCTCCAGAGTTGCTGTCTACAACTCAAATACGCTTTCTTCACACAAAGTTGTGTTATTCACTCGAGAACTCTGCATAGATATGGTTTAACAAAATTGAGGCAAAATGGCCTCTTTTGCTTTAACCTCTTATCACACCTCTCTCTTTAGGCTTACTTATGCAGAACTTTTTGATTGTAATCTGAGAATGGGAGCTTTCCATCAAAGGACAGAAGGTTCTGTCCTTGTGATGAAGAGAACTTCAAATATGACCGATAATGGCCAGAATCTTCTTGCTCAAGTACATTGTTGGTGCAGTATTGTACTTAAAGACCGTGTACCAATTCAGTAGCTTCTTTTAGCAAGCTGTTGTTCATCAGCCTTGCCCCCCTCCATCACCGTAATACAGAAATAACAATACCCCTCTACCTTGTATGATTTTTAAGGATCATTGACAGAAGTAAATAAGGAACAGTTTGAACATTCAAGAAGTACTATATAAATGTTGTTTGTGCAGTGCATGTGAAGCACTTTCAATACTCAAAGTGCTCACTTTTTTTCTAAAAGAGTGATGGTTCATTTCTGTAGAGGAAGCTGCTCTTCATAACAAGTAATTGAGTCTCCATTGCAGAAATCATGCAGGACAAGGGAAATCTGTATACATTTCTGCTTTTCAGGAGAGATACGGTGTCTTCCACAACTAGCTACTCATTCTTCCATTTCTCTTAGAGCTTCCATTAGTGCTGGCTCTGGGCTCATTAGGGAGCCTTGTGTCACCTTTTTGAATAGTTTTCAATTGTTTTATAGTTGTTGTACTGTCTGCAAACTCATCCACCCCATCTACCTATAGAGCAGTATAGAGACATTCAAATTTCTTGTTTAATTTTACTTTCTGGGGGAGTTGGGGTGGCATACTGATGGTTATATGTGTCTCTCAATTTCATCTTATACTGTGTGACTTGTGTGATGTATTAAAAGCTTTTATATTGTTCAGTGCCGCTGACTAACTTAGAACTTCTGTCTTAACTTCAGTGTCTTAAAAGAGCCAAACGGCACATTGACGGCGATATGTCTTGTCCAGTATATTTTGGCATTATCCCATATTAGGTTATTTTACCTAAATAGTGTATTTGTGTTTTCCCAGTCGTTGAATTATTATTAATAATAAATAAACAAATACATAAACTTAACAGGCCATCAGCTCTCACTATTCAAGCTGTACATCACTTTTCCACACTGCCAGTTCTTCCAAATTTCAGGGATATTTAGAACAAGTAGGCTATATCATGCCTCAAAATTAAGTTTAATTTCCTATATATAAGTCAACTGACTTTTCTTTTGCAAGAATGTTGAGGCATTTTAGATGCCACAGAGACCCATGCCCCCTATTCAATAGGTTAAGCACATGATCACAGTCTACACAAATGTTGCTGATGTTGTCACTCCCTGCCTCCTTTCTGTCTTCAACTATGAAAGGTATGCAGGACAGCGTATTTAATTCTGCTTCTTCAGATGAGATATATCATAAATACACTTGCTGTTGTGCTAAAATGAGCAGATTCAGAACAGATAATCTTAGGGATTATCCGTGTAGATCTAACAGTGTTTTGTAACAGTGTCATGAAGGACGATATGGCATACTGTTGAGGACAAAGCATTGCACGGCTGGTGATCCCACTCAGATTAATTTTTGTAATTACATGGCAAAACTGGCCACTGTTGGGCAGGATGGGCAACTTCCTGGGCAGCTAAGTGCATTGAAATTCCGGAATACATCATTGAAATTCTGGAATACACCATGGAGCCCTGCCAGTTTACAGAGCTATCGCTTGACTTTCAGAAGTGAACATCTTCACCATTTGCCACCACAAAGACTGCCTGTTTTGACACTGACGTCAGCAGTGCGGGGGAGCTACAATTTTAGAGGCAGAATATTGCTGGTGGTGGCAAATGGTGAAGATGACATCAAAAATGCCATGGGAGGTGCAAAAAATAGCCCTGTGGCGGGCCTTCATGGGGCTGATCTCTGCTGTAAGAGATGGATGTTTAATAGAACCTCCAGTACACATGTCGTCGTTGCTTTAGTGCCAGACACCATAATTGTAATATTAATGAGCAAGCAAGCAGAGTGTAAGAGTAACGGACTGGATTAATGGAAAAATACCTCCCCTGTTGTTAAATGGTAGCTGCTGTGTTAATCCCAGAGAGTAAGAGAGAGATCCTGTATCCTTAAATTTTGTAAAAGAGTGGGTGGGGGAAAACAGTTCTACACATCACTTTAATTTAGGTGCATGACTAAGACATACTTAGTACACATTTTAAAATGGGAAGTATTAACAAGTGAGAACAGATTTGTCTTTGCAATGTATTAATCATAGACACATACTCAGAGAACTCAGACTCATAGTAGCTTTCTTGGACTTGTCACTGTGTAATGTGTGAAAAGGCCCTTGGGAGAATGTGGACATTCAAGTTTCACAGAATTCTCTACTTTACTTGGTTTTGTATCTCTGTAGCTGTTGACTTAACATGATTAGGCAGTTCTCTTTCTATTTGACTGGATGCTTTGAACTTGAAGCTCTTTTCAGCTTCAGTACTGGAGATTTTACCTTGAGCATCCCCGTTGTTCCAGACAAGTGATCCATGCCAACCATTGTATGGAAGTCTTTGCACTTGCTCTAACTAAATGGCAAAAACGATTGACCCAGAAAACTTTATTCATGGTAGTAGCATGACACTGCCAGGCTTTCTTGAAGCTTCTTCTGTTAAGGAGTAGGTAGATTTTCTTGGCCCTTGCCTTGTCTAGTCTGCAAACAGTGTATATATAGTGTTTTCTGCATTATCAGTTAAAGGCAGTAACCAGAAAATCCTCCCTCTCTCTTTTTCCCTTCATATTGCAGGCTGTCTAACAGGTCTGTGGTGCGGATACTTTTCCTAGGATAATGTTATTTGTCCTCTGGAGGCAGGATGCCCAACAAAGGCTTGTGCGGTCTTACAAGCATTTACCTACAAAATGATTACTGTATTACCTGTATTCACTCATCAGGGCAACGTGTTTTATCCACACGTGTGGAAGGTTGATTAAACACGCTGCCCTGAATACAAGGCATTGATCTGTATTTCTTCCTCCCCCTCAGTTGTCACTTTGCTCATGAGGAAGTGACAAGTCTGAAGACGGGGAAAGTCACACCCCACTCTCCACGGAAGGCAGATCAAGGAAAAGATGAGATTCCAGCTATGTCACAGAGCTGCGCCAGCAGATAAGGTCTTTCTTCTTTAGAGTTGCCACTCTTGCATGGGCAAAGTGACAATGAAGGAGAATAAGATTGGCTCACCCCACACACCCACGCTTCATGTGTTGAAGAAACAAACTTCCCTAACTGAATAAGGCTATGGTGGTCTAATTCGGTAGACATTTATTTGAGTCTGAAGTTACAGGATATGGGAAAAGATGGCCAAGGTGACAATGAAGGAGAGAATAAGTGTGGAATCTACTGATTAGAGTATGAAATTCTAGGCTGGATTACTTCTCTTAAAAAAAAAAAAAGAAAGAAAGCAGGTTGAATTCTTCTGTGACCTGTGCAGCATGCAACTCAAGAGACTGTTGTGGTGCACCAGTGGTTTGGTCAAGCATCTGTTTGCCACACATAGGAGAGTATGAGAAAGGTGTCTTTAGCAGGCTGCAAATGTGCAGGTTGGGTGGAGGTCATGCTGGGTGAGATACTCTGAGCACTGCAGTGAAAAAAAAACACCAACCAAAACAGTAACTCATCACATCTATCTCTGGGTTCGATTCAGAGTATTTCAGTGACTGTTCCCTTTCATTGGCTTTGGAGCAACTGGGACTTTTTGACTTTTTCTCCCCGCTTCATTCAGTAACTTTGCTCACCTTAACAAAACATGGTCCTCTTTCCTCCTGTGAAATTGTGTCGCACGGGGTGGCAACCTGGCAGAGGAGGGAAGATGCAAATTGAACCACGGAAGAATCATGCTGGGTCAAACTAAGGGATTACTGAGTCCCACACTCTGTTCCTGTAGTAGCCAAACTGATGCCTATGGAAGACCCACAAACAGAACATGAAGGGGATATCAGCCTTCTGTTCCTGTTCCCTAATGTTGGTTATTGAGAAGTCTGTTTCTCGGGAGGTAACATATACCCACCATGACTGGTAGCCATGGGTAGCTTTAGCCCCCATAACCACTGTCATTGTTCTCTGAAGAGGGGGAGGTATTTTTCGTCAACGTCTCTGAGCAATCGGGGACCTAAGCTTGCCTTATGACCAGGAGGGTTATCATTGCCCAGAAGGAAAAGTAAACTGCCACTGATATACTGTCTTCCTTTGTGAGGTTTCCTGGCAAACAAGTTTGGGAGGCATGAAAGTATTCAGTACCTGCTGTGTCTGGCTTGCAATATAGTTTGTGTTTTCAGCAAAGCTTCGTCCTGCTGGAGCACTGTCACGGGGTGTATATCAGCATCTTCCAAAGGCATTTCACAGGGACACATAACAAGTATGGCATAAAAAGGAGCCTGGGCTGTTTCATTTCACTGCCAAGGTCTGTGGCACTGTGCTGTGTAGAGAGGCGGATCACTTTTCTGTGGGATGGTGGAGTATGGCTTCGAAAGGGGAATGCACAGAAGAGAAGGAAGATGATTGCAACCCAGGGACAGGGCTGGAGTGACAGGCATGTGGTCTCTGAGAAGGGAGGCAAAACATTCCCTTGAATTCCTTTTCCTGCTGCCATTGTGGTGGTGGTGGGAATTCGCCCAGTCTCTGTATTTCCTGCAAACTTCTCCTCTTCTGCAACACGTCCTGCCTCTTTCTTCAGTGTCTCTTTGTCCTTCTAGTTTAGTGGTCCCCAACCTGTTTTTGAGTTGTGACCCTCTTTTATAACAGCCAAGTAACCTGTGACCGTCATCACCACATTTGCATAAAAAGGCACTTTTAATTGGGTAAAGTCATTCCTTCTCAGAAAGTTAGAGACCTCTCTCTCTCTCTCTCTCTCTCTCTCTCTCTCTCTCTCTCTCTCTCTCTCTCTCTCTCTCTCTCTCTCCCCTCCCCCCCCAATTTAATATTTTAATGCTCACTTATAAGGCCCAAAACGGTTTAGGACCTCAATATTTGGCGAACACCTGCTCCCACCAAGATCTACCCGGATCATCCGCGGGAGCCAGGAGGTGAGGCTGAGGAGCCTGACACCGAGAGAGGCCCGGAAGGAAAAGACACGAAACCGGGCCTTCTCGGCAGTGGCTCCTTGCCTCTGGAATAATCTCCTTCCTGAGATTCGTGTGGCCCCCACTTTGGGCACTTTTAAAAGTCAACTTAAAACATGGCTATACATCCAGGCCTTACCTCCAGCTAACACCTGATTTTTCTCTTTGTTTATTTTTATTCTATTTTTCTCCCTTTATTCTATTTTTGCATTGTGTATGTTATAATATGATTTATGTAATTGTTTGTATTATTTTATTGTTTATATTCACTGGAAGCTGCCTAGTGTGGTCTTTTAGGCCAGATGGGCAGGGTATAAATAAAATAAATAAAATATAATAAAATAAATATTTGGCTTGAAAAGGTCAAGGGCTTGTAACACATATGAGGCAAACCTTCCCACCCCCCCCCCCGAAAACATTTTGTGACACTCAGGCACACCCTTGGTGGTTATGACACCCCCGGTTGGGAAACACTGTTCTAATTATTCCTTTCTGTTTCCCTCCTCTTTGTGGAAAAGGGTGTAGGATTTAAGTTTGGAAGTTGAAGGTCCCACATGCCTTTATTTTTGAATCCTACTCCCCGCTGCTGGACCCTCCCTGCGCAGTAGGGCAGCCACGCTGGGAGAAGCTCCTTTGCTTTGGCAGAGAAAAGGGCACACCATCCAGTGGGAACGGTTGGCCACTGCTTGGGTACAAGCCGTTTCAGGGCCCGATTCTTGGCTGTTGCTGCTGCTTGCTGCTCTGTATTTGTGCTCCTCTTTCTAGACTTGCAGCTTAAGAGTAGTTCCAGTTGTGCCTGCAAAACTTTTCCAGCACTGGCTGTGCTGCCAAGGACGTGCAGAAAGGATTTAAAGTAGGGGTGCACTTGTCCATATGCAGAATGTCTTCCCTTCTGGTAGAAAGCTTTGAAAAGCACTGTTCCATATTTATAAAGCACCTACAATTGCTTAGAGCAGTTAGACAGCTTATCTTCTAGCGCGATGCAAATTTTATATCCCCATGACAGGTATCATCTTTAAAAATTTTTTTCTGAAAATGCGGTAATTATAACAGAAGCCTCGAACACCCTTAAATCTTTGGTTGACTTATTTGTTGGTCCTGCATTCTTCAGGCTAGGAAGGTAATTTTTTTTGGGGGGGGAGGCAGTGGAAATGCCAACCAGACTGCATGCCTAAATCCCTTTAGTTAGATGTCCAAAATCTATTCCCTGTTTCTGTCATATCCTTCTGTAACAATTGCATATTAAAAATTAGTAGCTGTCAAGTCTATTTCAGTCTTCCTGACAAGGAAGGGTTAGAGGAGAACTATTCATTTACTTATTGGATGGGCTGAGAAAGAAGCCTCGACAAAACTACCACCAGCCGTCTCTGGCAAACAGCTTCAATCACCTTGTGTTATAATTTTTCTGATGTGCTTATTGATGCTGAAGGGTCTGTCAGCTAATAATATTTGAGGGGAGTTTTATCCACCTTCCGTGTAAATAAGTGTTTTCGCCCTCCTTTCCGGGATTATTGGTTTTGCTGTTTACACGGCCATGAAAGGCAAGTCGTTTTTAGTTTAACAGGCACTTAGGTTTGTCAAATGAAACCCAGCCAAAGTAATTCTGACAAGATTGACAGGTAAGGGAACGGGGGGCTCAGCTGCTCCAGGCCTCCAGACTTGATGAGTCCTACAGTAAATAATTAGAGACTGTAGGGAATGATGGCAAGTGTCAAATTAACATTCTCTCTCAAAATACCTGCTTGGGTGTGTATGTGCATTCTTTGGGGAAACTTGCACTGGGCCGGAAATCATGCTGATGCTTGTATCTTCTGCAGCCATTTTTGAGCTAGTGATGCTGGGTGTCTGGGAGAATGTGGTGGTGGGTTTCTTCAAACTGTGCTCCAGGACATCTGAAGTTTCCTCCCTGAGATTAGTAACAGTGGAACAAGCTTCTCTCAAAGCCAGTTGTTCTCCATTACTGTACTAGGCTTTCTCTCTTTAATGCCTTTTTTGCATGCAAAGTGATTGTGAAGTCCTATGTGTTCCCACGTAAATGGAACAATTCCCTGAAAACCTATGCAGTTCTCTAGGACCCTGGAAAGGGTCCTCTGATAGAACTCTGAATCCTCCTGAAACACAGGCTAATCCCCCTTATGAGATATCTAGCAGTATCTTGGCTTCTGAGGAGCTGTAGCGCCTGCACTGAGTTCTAGAGGAAGTGCTAAGAGGAATAGGATCTTCCAGGTTTCTTTTACATGTCCCAGTTTAAGAGATTGTTATCAGCAGTAGGAATACAAAGAATGCACTTCCAAAACATGTTTCTGATCAGGTCTTGCCATTTAGCGGGACATTGATTTCATGTAATCGCCTCTTCATTTATTTAAGTCCTCCTAACCCTCTGCTCAAGAAAGGTATACTTAATAAAGATGGTGAAACAGACATGGAGGGGGCCTTTTCTCTTATTCCTTTTGTTGTAGAGGATGAACTGGATGATGGTTAGAGAAAAGGGGCCTTTCGGGCTATGGCATCACACGCTTGAACACCTAGCCTTGCTTTCTTTGAAATCCCAAGTAAAACTCCTCTTTCTCCCAGGCTGAAATAGGCATTTAAAATGCTACTGATTTGCCTATTCTATTCAGTGACAGTTTTAATGCTTGATCAATTCATTTTGCAAATCTGATAGCATTTTAAATTAAGTATCTTAAAATAAATAGTTTTTTTAAGAAATATGTATTTTTATAGCTTATGAACACATGTCGCTGCCTGGTACTGAACCAGTTCCTCTAGCCCAAATTTGTTTTTTTCTAGTAGGACCAGCTCTTTGAGGTCTTATAGAGATCTTGCACTCTGTGCCCAGGATCTGTTTGTGATGGGCGTTGCTCAGGTCTGAGAAATAAACCTACACATGACAAGAAGCACCACCATTTGAAAGGGAGAATTCTTTAAATAATACGAGACGTACCGTTGTCATATCATGAGCTTTTCCCAGCTTCCATAGCTTGAGAAATTACTTACTTTGTCTTGTGATTGCTCGCTGGAGGTGTAAACTGGGCTTCATTTGTAAGAATGCTTGCAAAGTTAGGTAGATTGGCTGGAATCACCTCTCTAGAACATCAAATGCCAATAAAGGTTATTGTATGCATGTATGCATACTAAACACAAGCCTAAAGCAAAGCACTCTAGAACACTAATGTCATTTCACTTTCTAATGATGCGCTGTCTGTAATGTCCTGTTTGACCCTGCATGTAAGACCTTCCCATGTTCTCTGCCTCAGTAATGCCACTCCTGCCCCATTGTGTGGGAAAAAACTGTAAATATCCTGGCTTCCACCTCAGGCTGCCGAAAGCAAAACATAACCCAAGTTTTGAAATATATATGGGTTGTAATACGATTCACAGTGGACTGGAGGCAGTATTTTTGTGTTTTAGAGCAGTGGTCCCCAACCTTGGGGCTCCAGATGTTCTTGGACTTCATCTCCCAGAAATCCTGGCCAGCAGAAGTGGTGGTGAAGGCTTCTGGGAGTTGTAGTCCAAGAACGGCTGGAGGCCCAAGGTTGAGGACCACTGTTTTAGAGCATAACATATCACAGTTTGCATTAATTGTACATCACCCAGATGTAGCTCAGCCCCATTTTTGAATGGAGGAGGTGATAGTGGGATTGCAACTATGAAAGGACATTCCCATTCTTTTAGGACACATTTCCCAAAATGGTTGTGAAGATGTTGTTTGATGCAATATTGTTCTTTATAGCTGGATTTTTTCCCCTGTTCTTTTCAAACAGTGGGGCCGATTACTACGATTACGCCCATGGACTGAGTGATGAAACATATGATTCTTACAGTGAGTAACTTCAACTTCCTTTTCTGTAGATAAGAGGTGGTTTTCAAGTGTTTGGAATTGTCAGCTTCCATTATAAAAGCCTGTCCTCATAGGCTTTGCTAATGGCAAAACCATCTCTCATATTTTAGTAAAAGCATCTAATGTCATTGCTACTAAAGCTGTAAATTAAATTATGTATGGGTTGGAGGAAATTCAGTGCAGAATTATTTCTCCCATTCCCAAAGCACAAGAATACATTGTCGCTCAGTGAACCTAGATGTGGGAAAATCTGGAACAGACAAACACCACACAGTCTATACGGTGGTGCCTTGCTTAACCATTACCTCATTAAACGGTGAATCTGCTTGATGATGAGGTTTTTGCGATCGCAAAACAATGTTTTAATGGGCAAAATTCGCCTCCCGACTATCGGTTCCCTGCTTCGGGAACTGATTCTTTGCATTACGACGATCAAAACAGCTGATCGCCGGGTTTCAAAATGGCCACCCGCAGTGTAAAATGGCTCCCCACTATGCTTTAGGATGGATTTTTCACTGCACAGGGATCGTAAAATGGCTGCTCTGTGGAGGATCTTCTCTGGACGCTGAGGTATTTCACCCATTGGAACGCATTGAACCGGTTTTCAGTGCATTTCAATGGGCTTTTTTATTTCGCTTGATGAGGATTTCGCTCTACAGCGATGTTGCTGGAACGGATTATCCTCGTCAAGCGAGGCACTACTGTAGTACTGTTAGCTATATCTGTGAAGATTTTCAGTCATCCAGGTGCAGTTATCTGGAAGTTGAGTCATGGCAACTGGACTTATTTTCTTACTAGGTTGAAATGTTTCGCTAATCATCCAAGTAGCTTCTTCAGTCTGAGGGGAGTTGGTAGAAGACCCCTGATATATTCTCCGTGAATATATTTCCCACAATATATCTCCCACAAACATACTAAGGCACAGACTCTTCCATCCAAAAGACTGAATACCAAAACACGACAGGAACGACAAAGTATATGCGGTCCAATGCAAAGAGGAGTGTTTGAAGCTCTGCATTGGAGAAACCAAACAGCCACTGAATAGGAGAATATGCAGGCGGTGCAATGGCTCAGGACCACAATCAGTAGCGTTCCTTCATTTGAAGGACAAAGGGCACTCATTTGATGACCAAAATGTACTCATTTTGGACTGAGAAGATAGGTGATTTGAGAAGAGGGGTCAGGGAGGCCGTACATGTTCATATCGAAAATCCCTCACTCAACATTCTGTCTACTATTGATCATGCTGCCCTTTCATCCGTCCCCAGAAAGATTAGGACAACAGACCACTGTTAATGACCCGTGACAATGGGTGGAGAAGGACGGCAGAGGTGGGATTTTCACCCACCCACCCCCTGTCAGTTGTCCATCTGAGGAGCCTATTCAGACCAACTCTCCTCAGGTTGAAGAAAGTACTTGGATGAGTAGCGAAACGTTTCAGCTTAATAAGAAAGAGGCCCAGTATCAACTTCCAAATATTATTTGGTATCTTAGGTTATGAAATGACTTTTAGGAAGGAATTAGGCACTTTTATGAGAATAAGACTGCCCTGGACAGCAGATGCTCCTGATGGCTGTAAATTATCCCCCAACACCTGAGGCAGAGCACAAAAAGAGGAAGAGCAATTAATCTCATCTCTTGCTTGTGAGTGTCATGGCATCCAGTGGCCTCTGTGGAGAATTAAATAGTGGCCTGAATAGGCCTTTGGTTTCAATCAGCTAGGCTGTTCTTCCATTCTAACCCCTTGGAACTCTACTGTCCTGCAAACATTCTTCCAGATGTTATTTGATTTCCTTGGGTGCCACTTGTCCTTGCCATCTCTTCCTCCTCCTCACAGTGTTTTTCCAGCTAAAAGAATATTACGGAATCCATTCTCTTTTTTGGAACTTGCACACTGCCAATATAGCCTTGATGCATTGTTTTCAACCTCTGTAAAACATGGTTGCCTCCTGGCCTCAAAATATTTCAGAACCTAGCAGGTTTCGTCTAGCTGCCTAGCCTGGCTTTAAACAAGAAATACAGCTGCATTAGGGCACCATGGAAATCTGTGTGGCTGGAGAAACGGCATTTCAGCCAAGGTGAATCTGGAGGGATGGTGTCGCTGACCTCCCTGCTTTGAGGCTCAGATCAGCAAGTAGGCATGTGAAAGATTAGATTTTCTGGTGGCAGTTGCTCACTCATTGCATGTGTACACTTCACATGTGTAAAATTGTAGCACAGAACTTAAATTTTGCCTCTTCCATTGAATGATCAAACTTTAGTATAGCCAGTGGTCTTCCCTGCTTTTGTAGTTCTGAGCTTCATTCTGTGTGCAATGCTGAGCCAAGTTGAATCTCCCATAATACCCCCAACAAAGAGCTCACTCAAGCTCATAAAAACTCTCCTTGACTTCCCTCTTTTGCAAGTCATCTATTTTACTGTTATATTTCACCTCCTTTGGATTTCCCCTCCAGCCCTGTACTAAGAGTAATGTCTTCAGTGTATGAAGTTTTTGACAGAGTAACACAAAATGTTAAAAAGAAGCATCATAGGGAATATCCACCCTAACATTTCTTCAAGAAGGGACCAACATCCACAAATATACAGTGGTGCCTCGCTTAGCGATTGCCTCGTTTAACGATGTATTTGCTTAGCGATGAGGGTTTTGGAGCGATTTTGTGCTCCGTTTAACAATGTTTCCTATGGGGAAAATTCGCATAGTGATGTTCAGGACCTTGCCTTGCTTAGTGATGACAGTTTTAGGTCCCCTGTTTCGCTTAGCGATGTTCCGTTTTTGCTATTTTTAAAGTGTCTAAAAAGGTTCAAAAACGGTTTTAAATGTTTGGGATAGTTAGTGCACCTTCTAAAACGTGTGCAAACTTAATTTGGCTTTGTTCTGACTCTTCGTTAATTTTTGGTGAATTCCCCCCCCCCATTGAAATGCATTGAACCCAGTTTTGACAGCTGTCAAACGGGCACTTCAATGCATTTCAATGGGGGGAGGGGAATTCACCAAAAATTAACAAAGAGTCAGAACAAAGCCAAATTACGTTTGCACACGTTTTAGAAGGTGTTCTAACGAATCCAAGCATTTAAAACAGTTTCTGACTCTTCGTTAATTTTTGGTGAATTTTTTTCTCCCCCATTGGAAAGCATTGAAGTGCCCGTTTGACAGCTGTCAAAATCAGGTTGAATGCTTTCCAATGGGGGAGAAAAAAAATTCACCAAAAATTAACGAAGAGTCAGAACAAAGCCAAATTAAGTTTGCACACGTTTTAGAAGGTGCACTAACGATCCCAAGCATTTAAAACCGTCTTTGAACCTTTTAAGACACACTTAAAATTGCAAAAACGAACATCGCAAAACCATTGAAATGCATTGAATAGGCTTCAATGCATTCCAATGGGGGATACATTGTTTCGCTTAGCGATGTTTCCTATGGCCATTTTCGCTTAAGGACGGTAATCCGTTCCCATTTGAACGGATTAACTGGTTTCCAATGCATCTCTATGGGAAAATGTGTTTCGCTTAGCGATGTTTTCCCATAGCAATGTGTTTTTTTAACCAGTTAACATTGTTAAGTGAGGCACCACTGCAGTTCTGTATACTCAAGACTTACTTCAGGTGGGAGAGGAGAACTATGGGGTTGAGGCCAAAAGGTGCATAGAAGAGGAGTATATCTTGATTTAGGGGCAGCTGGATGGCGTGCTAGCAGGGCATACACAGAAAGAGCTTGCTTTGGCTTTTTTTTTAAAAAAAAAAAATGTTATTTGCCATGCCATTCTCCAGTTTCACCCACCATCTAGCAGGTGGCCAGCTGCAACATTAGCAGAGGAGGAGATTGTCACAACATCACCATACTCAAGTTTTGGTTGCTAGAACAGTGGCCTATCATGAAAATTCCAGTCTGCAGAGTGGCCCAGTGTGACCTTGCACAGGGCACATTAAGAAGGAGAGGGAGCAGGTTGAATGCCTCTTGATTCTGAAATGTTTTGGCCATGCTCGTAATAAGTAATGCTGCAGCGTCTCTGAGATGCCACATTCAAACCTGCCTCTTGGGTTTTAGTATGCCAGGCCTCGCTTCCTGTGTCGTTTTGACATGGGCTGCTGTCATGATGTATGAGTCCTTAGCCTCATTTTTAACTTGCATTCTTTGCTGAATGAAAGGCTGCCTTTGAACATTTCCAACCTGGCCTACAGGCTCTTTCAGCGCTTTAGGTTTGACTCTCTGTGCCACTTGAAAAAAAACTCAAGCAGGCAGTCATTACGCAAGGGTTACGAAAGGTGTTTTAGATAGATCGGGACGCATAAAGAGGGAGCTAGGGTCATTGGCGGTAAAGAAAAACTTGCCGAGGACAAGCCATGTGATCATCATGAGGATTATTAGGGGGGGAAACCATAAGTGCAGTGCTGACAGGTAATTAGAGAAGTCTGTTCTGGATTAGACCGTGCAAGTATGTTAAGAGGCAATTTTGCCTTAGTAATAGAAGTTATAGCTTTGACTAGAGATCAGAAGGACTTAGCCTTCAATTGGTCATTAGCCTAAGACACCCAGACGCACATACGCACACACTACTTCTGCCACAGTTTTCCTGTTGTTGGAGCAAGTGACTCACCGTTTCTCACTAATTGATATTGCAGCACTTTTCAGGAACATGACTAATGCCCATTTTTAGAGACTCTTTTGAAGTGTGGCAAGATTTCTTTCTTTCTCTCTCTTTTTTCCCCCTTACCAGTCTCTCCCACCTAAAGCAAACTGTGCCCTCCACTTGGTTTTGTTTGTCATAATAAATAGTTCTGCCTCACCAGGCTGTCTGTGTGTCACAGACTTAAATTGTCCATGAGTCAGTCACCTTGAGGGGAAGCAGCTGATTACATGATAGTATCAAAAGGGAAAGAAAGGTTGCCTTAAGCCTCTTTTTTGGCCCCCTTGCAAGGTACTAAATTGGTCTCCATGGACTTGCGTAGCTTTGATCGTTTCAGGCTTTGGCATTAAAATGGGCTGTCTAGCAGCAGGGGGCCTGGCTGCAGCTTTCCTCATTGGCAGCGAAATGTTTGAGTGCAAAGGCTTGCAACAAGCTCAGTGCAAACACACAGGCAAAGAAGTTGACACGTTCCGGAGCCACATAGTTCTGTTTTTCTTGGCTGGCTTGCTGTAACTCTGCTCTGTTAGTGTGATGAGGATGGACACACAAAGGATACAAATAAAACCAACCAGGACGGGCATCCTGGCGCGCTCCAGATGTTTTCATCTGCAGCTGCCATCAGTCCCAGCCAGCAACATTACTAGTCAGAGATTGCGACACTGCCATCCAAAAACATCTGGAGGGCATCATATTGTCTTTAGGTAGACGTGGTGGCGCTGCAGGCTGAACCGCAGAGGCCTCTGTGCTGCAGGGTCAGAAGACCAGCAGTCGTAAGATCAAATCCATGCAACGGAGTGAGCTCCCGTCACTTTGTCCCAGCTCCTTGCCAAACTAGCAGTTTGAAAGCATGCAAATGAGAGTTGATAAATAGGCACCACCTTGGTGGGAAGGTAAAACAGCATTCCCTAGTCACGTTGGCCACGTAGCAATGGAAACTGTCTTCGGACAAGCGCTGGCTCCATGGCTTGAAAAACGAGATGAGCACCGCCCCCTAAAGTCGGACACAATGTGTGCTGCTTATATACTGCCCCATAGCACTTAAAGCACTCTCTGGATGGTTTACAGTTTAATTGTGCAGGCTACACATTGCCACCCACCCAGTGAACTGGGTACTCAATTTACCAACCTCAGAAGGATGGAAGTCTGAGTCAACCTTGAGTTGGCTACTGACTCTTATCAGGATCAAGCAGAATCTGAGCTTCAGTAATGCAGTTCAACCACAGTGCCATGCCAGTTTAGATGATACATTAGGTAAAAGAAAGTTAATAGAAGCCACACTGGATTTTGTTTTTGATGACACAAACTCTGCGATAGCTTCGGTATCTGATGGCATGCAATCCCTTTCCTTGCGTGTAAGGCCACACTCCTGCATGTCTAAAGTCAGGGCACTGAAAGTCACACTCAAAGCCAATGAAATCAATTATTTTACCCTGTTTCCCCAAAAATAAGCCTAACCTGAAAATAAGCCCTAGTATGATTTTTCATGATGCTCATAATATAAGCCCTGCCCCAAAAATAAGCCCTAGTTAAGTGAAACCCCTCCCTCCACCAGTGTGCAGCAACCAGAAGAAGATGACATGACTGTAAAATAAAAGATCCCTTAAAATAACCCCTAATGCGTTTTTTGGAGCAAAAATTAATATAAGACCCTGTCTTATTTTCAGGAAAACACTGCAAATAGGCCAGCCCAGAAAAGTTGCCCCGAAAAAGTGTACAAGCTTTTCAGATCCCAGATCTCATCCTAAGGCAGAAAAATTACGAAAGTATGTGGAAATGGGAAGGCTTCATCTTTTATAGGCCCTCCAAGACTGCATGTTGTCTTGAGATGTAATGATGGATGAATAGTTTGCCGACTCCCAGGTTCTTCCAAAATGCTGTTGTATTCCTGTACAACACCAATCTTCTATCAGTTTCACTGGTAGCCGACTTGTTTTTTTTTAGGTCAGTCCAAAATACTGGCCTTTATCTTTCGCTGTCTTTGGGCCAGGAAATCTTGATCACTTCTGCGTCCCATGTCCTCAATTGAGCCAACTCGAGACCTTCACGGTTGATACCTTTTTTATGTCTGTGATGCCCTAAATCTCCTATGGCCTCCAATAGAAGTGCCCTTGGCCACATCCCATGTTGCTTTTTCAGCCAGCGGCTAAGATGAGTTTATTTCACCAGGCCTTTCTGAGATATTTCATTTCATAAGGATATTAAGTGTTCCTACCATTTTTAACACCATTCTACTGCGTAATGATGATTTTTAATTTGTAAGCTGCCTTGATCAAAATTCCCATTAAAAAGCAGAGTGGAGAGGTTAGCAACATATTTCACGTATTTCCATGAATTCTTGAATAGAATTTCTGACATGGAATTAAAGGAATTTGATTCTGAGGTCACATCATAATTGTTTTGATAATACAGATCCCTGCCCTCCCCAGCAGCTTCCTAAATATTATGATGATGCGGTATTCAGTGAGATAAATCATTCTTTCATGTGTACATGGAGAAAGAATATTTGTAGACTTATGTTTTTTTTTATTGTGAAATTCTTGAAAGAGAGGGGTTAAAATTGAAAGTGAGTTCTTCAAGAATAGCTGATATGTTGGTTTTTTAAAGTGTGATGAGAAAGGAGCTGATGGAACCCAGAGATTAATGCTGCTCAGAAGCCTTTTGCTAGATCCTTGCTCTAGGACAGTGGTTTCCATCTTGCTGTTCTTGAATTAAAACTCCCAGAAGCCTTCCCCCCCCCCATCTCTGCTGGCAGGATTTCTGGGAGTTGTAGTCCAAGAACATCTGGGGACCCATGGCTGGGAACCATTATTCCAGGACATTCAGCCTGTATTGGGGCTTTACTATTTCAAACTTAATAAACGTTGGAATTTCATAAAGTTTAGTGGTCTTCCATTCAGAAAAGATGGGAGTATAGTTTGATTATGTAGGTCTGCACCCTGAGGTTGAACAATCTAGATCTAGTTTTGTGGCCTTGAAAAACTTACCTTGAACTCAACTCTGCTCTTGAATCACAAACATTGGGTGGGAGGTGGCCGCCTGCTTCATGCTGAATATTTTGTCATCCTCTTCCTGTGGCAGTAAAGGTGGGGTAAAAATAAACAAAATCAGGTTTAAAGGAAGAACCTTCACCATATGTTCCCTTCTTTATTTCAGGACAGGAAGAATGGACCAACTCAAGACATAAGGCGCCTCCATCAAGGACAGCAAAGGGAGCCTACAGAGAGCAGCCATATGCCAGATACTGATTAAACTGTCTGATGTTGTGAAATACCCAATCTTCACCAGTCCTGTATACTGTTCAAAGTAATTTTTTTCTATGAACAATCCCTTTTTATTAAAATCAAAGTGCTTAATCTGAATGGACGGACTGAGCTTAATCTATTTTCTGCTGAATGAAAACCTGGACAGGAAGACATGTGACGTGAGAAGCTTTGTTATTTCCAGATTGTATTTGGAAAAAAAAAATAGGTGAACAAAACAAAAAAAGGAAAAAAAATAACCTTTGATTAACTAGTGTTAAAAACAGCTAGGTTTACTAAATATGTTAATCCATTATTTTTAACCTAAGCGTAACCTTTTATTTTAAAGGTTTTCAACAATTTAGTTACAGTCTTATCTTTCAACCATTTTGCTAGTCTTTCTCTTGCAAACATGCGTAAAAAGGGAAGCAGATCAGAAATGCAAATGTGGTATTTTGTAATTTGAGTCTTGAAATGTTCTGTAGTGTTAAGCAAAGTTTACTCTTGCTTGATACTAAATAAACTTTTGAAAGAAAAATCAGTGTTTGTGTGAGAGTATGCATTATTTATTTTTTAAAAAAAATCTTGATAAATAGTGGTAAACAGGGAGGGAGTGATTTTTAATTATGATCAACATAAAATGTCTCCCTACTAAAACATTGTACAACTTACTTTTTTCTGTTCTCTTAATAAAATGGTATAAACCCAAAGGTGCATTTTATCATATATATTTGTAGATCTACTTTCCACCTCTACACACAATATAGACCTAAAGGCTTGTTAAAGGAAATATCCAAATGGTATTGATCTGCTGGAATTCCATATTTTAAAAAATATTGGTTTAAAATAATTAATGCTTTTTCTGAAACTATCAAAAAATTAAAAAGGAGGAAAAAAACCCAGATGTGACTTAGTTTTGATCTTGTTGAGCATTTCTTCACTAGTGCAACTTTGGAATTTTTTTGTTTCATTTTGTTTCTTGAGAATTTTGGTACCTTAATGACAACCTCGCTCCGTGCTGGAAGCAATAAACACAAAGCTTTTAAAGACTTTCTGACTTGACTAATTGAGGTCGCTTTCGTCAGAGGCAGAGGATGTGTAACCCTTAAAACGGTCTTCATTTGCAAAGGTAAATAAATCAAATAAGATTTTAATCTCACTTAATTTATCTTAATATAACCAATAAAAGCAGGGAAGCAGTACCAATTAGCAAGTTTTATTTTAGATTAGAGAGAGAAAGAGAGGCTTTAAGACCACCACCTAAAATTTCATATTAAAAAGTTTAATTTGTATTAGTCATCTAAAAAGCTTTGCTCGGTCAGTATAATTGGAGCCAATTATTCCCTATTAAACAAATGTAAAACTTCATAACTAGTAGCTTGTAATATTAGAATTTATGGACAAATAGTGTAACTAAGAACTTAAAACATTACAAATGTTTTTCCCCCTAAAGCTTTTACTTAAATTGTTTGAGATGACGTCTTTAATGGTGATAATCTTGTGGCTTTGTTTTGTTTTAAATTATGTAAGCACAGAGGTGTTTTTAGTTAGTAAAAGGAAATATTTTCTCTTTGTCAGGAAACACTGAATGCCATGGAGATCAGAGGAATAAATCCTGTTTCTCTTGATGTTTTGGTAGGTACTCATATATTTATTTTTATGGTTTAGTGAGCATTGTAGTCAATTATTTTTGAGCATTAAGCTGCAGTTGTCTATATTGTCATGTTCAATGGTGGTGGTGGTTAGTTTTCAGCGGAAACAGTAATTTTATCAAATGTCCTTTCTCAGTTCTCAGGTAAAATGTAGCGTTAGAATCTGCTTTCTAAGACCGGTAACAGAAGTATTCTACATTTGAAGCTATGATGACTTACAAACCCTGGTTTCCTTGGGAATGCTAAACCAGAATATGTTACCATAATTCAACAGTCATATTCAAATCATAGTTAGTGCAATCTTGGATTTGCTGTTACACCTGAATTTACAGACTGTGGATGCAATAGTTGTTCTGTCTCTAACGTCTGCTGGTGGGGATGGAGCTGAATGGGTGAACAGATGAGAAGTAGATCAAAAGAAGACAGGCCTCTTTTAACCATGCGTTACTGGTTGTATGATTTGAAACTTGAATCACAATGTGAATTGGAGCAATGTCTGAAGTGTCTGAATGTGTTCTATCTTCCCTCTTCCCTTTAAAATGGATACCAACAGGCTATCCCTTGTAAATAATCGATCACCTGGTAAGAATCGCCTTTATGCAAGCACTGACATAAAATGAGGGAATAATGGTTTTGTGCAGTAAACAGACCATTTATATAGAACAGTGCTTCCTGACCTTTTTTGAGTTGTGACCTCCTTTTATAATAGCCAAGTAACCTGTAACACCACCACCACATGGGGGGGGGACAGGAAGGCACTTTTGATGGGGTAAAGTCATCCCTTCTCAGAAAGTAGAGGATTTTTTTCTCCCCCCAAAGACCTGTTACTCATACATACAAATTCACACTCACTTTAATAACTGTCTCTGAACAGTCAAGGAAGGAATTATTTTACAAGGGCTATTACACATATAAGGTGACACACAGCCCCGAATTCCCCAGAAAACATTTTGTGATACCACCACCCCAGGTTGGGAAACACTGATACAGAAAGTGGGAAGTCTGGCATTTTGTAGCCTTAACTTTAATTAAATGTGAGTGGAAGGAATATCTGTCCACTTTAACTCCTTTTCACTACAATGTAGTATAGCATAATTTGTACACGACGTGAGCATAATACGCAGGAATCTGATTATTAGTTTGCAGGTACATTAACTGCTCTGTCTCCCCGAATTGTGTACGCAGTGACTCTCTGCATGCCCCTGCTTAAAAATATGTTTGAGGTGTACAGGGCAACATTGTTTTCTGCAATCTCCACCCACCCTGGTCTTGTTTTTTTTCCTTAATCATATCCAGTGTCCTACATCCTTGTAATGCAAGAATACATGGAGGTAGTGTGCATAGGAGCATCTCTGTCACCTCAGCTCAACCCACCAAAAAGTTGGGGAAAATGTTAGGCAAAGGTGATAGTCATGCAACCTGCAAGGAATGATTGCATTGGAGTAATTTTAGTTGAACTTAATGAGGTTCCTGGCAGGTTTTATTGCCTTTGTGTAATTCCTTAAATAGCAACTAAATGTGGGCACAAACCGGTGATTTGTGCTGGTTCGTTTATCGGCTGAACCAGTGTTTGGCACTTCAAAACACCACCTCCTCCAGTGGGCGCCCACTCAAAGGCAGCAGCCTGGCTTCACTGCTCTGCCCTGCCGCCTCTGGGTGCTATTTCTGAGTGGAGGATGTAGGGCTTTGAAGTGCTGAACACCTGTTTGGCCAATAAACAAACCAGCACAACCACTGGTCTGTGCCCATTTCTGATGGCAACATTTTGTAGTTAACTGGAACAATACCAAATAGATGATGCTTGCTATGACTTCGTTGCTGAAACATCTGGAATAGGGGGAAAAATTCCAAAAATGTGGGGCGGGCTCCCATTGTTTTGGAAACAAAAAAAAAGTAAGTTTAACCATGCTTAGAACTATTCCAGAACAAGAACCTGTGGTGATCTACAAGGGAGCAGGATATTATTTTGGCTCTTGTCAAGCTACTTACGGGGACGTGGTGGCGCTGCGGGTTAAACCGCAGAAGCCTTTGTGCTTCAAGGTCAGAAGAGCAGCAGTCGTAAGATCGAATCCACACGACAGAATGAACCCCCATCGCTTGTCCCAGCTCCTGCCAACCTAGCGTTCTAAAGTGTGTAAAAATGCAAGTAGATAAATAGGTACCACCTTGGTGGGAAGGTAATAGCGTTCATGTCTAGTTGTGCTGGCCACGTGACCACGGAAGATTGTGTTTGGATAAACGCAGGCTCTCTCGGAAATGGGGATGAGCACTGCCACCCTAGAGTCGGACATGACTGGACTAAATGTCAAGGGGAACCTTTACCAAGCTACTTAATCTATCCCTTGCCAAGTTATGGTACATTCAACCCAGAATAAAAACATGGAATAGTGCAGTGAGGAGGGTTTGTACTAGCTCTCTTTTGGAGAGACTAGCTGCTGCTTCTTGTGTGGAACTCTGTTCAGTGCATGTTTGACTAGCCATAGCTAGCACAGCCAACACATGGTAAGCATCTAATATCCTGAATTACTATGTTAGTCATTGGCAGAAACAGTCCAGTTGTCGGGGAACATGGATGTGCAAAAACAGCCTAAGAGACCAACATTCTGATCTCACCTGGGAGACCTTGTGGGTGTTCTGAATAAGAATTGTTTTTCACCTACGCCCACATCTCTCTTGGTCGAGTTGCTTGTCTCTGTGATTTACAGCTTAACATATGCTGAGATGTGCCTTGTTTTAGAGGTGGAGTCACTGGAGTGCTGTGTGTCCTTTGAACCAGAACGGTGGCTGCCATATAGTCTTTGGTTTCTTCTTTAAAATTATTTGCAGGCCACTTTTTTTAAGGGTAGAACCTACCGAGGAGGAATGCTAGGGAGAAAAAGAACACAGAGATGGTCCGTAAAGAATTACCAATAAACCCAACAGCTCCCAAACCTAAAAAAAAAGCCAGTAAAACTTAAGAAGCCTGGACTCTTTAATTGAAACTCTTTCCAGCCACCACCAAAAAGGACTACAGTGGACCCTTGACTTACAGACGGCTTGACTTACAGACTTTTTGAGTTACTGACTTCTCTGGCCGCAAAATTTAGGTTTGACTTGCAGACTGAGATTTGACTTACAGACCAGAAAAAAACCAAAATGGAACAAAAACGGCCTGTTACGGGATTAATCGGTTTTCAGTGCACTGTAGGTCAATGGAGACTTGACTTACAGACTTTTTGACTTGAGAACCGCCTTCCAATACGGATTAAGTTCTCAAGTCAAGACCCCACTGTATTCACAACTGTAAATGCTCAAGGTGCAGCTGTGCTTACGTGGGTTAAGAGAGTTCTAATGCTGATGGCATGAAAGGATTCCCAAGCCGCTGTGATGTTTGGGGCTAGTTGTATGTGTTTCAGTCCATCTGGAGGCCATCATTTTGGAGAAGGCGATATCAAGCTGGCTGGATCGCTCACTGGTTTAGTTCTTTGTCTGCAGGGGGGCCAGAGGTTGGGAATTGGATTCCCCACCGTCTTTCCTGCGAGAAAAGCCAACCTGGGTGGCCCTGGGCAAGCTGCACAATAACTAGGACACCCGCAAGAAGAAGGGAAGAATAAATCACTTCTGCGTATTCTCAGTCTGGGAAACCCTGAAAGGAATCTCCAAAAGTCCTAATTGTCTTAATGGCACACTGTTATTATTGTTGTATTTATATAAAATGACGTCTGCGTAGGGCAACATGGTCAATGATTTTCCCGTCACACATAGTAGCGCAGGCTTTTGTTTCTCTTGTGCCAAAGCTCTTTGGAGCCTTTCTTAAAAACACACACACAAAAGTCCAGGGTTCATTAAAGGGAAACCAGAAAATTAAGAACCTGGCAACTACTCATCATGATTACCAGATGTATCAATGATTGCATCAGATGAAATGAAAAAATTACAATCCATTAATCATCCTCAA
The DNA here is from genome assembly GCF_051106095.1 of Pogona vitticeps. Taxonomy (NCBI): domain Eukaryota; kingdom Metazoa; phylum Chordata; class Lepidosauria; order Squamata; family Agamidae; genus Pogona; species Pogona vitticeps. The sequence continues at coordinate 231,933,276 of NC_135786.1, forward strand.
ATTACTTTTTGCTCACATTCTCCAAGGTTGCCAAGGAGAGATGTCCATGACTGATGGTCAGAAGTATGATTTGATAGTTACTGGGCAGAATAGATGAGATCAAACATTTTCTGGTCACTATTGCCATGGGCTACTGAGCAGAAGAGAGCCTTTTTCATCAAGGAAAAACAAAACCCATGTTTGATAGTTATAAATTATAAATAGGTATATTTGAAAAAAGGATCACAGTCTTTAGTGTATCTGGTAGAATCATTGATTAAGTTAGATATTTGCTGTAGGGCTAACATCCTTTGATTCTTCAGTGTTTCTTGTTTAAGAGAAACAACACTTAATTATTGTATAAGAAAAAATCAAATTTAGCTTTTTTCAAATATCCATTATCATTTGGAAGTGACAATGAACAAGAAAGTTATTTGCAACTCTCTTTTTTTTCTAATGAGAATGTATGGAAATTATACACCAAAAGTAATATTACTTGTCTTAGGGAGAGAGGGAGAAATAAATAACATGTAATAGTTGTATCAGGCAAAAATTTTAGCTTCCTCAGTCTGCAGAAGTGGACTTATCCATGAAAGCTCACATTAAAATAGAGCAGTTAAGTTTTAAGGTGCCACTATGTTCTTCTCTTCTTTATTTTTTATTCTTTATTCTTTATTTTTCCCCTGATCTGCTAGCAAAGACTAACATGGCTACTTCTAAACATTTCTAGCTACTTGTCTTTTAGTTAGAGAGCTTGAGCAGCAAGTGGAACTGGTTAAATTTTCTGTTGTTGTTCTCTTATCTTAATGTTGTTCTGGCATATCCAAGCTCTGGATTTGATTGTTCCACAGCTGATTTTGCGGCTGGCAAAAATAAAAAGAGGTCTACCAGTAGGATTTCACTGCAGCTTTCCATTACATGAAGCATTAAATAGGCTACATTAGATCTTGAAATAACTATTTTTAGCCTCCCTGTTTCCAGACTTCAAACTGTTGGTCACCCCACTCTAATATCATAGACACGCTTGTGTATTTCTCCAGAAATACATACAATAGGTTTCCCTACATACATCAGTAACGTTTCTAATGACTGCTTTCCATCACCTGTAATGTGATTGTCCGCAGGGAATCACCAATAACTATTAGTTCCAAGAGTATATACATTATGTGTTTTTTGTTCTGTTTTCCAGGGACTTCAATTGCTGTTACAGACCAGTATCAAAAGACTCCCCTCACCACTGTGCCTCGGGAAAAAAAGCCAGCAGCCATATGAAATTCCAGTTTCATTTCTTTTTCATGCTACCGACTGTAGCCTATTTTTATAGTAATATGTATAGCTTTTCAGACCCCAGTTTTAACTCTTTAAATGTTTTATTCATTTCTTACTGTAACATTGTGAAGATGTGAATAAAAGATCTTCTGTTCCATTGTCCTGGACAAAGAAACACTGATTCTTCATCAAACTCCTGTGGTTCCCCCCCCCACCCGCCACCCCAGCAAAAGTAACCTTGAGGGGATCTCTTCCAACTTGCCTATTACTGTAAGAGGCTTATCTGTTGTGTGTGCAGCTAAGGAAAGTAAACAGAGGAGTGTGCTGCAGAAAACATTTCAGCTTCGACGTAAGCAGATGTGCCTTCAGCATAAGATGACATGGGGAGAAGGATTTTTGAAGGATAAAAAAAAAATCACTGGGTATCTGTGCCATCGGATGAAGTTGCCAGCAGTCCAAAATTCCGCTGATAATTTTCAAAAAATAAATCACTAGTATTGTTTCTGTATTTCTACTCCTCACTGTAGACTGATGCCCTTGCAATCTGAGTGCATACTAGCCCCTCCAAAACACAAACACACTGCAGTTTCCTAACAAGGTGATTGGTATGTAAGAAGCCCATTGTGGCTACATGGCTGGGCTACATGTATATCAGTTTAACAGCATCTTTCCATTTTAATCTTCTCCATGCTTGCATTCAGCACACATTGTCACCTATGTTGTGTCATGAAAGGAATAAGCCAACCTTATGCCTTTTCATTTTGCCATCTTGATTGAATCATTCCTTCCTATTGTGCGTCTCTTTCCCCAAGATCCAAATTTTTATGCAAAATGTTATGCCTTCCGTCAAAGGTCATCTAATGCTTGCCCACAAGTTGCCTTCTGAATTTTGTCTGGTCTCTTTTTATTGAAAACCTTCTGAGCTTTGTGACACTTTGTGTCAACTACATTCTGAGCAGACAGAGGATATTAATGTAGGAGCCATCCTATGCAAAGTTGGACGAGTTTCAGTCCCTCCATTAAAAAAAGAGAAATGTTTCCTGTTCCTCTTGGTGATTCTGTGTGACAGTTGTGGTTGACATATGGGCATACACAGCCTGTGAAAGAATGGCAGACCAACTCGAATTGAATCATAGAATGCTGTGGAATATGTTTCGGTCCACCTATTGCAAACATCTGCTGGTTATCCAGCAGTGGAAAGTGCACAATGTCAATTTGGATTGAAAGGGGATCTTGATGTGTGTGTTGTGCGTGCAGCTACCTTCTGCTTGCACATAGGGGCATCAGGCTCCTCCATTGTAAATGTGGCCCCTTTACACCACATCTCAAGTAAATCCAGAGGAAACGTTGATCCCCAGAAGCAGCTCTGCAGTTTGGACAGGCTGCCAGAGAAGAGGATGGAGGCAAACTCCTTTATAAATGCAGAATTCCTTGATTTAAGATCTGAGCCGCTGTTAAGATGATACTTCAAAAGGTGATGTAAGCATATGTAAATTTGCACTGGAGTATAATATCTGCTTTTCCATATTAAAACTAAAGTTAGTTATGGGCCTGTCCAGACTGGCCATTTTGGCCATGGGCTGGGATCAGGCTGCAAACAATCTATTGAGGTTGTGGGGAGAGAGTGATGTGCTCCTGGAGGCACGCTCCTCCAGCCCGAACACCAGGCGACCCCTTGTAGCCCGATCAGCTGTCAATTAAGCTCTTCTGATCATCTATAGAGGGCCATGGGAAGTGAAATACTCTTTTTTTCCATTGCTCCCCATTCTGTAGCTGCTAGTCCATTTTGTCTCCTCTCCTCTTCCCCACCCCTTTTTTTTTCTTTCACTTGGAATCTGAAGCTAGGATGACAGTTGGAATCTGAGGCTGCTGGAGTTTGCTACCTACCAGCTAAACAATGAGCATGCCAAAAAAAAATGCACGCTCTACTGCTGGCCAGAAAATTGTGTGATACCTCTAAAAGGGGAAGGATAGCTCAATCCGAGTGGAAATATGCAGACAGTCTTTTTTTAAAAATCCAAACCCTGCCATCGGTGATTCATATACCCATATCTATATACCAGTGCAGACTTCCCCTCTGTTTAACCAAGTAGAGATGGATACGAAGCCGCTTGAAGTAATCAAGCAGGAACTCAACCCCCCCCCCTTTTTTTTTTAATATAATGCAATTACTGTACCTAGAAAAAGGAGGATGGGAAACTCCATCGTAAAAGGCATTTACCTTTTTCTCTTATGGAAGGGAAAAGGCCTCTTTTTCCTCAGTTAAAAAACAACCTCTCTAACACCAGACGCAGGTAGTATGGGTTGTCTCTGGGGAGTTGATCACATACAGCCCTCAAGCCATATATTGTCCATGATCTAAAGTGAAAGAAAATGTAATGTTTTCCTTCACATGGTCTTAACTGGATAATTCTCATTTTATTGTCACCTCCCAAGTCTGCAAAAATGCAATAGCCCTATTAGAAGCTCAGTGGGTGCTGAAAAACCTGTCCCCATTAAGGGTGACCATATAGCAGTTCTACACATTTCTACGGAGACAGAAGTGTCATTGAGTTCAGGGAAGCTTTCCTGGGCATAAGTGGTTAATACGAGAATCATGACTCTTGATGACTCTTCTGTGTGCACCAGTGTAAGTCACAGGAGAGGAGTATTCTAGCATAACTGGGTCTTAGGCCATGAGGTTTTGAAGGCTGAATGTTCCTTCCACATCTTTAGCCTGGTTCCTCTATTGCCAGCCCTCTGGGACAGAGCTTTGCAACTCTTTGTAACCTCTCAATCAACTGAAAGTCTCTCCTTAGAACTAAAGAGGTTTTGCACAGGCCTTGTGTAGGCTGAAGCCTAGTCTACAGCAGGCACATCAAAGGTGGGCAGATGTGCCTTGTTAAATACCAGATTTGATATGAAACAGCCAATGAATATACCGGTAGATGTTTAAATACATGCCATGTTCAGCTGCTGGTCCGCTGGAATTTTCCACCAACAAGCAAAACTGTGCCTAATGCGTAGCCTCCTAATCAATCCAAGGATGGACGGAGATGGATGGAATATTGGTGGTGGTGGTCACTGATATATTCAGCCACTGTTTTCCATTTACACAACAGTGTTTGCTGACACTTGAGTTTATCCAGCGAATCTGCGGAAATGCGTCACAACGAAAGATTCGGAGCTTACAGAGCTGTCTTGTTGACTTGAGTTATGGTGAATCCACACCTCTCTTAACCTAATTGGGTTTTATGTGGGAGAATGCTGTCAGCTCCCATCATTGCAAAAGAGTTTTGATTCTCAGAAACGTAATGTCCTGTTCACGAATCAGACTTGTTCCAACAGGTTAGGGTCATAGGAAAGAGAAATCTGCCTCTTCAGTGAAACAAAGGTAAGGGTTCTGAATCCACCGATAAATAAACTTCATTTTCTCTAATTCACTACTCTTGTGTTTTCCATTCCCACCTCCTATTCAGCTGTAGAGTTCTAAGGGCACGATATGTACAAATGTTTCTGTTTTCCTACCCCATTCTTTGAGCAATGAGTGCAATGTGAATGAAGACCTCTTAGCTGTCCTTTCTTATAGAAACTGATTACTGCAAGCATTGTTTACCAGTTTTTCATCAAATCCTGGGAGAGGTAAAATTGCTTCTGTATTAGAAGGATTTGAGTCAGAGTCACAACATGAACCAGAGCGAGAAAGTTTTCTTTACAAAGACAGAGGCCAAAGGGACAACAGTTAAGGACAACAAATAAGCTAAATCCATAAGGGTCTATTTAAAGTGATTTTTACAAAAAAAAAAAAAAAAACCTCCAAAATCACTGGACATTTTAATAAGTATGGTTTTCCAGATTCACTAAACATGAAAACGGATGTAACATCAAGAAAAACAAGCAGTAAAATATAGTACAGTGGAGAAACTCATAAAAATCAGTTTAAAAAAATCAAATACAGTCTACAAAGGTCACCCAACATTTTGCATGGGAAACATGAGGTGTCAATGGGACGGTGCAGCTAATTTGTAAGAATAAGTAAAGGTGGAATTAGTTGTGTGAGTAAAGCTCAGTGGCCTTTAATATTACATGTTTGTGCTTTAACCGAACACCAAAGAAAGAAATCCCTAGATACCAAACTAATGATAACTGCATGCTTTCCAGCTGACTCTGACTTAATGTGACCCTTTCTAGGTTTCAGTAGGTAATCAGTACTCAGAAGTTCACCATTCCCCACGTCTGGGGCATCTTGGGACTGTACAGATTGCCTGAGACTCCATAGGCTGCCTCTTTTCCTGGGAGAAACAGTAGAGAAATCAAACTCCCAATCTCTGATTTTGCAGCCAAGTGCCCAACTCACTGATGTATCCTATCCAATGTTGTCATCTAGTTTTTTCCGACTCTGTGACCCCATGGACCAGAGCATGCCAGAGTCTTCCACTGCCTCCCGGAGTTGGGTCAAATTCATGTTGGTCGCTTCGATGACACTGTCCAACCATCTCATCCTCTGTCGTCCCCTTCTCCTCTTGCCTTCACCCTTTCCCAACATCAGGGTCTTTTCCAGGGTGTCTTTTCATGAGATGGCCTTCTCACTAGGCCTTCACAAGTACTATAAAAACATTAGCAATGGGTTGGAGAAATCAAACTCCCAATCTCTTATTATGCAGCCCAACTCACTGATGTATCCTATCCAATACATACTACAAATTCTCACCAGGCCTTCACAAGTAATATGAAATCATTAGCAATGGGTATCCCTCTTCCCCATCCAGGAGCCACATTACTGACCTCACCTGTCATGCCATGTTGTTCCTTCCTGGGCCATCACTTATAGTCTGCACGTTACAACCCAGCTGGTGGTTGCTAGTTAATTCTAGGATGTATTCCCCCATCTGAAAAACATAACTCGAAAACTAGATCTTAGTAAAATCAGTAGCAATTTTAAACCTTTGTTTAAAAAAGCTGGGAGCAGTTTGATTCATTCTTGGTCTAGATATTTTTTTCCTAGTTAAAAAAGAAGAAGCAGCTTGTGACATCTATAAGATTAACAAATGACTCACTGGGTTGCTTGCTTTGTCCTATTAGCATGCATATTTCTCAACATGTTTTCCTGTACCATGTTCTTAAGTTTTTGGAATATCACACAAGCTTGAAAAAATGTGCTCAACCCATATCTTGAATCATTTGGCCATCAAAAAGGTTCCAAAATGTAGCTCCCGACGTTTCAAAGTTCTTTCATAGACACCAACCACACCTGCACTGGTGTACCTGTGAAAACAATGATGGGCAATATGTGACCTTCCAGATGTTGAGAAATGGTGGGAGGTCTAGTTGAACATGTGCAGATGTCACATTCTTTTCTTCTCCTTATTGGCGTGGACGACGACGAATTTCTTGGGACCACTTCAGTTAAGAATTCAAAGTACTGAATGGATTGCTGTCGGTTGCTGAATTGTTTGCTTTCTTAACACATGAGGAACAGACTGCCTGGGAATTTCCTTAGGAGAGTTTTACAACAGAAAAAAAACCCTCTGCTAAATCATATTAGGATAATTCTTCTGATTGATCTCACAGATCCTACCTTGAGTCACATATATTAATCCAACCCTTCCTTATTTCCTCCCCCTCCTTTTTATCTTATTCTTTTCATGACACAAACTTCTTCAACTTGGTTAAGAATGATGGACATTATTGTTGAACACAACTGCAACACAGTGACTTGGGGAAAGCTGTTTTGGTCTCTTCGTCATCATCCCAAGAATAGAATCACACTGTCTGATGTGCCCCCCCACCCCAGAGATCACATACATTAGAGAATCTAGTAAGATAGGTTGTTCTTATTAGTTCAGAGGCCGAGAGATTGTGTTCTCTTTCTACTGTCACTGGATACTTCAGTTATTTTGGCCTAATAAAAGGTTCTGCGAATGGCAATGATAAAAAAGACCTCACCTGTAAGGATCCCTCCCTTTGATGTTTTTAATCATCATTACCTTGTTCTAAGCCTTACCTTGTTCTCTCTTTCCCCCCCCCACCCCCACGATCTTAACAGTCAATCAGATTCAACAATACACATTTCAGTGTGTGCCAAGGTGAGGCAGCAAATTTATGCCGTTCTGTGTTTGTTGTTGCCAGAGACTGTAGCTGTTAACTGCGGGTTAACACCAGAACAGTAACATTAACAAGAATGTTACCCCAGTACTCTACTTGTCCTGATTTAGCAGGGACAGGCGCCGTTTTGGGACTTGTTCCCATCAAGTATGCTTAAACCATCCACTTCACTAAAGCAAAATCTATTATATCCATAACAACATTCAGTCAGACGACAAAAGGAGAGGGAAGATGGAGGAAACAGAATAAAAGTCTGATGTTACTTTTCACTAACTAAACTTAACGAAAGTTACTTTTAAAAAAAAATCACAACACTGTCTGTGTTGGCTGAGAGATTGTGGGAGTGTTGTTTTTAAGCAGTGCATTCATTCTCACCTTTTAAAAAGACATCACCCCTGCCCGAGGGTTTATCATTCCAAACACCTCTTGTGACTTCTATATTTAAGGAGGATCAGATCCAGATAATAATTAGAAGGATGATCCCTAGGGAATAGCAGGGATCTTCATTTGGGTCTAGGGATGTGGTGGCATTGCGGGCTAAACCGCAGAAGCCTCTGTGCTGCAAGGTCAGAAGACCAGCCATCGTAAGATTGAATCCACGAGATGGAGTGAGCTCCTGTTGCTTTGTCCCAGCTCCTTGCCAACCTAGCAGTTCAAAAGCATGTAAAAAGGCGAGTTGATAAATAGGTACCACCTTGGTGGGAAGGTAAAACAGCATTCCTTAGTCACGTTGGCCACGTGACAATGGAAAATGTCTTTGGAGAAGCACTGGCTCTACAGCTTGGAAATGGGGATGAACACCGCCCCCTAGAGTCGGACACGACGGGACTAAGAATGTCAAGGGGAACCTTTACCTTTACCTTCAGTTGGGGCTAGGAAAGGAATCCAGAGAGCTGCTGTCAGTAGGCGTTAACAGTTCAAAACATTTCATGCTTGTGTTTTAAATTGCCATTTTCTAATTGTTATTCCTTATTCGTTGGCCAGAGTCCTATTCATGTTCTCTTAAGGCTTCTATACCTTGCTGCAGCGAATGGTTATCAAGGAGTCTTCTAAACTGGTTTGGTTAAGGTAAGAGATTCAACAGTCTTCATTCAGTCTTGCTCACAATCTCCAAGCCTGCAACAACAAAAAAATAACATTTGCAAAATTATTAAACAGAGGTCTTGGTCTGCATGTTGTAATACCCCTGTTTTTGCATTGAGGTTTTTTGGCTGGAAAGCAATCCTTTTAAAACACCAAGGGTTTTATTTAAAAACTTAGTATAAATTCTGATTGTGATTTTTTTTTTAAATCATTTTGGGAAGTGGGCTCACTTGTGTCAAAGTAAATTGTGTCTGTGGGGTTTGTCAAGTATGGGATGCCAGGATCATGAGTTTTGGGCTGAAGACTATCCTCCAGTCCATACTGTTTATATATATATATATATATATATATGGGTTTATATGTGGGTGTGAGTGTATGTCTACAGTATATGTTTACACAGAGAGAGAGAGAGAGAGAGAGAGAGAGACTCACAAAGAGAGTATGGCTCAGTAAGAAGCTGACAGCATACACCAAAATCCAGTTCTATAAAGCCTGTGTCCTGAGCACACTCCTGTACTGCAATGAGTTCTGGACTCTTTGTGCATGGGAGGAGAGGAAGCTGGACACCTTCCATATGCGTTGCCTCCGACGGATTTTTTGTATCACCTGGCAGGACAAAGTTTCAAATAGAGTAGTCCTAGAACGAGCTGGAATCTTTAGCATATATACATTACTGAAACAGCGATGTCTACGTTGGCTTGGGCAAGTTGTGAGAATGGCTGACAGTTGATTCCAAAAGATCTCCTGTATGGAGAATTAGTGCAGGGGAATCGCCCCAGAGGGAGACCACAGCTGTGATACAAGGACATCTGCAAGTGGGATCTGAAGGCATGGACTTCAAAAGATGGGAAACCTTGACATCTGAGCATCCAGCCTGGAGGCAGGTGGTGCAGCATGGCCTCTCCCATTTTGAAGAGACCCTTGTCCAGCAGGCTGAGGCAAAGAGGCAGTCCCGAAAGCAGCAAAATGAGGGAGCTGGAGAGGGGACAGATTGCATTTGTCTTCAGTGTGGAAGGGATTGTCACTCTTGAATTGGGCTCCTCAGCCACACTAGACACTGTTCCAAGTCCTCCATACAGAGCACGTTACCATAGTCTCTCAAGACTGAAGGCTGCCTAATCTAATATATATATATATATATATATATATATATATATATATATATATATATATATATATATATATATATATATATATATATATATATATGTGTGTGTGTGTGTGTGTGTGTGTGTGTGTGTGTGTGTGTGTGTGTGTGTGTGTGTGTGTGTGTGTGTGTGTGTGTGTGTGTGTGTGTGTGTGTGTGTGTGTGCATCATGTGACCACAAATTTAAATTGTGAAATCAAAAGGGGAGAATTGAAAAACACTTCATTAGTGTGACCATGGCCTCTGTGAACCTAACTGGGAGTAAATTATTTGCTTCTGAAAGGGTATATAATAAGAGCAAGGTCAGGACATTTTACTGCCTCTTATTCTATATCTCATCCAAAAGGGTCCCCATTTTGATCTTTCCTTTTGTTTGAATCCCTGCACCATCTCTGCCTTTTTCTGCTTCTCCAGCTACATGCTAGGGTGTCTTTTATGAGTATGTCAGTGAAAAGGTGTAAAAATATGATCCAACTTGCCATTTTGAGCAAGTGGTGAATTTGTCTCTTTTTCTCTCTTCAAACAATACAGCCACACCACAAAACCTGCTTTTGTGAATCCCCTCCATTTCAAAAGTGGCTTCCTGTGGACAAGGGGCCGAGGGAACGAATCCAAGGCAAATTTACAAAGCAAGTAGAGTCTTGTATTATTCATCTAATAATCTCCAGAATATGACACAACCTCTCTCTCTGGTTTCACAAAACTCGAAAGCTAATTCAAGGAAAACCCAGAAAGTCTCTCAGCGCCATAAGGACTGACAAGTTTAATTTGGCATAAGATTTGTAGACTCTAGCCCATTTTGTCAAGACACATCTGCGGTCCTTGAAAAGCTGTTCCAAAATACAATGCGTTAAGAGTTGTAAGGCACCATAAGATTCTGTGGTGGTTTTGTTTCATGACACTACAATCAACCTCTCTGAAAGTTAATTCCTGTTTACCAAACCAAAATGAAGAACTGTATCCTAACCTCCCATTTTGCATCAGAAAATAGAACATGTCCAATGTACAATGAAGAGGATAGTGAGCCTTAAGCTAGTGGAGAGCCAAACAACAACAGCTGAATCAATAAAGGCGACTATCATGAAAGATGTGCATGTTATAATTCTTCTCGAGCTGTGTTACATCACATTGTTGCTATAAGGTGTATAGAGATGGGCAGGAACTACTGAATTGGTGGTTCGTAGTGGTTCATTTTTCAGTCCAACAGATGTTCAGTGTTCAGTGTTCCCCAGCCGTGCCTTCTTGGGCAAGGGACCCACTCAGAGGAGGTGGGTCAAGGAAGCGAGTGCCTTGGCGCTGAGTGAGCGCTTCTGAGTGGGCAGAGAAGTGCCAGAAGAAGCAGGGTTGGGAAGCGTGAACACTTGTTCTTCTGCCAAAAAATGAACCAGTACAAACCGCTGGTTCTGTGGTTCATGCCCATCTCTACTGGTGTGTTGTCATTTTATATGCTGTACCGGCTTTTGTACAACAGAGTTCTTAGAGTTCTTCACTTTAACACAATATATTTCCAAGGGTGTTTAGCCTTGGGAGGCAGCCCATCTAGGAGAAGGAAAACTCCAACTTCAACCCCCCCACTGAGGCGCCGCCATTGTCATCCATGCCATAAGGGAACAGGCCGGGTAGGTGGGACTCATCAGCCTTGGAAGGCAGCCCATCTAGGAGAAGGGAAATGTGACAAGCAAGTCAGGTAGGAGATGCTGAGTTGGGGTGGGAGTAGAATTTCCACCCTCCTAGCTCTTTCCTCTTTGGGCGAATAAAGCTATGCATGCCACGCAGCCTGTCCTGAGTCTTGGGTCTCCAGATGTTGTAGATGGCATCCTATCTCCAGTGCCAAAGCAAACGTCTACCCACCTATCCAGGTAGCACCTATACATAGCATAGAATTGGCTGTCATCTTGATATTGCCCTCATTCGCAAAATCTCCTCAGGCAACATTTTCAAGATTGTTGTGCCACAAGCTTTTTCTCCGTGTTTCCTCCAGCCCTCTGTAAACATATATTTTTAGGGCTAGCTGGTTGCCTGAACTCCGGCTTTGCCATAATGGAAGTGAGTGAATAGAACGATTTGTTTTCAGAAAGGGAGGAAGTTCACCACAGTTTTCTTGCAATTCCGTCTAAAAGCGAACGGACTGAAAGTGAGGGAACTGGGAGTAACCACAAGTGGTACGAAGGCAATCGAGATGGAAGGAGCTGCTGTTTCCTGTTGGCAACTGAATGGAGCCATATTTAATGAGGCCCTTGAGACTGAATTAATGGAGGGAGTCAATCTGCAGTGTGCTGGCCAGATTAGTCAAATCACATTCCATCCACAAAGCTCCTTAAATATTGAGGCTGTTTATAAGAAATGGCGCAGCAGTCAGCTCATTACAGAGGGGCTTTATCCTCCCCTTCTTTTCCTAGTGTACTCAGTTTTACTTGAGGCCCCCAGCAACGAGCATTTTTCGAATGCAGTGAAAGGGGAGAAGCCAAAGAAGTAGCTTAGATGAATTTAGAAGGAAGCAAATCTTCTTCTGCTCTAATGTCGGCACTTCTCTTTTCCTGTGTGTGAAAGGACAGTCTCCTTTGACTCGCCCCGCCTTCCTCTTACCGCTGTTTATAAGTGACTCCAAGAACTGGATTTCGAAAGCCATAAGAAGAAGAAGCAGCCTCCTGACCTTACCGCTTCGCAATCTGTACAGAAAGAGCTGTTTTACCAGGTAGTCAACACTGCCCAACCTGGACTTTGGCACAGGTTTAACCAAGGAGAGGAACAGAGGATGGTGAAGACTTAGCTGCCCATCCTGTGAAAACCGAAAAGAAAGAAAGAAAGAAAGAAAGAAAGAAAGGTTAGGTTATTAAGCAGAGGATGCACTGGAGAAGGAGGAATGTTGTCTGCAAACGGGGAGGAACCCTGTTCGAAAATAAATTCCCAATGTGAGACCATCTTAGTAGACAATTGTGACAAAGAGAGGAGGGCAGAGGAGAGATATGCCGGGACATTTTTGTACTGAGATGCACTGGTCCTCAAGTGCAGTACAGCATGTTCTCCAGACACCCATAAGAGGGCACAGTTCTCTTTTTTGGTGGCTCCCAACCTTGGTCCCCAGATGTTTTTGGAAGCAAAGCAAAGCAAAGCAAGCTACACATATACCGCCCCATAGGGCTTAAAGCACTCTCTGGGTGGTTTACAATTTAATTATGCAGGCTTTATATTACCCCCACCCCACCCCCAGCAAGCTGGGTACTCAATTTACTGACCTCAGAAGGCTGGAAGGTTGAGTGAAGATTGAACTCAGGTCCTGAGCAGAGTGTTGGTAACAGTACTGCAGTTTAACCACCATGCCACAAGCCTCCTAAGAAGGGAGATCAAAGGCCATGAAGGTGCGCATTGATAGTGAACAGCACTTGCAACATGTCAGGTTCAGCTACCACACAGGTCACTTGGTCACATTTTTCCCCATATGAGAGAGATGCATTCTCATTATGTTCAAATTGTTAAAAAAATGAATGAAAGCAATTTCTAATTTCACATTTGTATATATAAATTAGCACATGTGGGAGTCAGTGTCCTCTTTCATTCTTTTTGGTGATCTGTAATTGGCCATCCTACCTACCAGTATTGAAGAATTCGATCCCCAACTCATTTAAATTCTTTGTGTGAAAATGAAAGCAAGCATCTGCTCTTTGATTTGGTTCAGAACAAAGCACCAATATACATAGTGAGTGATCTGCACTGAGGTGGTAGGGAGGCTAGTTCAAATGTTTCCCCTTCTTGTCTTTTTTAGATCTACATTTAGACTGCCACTCTTAGCGTTCCTTTTTTCCTCCTTCTTTTGTGGTCAGTTCCTGCACTTCCATTTTAGCTAGAAAGAGGCAGGGAAAAGGTTGCCATTAGCCTGACATGCACTTAAGACAGTATGAGGTGCTTCTCTCTGCTCTCTCCCAATAGACCACTATGCTGGCTGGCACTATATGTTTGCAATAAACTGGACAAAGTGTATTTGCTGTGACTTAGCTGCAGACTGATATGACCCTGCTTGTAGCAAATGTCCAATTTTTTTTGCTTTCCCCGCTTTGTTTTAATCAGGTGCACACATTACGTACAGGTTAAAGAAAAACGAATCACACATCCGCATGTGTGAACATAGATGCAAAGGAGAAAAAAAGAAAGAAACCTTGAGAAATGACAGCGATTGAGGGAAGAGCAAGAAAGGGTGGCAAATGAAGATGATAGGGAAAGAGTGGGCAAACAACTGGTGGGGAAAAAGGTTGGTCCTGATACGGCTGTGTATCTGTGAAACTGGAGCACAAAAATAATCAGGTCTGGTGCTATTCTGAACTGATGTAGGACTTGAGGTTGTATGTTATTCCAAGAGTTGCTGTGCATTCAATCCAGTTTTTCCAGATAATGTTTTGGCCTTAGGCATTAAAAATATAATTTCCTTCATTCCTTCGTTCCTTCGTTCCTTCCTTTCACAAAGCTGGTCTCTTATTTTCAGTTGTGACACATCTTTTGCCTTAGGCCATGTACTTTGCCAGCAAAACGGCAAACTAACAGCCTCAGGGAGCAACATAGTGTGGGAAGATCCTAGCAGCATTCCTGTTGGCTTGGGACCCTGCCCAACTTTCTCCCAAGAGTTCCCTTTTCCCACTGCAGCTGCGAAGCGGTTCTTTCCATCCAGAGGTTGGTGACAGCCTACTTAACTTGTGGCTAAAGAGAAGCTGCCGCATCCTTTCACCAGCTGGAAGGCCTGTCACTCAGTGACAAGCAGTTCTTATCAAAGAAATGACCCCCAGGAAGCGATGTACGGAATCTCACAAAGACACCTGTTTGTTTTCTAATAGCTTTCTATTTTTACTCTAGTCCTGACTTGTCTGTGCATGAAATGAAGATGCTTCAAAGGGATGCATTTGAGAAGAAGGGGGGGGATCAGAACCATGGAGGAATGTCCCACATATTTAACAACACTCCTGCATTCATTTATCACAAGTTGGTATGCTACAATTTATAAGCCACAGAGATAGGGCTGTAAGGTTTTAGGTTTTGTCCCAGGGATGGAGGTTTTGGAGTCCGTTCTCTGGATCTTGGATTTCAGAGCAGAAATTTCAAGCAACAGGATGCTGTCAATCTAGTGTCCCTAAATGTTGGGGTTCGTTCTGATGGCTTCGGGACATGGCATTTAGACATGCTCAGAAGTCTCAGTGGTGTCTCTCTCTCACACACACACCACTTTGCAATGGATGCTGACAAAGCTGCTCCTTTTGGGGGGCACCACAACACTTCCATGACTTCACAAGGACCTACACCTGGATGTCAGGATTTGGCCTTGAAATCTCAGGGAATGGGATGTTGTGCACAATACCTGTGCCAACGGATAAAAATAGGTTACTACTTCATTGGCTCATGTCACAGAAGAGGGCAATCGGATTGAGGAAGTGGATGACCTACTAGATGAGAAATGGGCCCTTCTAGCCTGCTTGTTGTGAAAAAAGAAAACACAGAATGAGAGGAAATGGGGTGTCCCTTGAGTGCTCAACCCGTGCATAGGAGCTGGAGTCAAACCCCCAAATCTTTCCAGTCTCTGGCCTGTAGACGCATAGCCTGCAGAGATGCAACCTTGCTAGACTTACAATAGATGACGCAGCCGGCCCTGTCATAAGGCAGGGAGAAGCAACTGCCCCAGGCGTCAGAAGAAGGGGATGACAAATGTCAGCACACAATGCCCCCGAGACCACCAACCTCTACTTACTCTTCTTCTTGAGGGCTGAGTTGTGCATGCCAAACTACCTCTCCAGCACGGCTCTGCTCCCCTCAGATATGGTGGAAGACTTTAGCAATGTTGAGCTCATTGTGTGTGTAAAGACTCAAAGGCCAAGTGAAGTCAGCTCTGAATGTACTAGAGAGCCATTCTGGCTTTTGCCTCAGGCAGCAAAATAGAAGGGGCAGTTACATGCATCTTTGCAATTAACGGACAGGTGTCCTTTAAATGCAAATAGTGAATAGGAATGAGAGCAGGGATTTAACCCCCTTGCTCCTCTGCTGTGGTCTTGAGGACCATCTTTTCTGAAATTGATATTTACTTTGGTGGGGATACTCTTTAATGGTGGGTGCTAAGCAAGAAGCAACCGTGTGATGCAAAAAAAGTGAATATATTTCTAGGCTGCATGAACAGAAGTATAATATCCAGATAAAGGAAAGTATTAGTACCACTCTATTCTGCTTTGGTAAGACCTCCCCTTGAACATGGTGGCCAGTTCTGGGCACCACCGTTTGAGAAGGATGTTGATGAGCTGCAATCTATCTGAAAGAGTGCAGCCAAGATGAAATGTCTGGAAATCAAGACCTGTATGGAATGGCTGAGGGAGCTGAATATGTTTACCCTGGAGAAGAAGAGGCTGATAAGTGATCTCCTATCTGAAGGTCTCTCGCATGGAGGGGAAACCTTCCACAACTCTCACTAGAGGGTTTGACCCAAAGCATTGGATTCTAATTACAAAAGAGGAGATATTTGAGTGGTTCCCAGCTTTAGGTCTCAAGATGTTCCTGTACTAAAACTCCCAGAAACCTACACAGCTAATTGTGCTGATCAGGTTTTCTGGGAGTTATAGTTGAAGAACACCTGGAACACTGGCAGGGTCTCCTTCACTGAAACAGACATTCAATGGTCATTTGTGAGGTGTGCTTTAGCTATGGGATTTCCACTTCAGCAGGAGGATGGACTAGAACAGTGGTTCTTAACCTTTGTTACTCGGATGTTTTTGAACTGCAACTCCCAGAAACCCCAGTCAGGACAGCTGGTGGTGAAGGCTTCTGGGAGTTGCAGTCTAAAACTCCTGAGTAACCCAAGGTTAAGAACCACTGGACTAGAAGACCACAGCTTTACAAGTTTATGGTTCTAATTCTAATGGGTAATTTCCTCCCTACTTTCAGTTTTACTTGTCGTTTTGGATTTTGGGGGGTTAGACATTCTGCACGCTAACTTAAGCAAAACTTGCCTGTGGCAGCAAAATGAGTGTTGGATAATACCTTTATTAGACTATCAAAATATCACAGACTCATCATGTGGCTGGATATTACAGAACTCTGGGCAGGCGGAGAAACAGAGAAGTCCCAAAGCCATTCTGATCAGCTATTGAAGTTAAAATCCAAAATGAAGGTTGTGTGTTTGAGGATTCACTCTACATTCCTGTCTTGAAATGTAGCAGAGTAGTGGAGGGGATATGACCAGTCAGGGCAATGATGGCCGTATCCATCTTCATTCTACTGAGATCCAATTTCTTGCTTTCTCTTTTTGTTTACATTTCCAGTTCAAGGATGGGGAGAGTGCTGTTCAGCTTGGAAGCCAGATGTGAGAAGTTGCAGCAGGAGAGATGAAAAAAGGACTTACAATGGATCACAGCACCTTAAGGCTGGACTATTTGTCATAGAACTTGCAGGATCCAAAGCTCATCTCTGGATCTTTTAGTGGCACTGTATTAAGATGCTGGCTGGATAGCTCAGTGGTTTAGGTCTCCGGCTGTGGATCCAGAGACTGGGATTCCCCACTAGGCCTCCTGTGAGTGGAGCCAAACTGTGTGGTCTTGGGAAAAGTTGCACAGGATGGCTTGTACACAAAGGGCCTTTTCGGCAGCTGCCCCCAGACTATGGAATGCCCTCCCGACTGAGATTCGTCTGGCGCCGACGCTGATGACATTTTGGTGCCAGGTCAAAACCTTCCTGTTCCAGAAGGCTTTTAATTGAAATAATATCAACTGTGGGTCCTGATGGCAATTTTTAGAGTATCTATTTTAATTATAATTTAATTGTTTTTTCTTTTTATTGTATTTAAATTGTTGTAAGCCGCCCAGAGACCTTTGGGCAGAGTGGGCTGCATATAAGTTAACTAACTAACTAACTAACTAACTAACTAACTAACTAACTAACTAACTAACTAACTAACCAACCAACCAACCAACCAACCAACCAACCAACCAACCAACCAACCAACCAACCAACCAACCAACCAACCAACCAAATAAATAAATAAATAAATAAATAAATAAATAAATAAATAAATAAATAAATAAATAAATAAAAAGAAGGGAGGGGTAAGCCATATCTGAGTATTCTCTACCTGTCAAACCCTGCAAAGGGTCACCATAAGTCAGAATTGGCTTGATGACACATCATAGGACAATTGTTAGTTACATTATTATAAATGTTACATTATTTACCAACCATGGATTTGGATCTTGCACATGGACCATCCCGCTTTGATTCTTTCTGATTCTGCAGTGGGAGGGAAAGCACACCTGTGTGTAATTTTTGATAGCTAAAAATCTCCCAGCACTTCTTTTTTAGCAATGCAAACAACACCGAACAGCAGCTATGCTAACCTGTGGATTCAGCCCTTGAAAATCGGAATGGTTAGCACAGCACATTACATCTTTGGGAAGAAATCACATTCACACTTCTTGATGTAAGAACAGGAAGAGAGTCAAGAGTTCATTAGAGAAAAAATGTTGAGAAAAGAAAGATATCAGGATCCTAGTGCTAGCTTAACTGAGGGAGAAATTCAGAGAACCATAAGCTGTCTCTCCCGTCTCTCAAGAACAAAGATGCTATGCCTTCACCATTTTTCCCTTGGATGATAAATAGAAAAAACTTAAGAAGGGAAGGAATATCATTCTAGGTTGAGGGTGTTGCATAGTTTTGAATTTTTGTTTAAAATTCCCTTAATTGCACAGCAGAAGTACAGGGATTCACAGGCAGAACACCTTCAAGTTCTCCAGATTAGTCCACCCCTTTTTTTCATTAACTGGTACTTATAGCCTCAATAATTCTGTCTCAGACAGTAGTAGGTGAAATAATGAAAAGCTTCATTACTTACAATTGAACACATCAGACAGCAAACTGAGAAACATGACTGCTTTGAGCAATAGGTCTCAACAGACTCACTGGCTGCTTCCAACAGACTTTAGAGAGGGAAAAAGAAGCAGAGCAGATTGGTGGGGTTCTCTTTTGAATGCAGAGGCAAGGAAGGAATTATTGCTTAGTGCTGGATAGATTGACAGTCACTCCAGCCCAAAAGGCTCCTCCCAGCCACACCTACTAAAGGCAGAATACAGGGCTGAAATAACTCCAAAAGAAGGAAGGTCAGCATAACTCAGAACAAGAATGGACAATCTAGGACAGTGGTTCTCAAACTTAGGTTCCCAGATGTTCTTAGACTGCAACTCCCAGAAATCCTGGCCAGCACAGCAGGTGGTGAAGCCTTCTGAGAACTGCAATCCAAGAACATCTGGAGACTCCAGTTTGAGAACCACTGGCCTAGGAAACATAGGGAAGTCCTTTTCTCTCAGTCTATCCATCCCATGGAAAGACATGCATCTTTTTCAATGTGAGCTGAGCTGCACCTCTAATGATGTTGACACTCTCAGCTTAACTGTATTGTTTTTCACTCTAATCATGTTTCTTGAAAAAGTATATTCTAAGAGTATTTGTTCATTTGGGAAGCACGTGGTCTAGAATCTCAAAGACAGCAGTTTTAACAAGGAACATAGGTGCTTCTACTCTGTTGCATTTTATGTACTTTAATTGCTTTCATTATTATTGCTTTGATTGTTATGTGCTTTTTCTTTCTTTTAAAGCCTCATTTTGTTAAGTGTGTTAAGCCATTGTGGAAATAACTTTAAAAGGTGGGATATAAATTAAATTTCTATCATAAATAAGTGCCTAAATAAGCAAATGAAGTGTGAATAAATAATTCTCAGCAGCACTTGATATAGCAAAAGTGGTAGAAAAATACTATTAGTGTTTTAGGATTAGGATTAGGGATCATCAGTCTTGAGAGACTATAGTAACGTGCTCTGTATGGAGGAATTGGAACAGCGTCTAGTGTGGCTGAGGAGGCCGATTCAAGAGTGACCATCCCTTCCACACTGAAGACAAATACAATCTGTCCCCTGTCCAGCTCCCTCATTTTGCTGCTTTCGGGCCTGCCTCATTGCCTCAGCCTGCTGGACAAGGGTCTCTTCAAATTGGGAGAGGCTGTGCTACACTGCCTGCCTCCAGGCTGAACACTCAGAGGTCAAGGTTTCCCATCAGTTGAGGTCTATTCCTAAGGCCTTCAGGTCCCGCTTGCAGATATCCTTGTATCACAGCTGTGGTCTCCCTCTGGGGCAATTTCCCTATACTAATTCTCCATACAAGATATCTTTTGGACTCTGACCATCAGCATTCTTACAACATGCCCAAGCCAACGTAGACATTGCTGTTTCAGAAATGTATATATGCTAAAAATTCCAGCTCGTATTTGGAACTTTGTCCTGCCAGGTGATACCAAAAATGCGTCATCAGAGACAACGCATATGGAAGGTGTTCAGCTTCCTCTCCTGCCGTGCACAAAGGGCCCAGGACTCGCTGCAGTACAGGTGTGTGCTCAGGACACAGAGTCTATAGACCTGGATCTTGGTATACACAAAGAAGAGAAATGGGAAAAGCTGCTTCTTGGTGAACAACTCCTAGAATTCCAGAGCCAACATGATCAGTAGCTTGTAGTCATGGAGATGAGAGCTTCTGGAGTCATTGTTCAAAAATGTAACTTTTTGAAGCTCTGGCTAGCAAAAATTTTATTGATTGAAATGCGGCATGCCAGAACTGAGAAAAATTACCTTTTCAGGGTACCTCCCTCATGCTAGCTGGGAAATTCTGGATTGGGCAGTCTGTCTAAAACATAAATCAGGTAACAATGATCCTTAAGGTGGCTGTTTTCTTGATCATACTGCTACAGGCCAGAACTTGGAACATATATATATTGGGGACTACGTCTTCTAGTGGCCAGGTCAGCTGAAGGACCTTAAGAGTTGTAGTCCAAAAAAAAGTAATGTTTTCCCACACTGTTCATTGTGGCTGATGGACAGCTTTGGACAGTCCCAACTCCTCTTTCCAAATAAACAAGCTCTGACAGAGTAGCAGGTGAACTTAGAGGTGGGGACCCAATATTGTAATGCTCCTTACCCACTTTGATTGGGTGTACAAAGGAGTGTGTCAAGGGGTAGCTAATCTCCATTAAGTGATCTTGATTACGCCCCGCAGATGGAGTGCAGGAGAAGTGAGCCCGCTGCTAATCAAACAGCTTCTTGGTAAATGGCAGCACTTATTAATCATCGCAGTTGGTCCTTGGCGCTCTCTCCCGGCTCCATCTGAAGAGCTGGCAATCGTTTCAAATGTACTGAGGAATTTATTTTTCAATGAGTTTTTAAAATGCATGGTGGGGGCTAATGTGGTGTGTGTGTGTGTTTGGGGGGGGGGTAGTTGGGAAGAATCCTTCCCTGCCAAATGTAATTCATTATTTACTCTCTGTTCAGCACGTTTTGTATTTTGTGGACAGAGAGCTGCTTCATTTGTACTTTAGGTTCCATATAGGCTTCTTATTCATCTCCTTTCCATGCAGACATAAGAACACGTACAGCATGGCCGAGAAGCAGCCCATAAAGAAGTAACAAGGCTACAGAGACATCATGAAATGGTAGGACATCAGTGCCAATGAGGCTTTTAAGACTAAGGAAGTAACAGGGATGTTGGCAAGTCTTTGGGTCCAACTCCCAAGTCTGAGTCTGTGGTCCCAAGTCCCAAGTCCGAGTCTTTGGTATCAAGTCCCAAGTCTCAGTCTTTCATCTCAAGTCCCAAGTTTGAGTCTTTGGTCCCAAGTCCCAAGTCCGAGCCTTTGGTCCCAAGTCTGAGTCTTTGGTCCCAAGTCCAAGTCTTTGGTACCAAGTCCCAAGTCTGAGTCTTTGGTCCCAAGTCTGAGTCTTTGGTCCCAAGTACCAAGTCCGAGTCTTTGGTCCCAAGTACCAAGTCTGAGTCTTTGGTACCAAGTCCCAAGTCCGAGTCTTTGGTCCCAAGTACCAAGTCCGAGTCTTTGGTCCCAAGTACGTACCAAGTCTGAGTCTTTGGTACCAAGTCCCAAGTCCGAGTCTTTGGTCCCAAGTCTGAGTCTTTGGTATCAAGTCCCAAGTCCGAGTCTTTGGTCCCAAGTACCAAGTCTGAGTCTTTGGTATCAAGTCCCAAGCCCGAGTCTTTGGTCCCAAGTCCCAAGTCTGAGTCTTGGTCCCAAGTCCCGAGTCTTTGGTCCCAAGTCTGAGTCTTTGGTCCCAAGTCTGAGTCTTTGGTCCCAAGTCCCAAGTCTGAGCCTTTGGTCCCAAGTCTGAGTCTTTGGTTCCAAGTCTGAGTCTTTGGTACCAAGTCCCAACTCTGAGTCTTTGGTCCCAAGTCTGAGTCTTTGGTACCAAGTCCCAACTCCGAGTCTTTGGTCCCAAGTCCAAGTCTTTGGCACCAAGTCCCAAGTCCGAGTCTTTGGCACCAAGTCCCAAGTCCGAGTCTTTGGTCCCAAGTCCCGAGAGTCCTTGGTACAACGTCCTAAGTTTGAGTCTGGGTTTTAGTCCTGAGTCCCAAGTTTGAGTCCCTATTAAAAAAACAAGCATTTTCCCCCAGAAAAAAGGAGGGGTAGGTGGGTCCTGAATCATGTGTTGAGTTCAAGTCACTGAAACAGAAAAAAAAATGGATCAAGTGTGACTTAAGCCCGACTTGACAGTGAGTCTCATGACTCCCTAATCCCCATCCTTGGGAAGGAATGGTGGAGTTTGGATCCATGCCAGGTGTTCTCCTATACAGTGGTGCCTCGCTAGACAGCTACCCTGCATGACAGTTTTTTTTTTGCTAGACATTGGCTTTTTGCAATCGCTATAGCGATTCACAAAACAGTGATTCCTATGGGGGAATTTCGCTGGACAATGTTTGGTCCCTGCTTCGCAAACCGATTTTTGCTAGACGACAATTTTGACAGCTCCCTCCGTGCTCACAAAACGGGTGTTTTCGGGACCGAAGCTTCACAAGACAGCGATTTAAACAGCTGATCGGCAGTTTGCAAAGCGGCTTTCCTATGGGCAATCTTCGCTAGACAATGATGATTCTTCCCTATTGGAACACATTAAACAGGTTTCAATGCATTCCAATGAGGAAATGCTTTTCGCTAGACAATGATTTCGCTAAACAGCAATTTCAGTGGAACGGATTATTATCGTCTAGCGAGGCACCACTGTATTTGTGAGGATTAACATTGTTTAGGGTTCTAGAAAGTTTTGGTGGACTGGGGAGCAAGGCAGGTCCCAAATACAGAAAGTCAGCTCATCTCTACCTGGAGTAGTTGTATG
Organism: Pogona vitticeps; assembly: GCF_051106095.1. Taxonomy (NCBI): domain Eukaryota; kingdom Metazoa; phylum Chordata; class Lepidosauria; order Squamata; family Agamidae; genus Pogona; species Pogona vitticeps. The sequence goes on from NC_135786.1 coordinate 231,956,010, forward strand.
TCTTGTTTTACACAAAATAAGTCATCTACCTGAAGGACTGCCAGAAGACTTCTTTCAAAAGGGTCCAAAAGAACCACAAGGAGGGAGATCAGAGTCCCTGAGGTTGCTCATCCACTTTGACCAGTACCTAGACAATAGACTCAAGGTATGACTACATTTATATAAAATGTTGGAAATGCTAAGGGAATGGAATGGTATGATTCACATTTTTTTTCTTGCTGACCATATGACATAAAAGCAAATCAGCTGGGAGTTGCCCCCGCCACATCAAATCCATAGTTTTTCCCTCCACTGCTGGGGTTTCAACTTGTTTCCCTAGTGGATCCATTTGCATCGGTTCTGGTGTGTGATTGCTTGCACTGAGGCAGAGAAGTATGAACCTGCACAGACTTCACTGTCTGACAGTTCCCAGTCCATGGTACATGTGCTGTTGTGCTAGGGAATCTAGAAGAGAAAGAGAGAGAGGAAATTGCTACTCAGCCCTTGTTTATAGCTTATTAAGGTAATTCTTCTGTAGCTACACCCTCATGAAAATCAGGAGGGCTATAGGAAAGCGGTGTTAACAAACTGCAAGCAAGGCTGTCAGTCAGTTTCCTCCTCTATCCCTGTTTGTCCACTTAACTCAAATTTACCCAAGGAAACCCACATTCCAAGGTGTGACTTCACTGTGAGTAAATTCACATTTTTCTCACTGTGTAGTCGCACCCTGAGACATCATACAGGTCACACTGTTCCTCACTGAGATGTATTCCAATTCTATTAGCAAAATAAACCCCACTTCTCCTTTTGCATCTGTAGATATAAACTGCAAGCTAGTGTGATATATTGGGATAGAAGGTCAGACTAGAACGCAGGAGGCCTGGGTCCAAATCCTTGATAGGCCATGAAGAAACTCACTGGGGGATGGCAATTACAAAGCAATCCTTGAACACCTTAGACAGCTCAAAGACTCTACCCAACTGAGAGTACAGACAAGCACCATATACCGTCTGTCATTAAAGCCGATGGCATGTTATCAGTCGGAAGCGGTATTTCATGCCTGAGAAATCAGCCTTCTGAGGAATACAGTGATGCCTCGCAAGACAAATGCCTCACACAACGAAAAACTCACAAGATGAAAGCGTTTAGCGATTTTTTTGGCGACTTGCGAAATGAATTTTTCTATGGCCGTGCTTCACAAGATGAAATGTTTTCCTTTTTTTGGTTTGTTTTAAATTGCACAACCGTTAGTACCGCTCTTTGCAAGACGAAATTTTCGCAATACGACATGACTCGCAGAACAAATCAATTTCATCTTGCGAGGCATCACTGTACTAGGCTTCAGTTCTGAAGACCAATCAGAAAAACAAAGCAAGCTGACCTGCAGCCTCCAGGAAGTGGGCTGTATGATGCTCACATACCACCAGACCTGAAGCATAGCTGCAATGAAATCTAGAAGGAAATATTGAAAAAACCATTAGCTGTCACTCATTAAAACCATTCTGGAATTTTTTTATAAGAAGGTATTCAGTGCCCGTCCATAGCGGATGCCTGCAGGGATTCACACCTCTCAAATTAAGGACTTCGAGGTTGGGCTTCAGGAGGAAAAAAGAGAAACAAGTGAGATTCTTGTATTATAGAACTCCACGCTGCCTGCAACTCGAGTTATTATGCATCTGCTAGTTTTTGCTAGCCATGCCCACAAAAGGTGCATACTCCCCACTAATTTTTTTTTTTTTGGTCTATGCACAAGAATAATATGGAAGGACTCACATCACTGAGCTCAATAAGATTACCTTTGTCCATAACGTGGCCGCTTTGTCATCCTTTATGGAGTCTGTGCTGGCGATAACAAATGCCTTCTAGACTGCTCTGCTGTTGCCAACTGCTTGAACTGTCTCCTATTGATTTCAGGGACCCCCCCTTCACCGTGCATGCTTGTTTAATACAAAAAAATGTTGTTCAAAACCAAGTCTGATAATCTTAAAGATGTTATTTACTTTTTGAAAGGTGTGCTGGATTATGATTAATGTGGTGAGTGGCTGGGACCTAATAGAGGCGATGCTTCTCCATATAGCCAAGTGGTCCAATCTTCACAGAGTGAGGAGGGGAAAATAATGGAACAGTCAATTCTGAATTAAACACACTTCACTTTTCTTTTTCATGGGAAAGCTACTGCTCCTTTGTTTTGATAGCGTTCTGGCAGGGCTGCTAATCCAACGGGAACTCTGACAGCGTCTGGATTCTCTACCCTCACAAATCATGCTAATTAAATTATTTTATTCTGCCTTTTCAAAAGCATTTTGCATAATTTGTTAATCATCAGGAGATATTTAGGGCACAGAACATCCCAGCCCCTGAACATGAGAAGCTGTTGTTCAGCCAAATACCAGAAATCTGAAATCTTAGCAGGCACAGCCTGAAGAAAACACAAGTCATGGGCCAGGGCGTGGACTTACCTCCCTCTATTACCATCTCCACACAAGAATTGGAGGTTGTTCATGACTTTGTGTACCTTGGCTCAATGATCTCTGACACTCTCTAGATGTTGAGCTGGGTAAATGCATGGGCAAAGTAGCTACCATGTTCTCTAGACTCATAAAGAGAGTATGGCTCAATAAGAAGCTGACGGCATACACCAAGATCCAGGTCTATAGAGCCTGTGTCCTGAGCACACTCCTGTACTGCTGTGAGTCCTGGACTCTTTGTGCATGGCAGGAGAGGAAGCTGAACACCTTCCGTATGCCTTGTCTCCAACACATTTTTGGTATCATCTGGCAGGACAAAGTTCCAAATAGAGTAGTCCTGGAACGAGCTGGAATTTGTAGCATGTATACATTACTGAAACAGCGATGTCTACGTTGGCTTGGGCATGTCGTGAGAATGGCTGATGGTCAGATTCCAATGGATCTCCTGTATAGAGAATTAGTGCAGGGAAATCGCCCCAGAGGGAGACCACAGCTGTGATACAAGGACATCTGCAAGTGGGATCTGAAGGCCTTAGGAATAGACCTCAACAAAGGGGAAACCTTGACCTTTGAGCATTCATCCTGGAGACAGGTGGTGCATCACGGCCTCTCCCAATTTGAAGAGACCCTTGTCCAGGAGGCTGAGGCAAAGAGGCAGTCCTGAAAGCAGCAAAATCAGGGGACAGATTGTGTTTGTCTTCAGTGTGGAAAGGATTGTCACTCTCTAATTGGCCTCCTCAGCCACACTAGACGCCGTTCCAAGTCCTCTATTCAAAGCACATTACCATAGTCTCTCGAGACTGAAGGATGCCTAATCTAATAAATGTATAAATATTTCCGATGTAGTTCCCACTCTTATGACTGAGGAAGTGGATTTGGCCATGAAAGCTTGCATTAAAATGCAGCAGTTAGTCTTTAAGGCACTGCAGTGTTTTTATCTTTTTTTTATTAGTAGTACTGTTTTGCCTGATATCCATAAAAGGGGATGACGACATTGCATAACTAGAAAGAAGTGACCCAGAATCTCTTGCGACATCACAGGTTCTCACATTGCATGCTGGCTGGCTAACTACTTGTCAGCACTGAGTTTCCTTTTAGCCTTCTTCCCCCAGAGACTTTGTAAAAATCTGCCTTAGAGACAGAGACACACCGGAAAAAATGGAAGTTCATGATGGTTTTTGGTTCAAGGTCTTCCGACCTTGCAGCACGGAGGCTTCTGCGGATTAATTCCGCAGCGCCACCACGTCCCCAATACTTGGTACCAGAGACTTGGGACTCAGAACCAAAGATTTGCCAACATCCTTCCTTGAGAGACTCCTTGTATTGCTGGAGAAACTGACCTTCATTTGGAAACTTCTCATGGAGTCTTACAGCCTAGAAAGCCCAGTCTATAAAACACGGCAAGCACAGCATCTTCTGAATGTCTTGTTCCTTCCTTCAAAGAGCAAAGAATATATCTTGGTCTAACTGCTTGCTTCTTTCCAATCTACACCAGGCAGAAAATATTGCTTGCTTCCTCCTTCTGCTTACCGCAGTGTTGAATATTTCATAGCCGGGGTGGGCGAATGGGCCAGAAATGGTTGCGTTCTTTTATTGCTGCTTTTCCAATTAGGAGAGCAATCAGATGACTTTCCTCTTCTTCTTTTTTTCATAAAACAAAATGACTTATTTATTTGTTTTCCCCTTTAATTAAAATGCAAAACACTTTGAGGCATGTGGGCCTTTGGGTGATAATAATAATTATTATTATTGTTATAATCCCATAGGACTAATGCAGTAAAATGGAATGAAAAATTAAAAACAATTATTGCCTGGTGTGTTTCTCCCCCTGCCCCCCAACCAGACAGAATGGCAGACTGCTCTTTATAATGATTTGTAACCAATATCAGTCAGAACTCCTTTGGGGATTCCCTTATTATTGAGAAAGCGCTGGCTACAAATTCAAATATTTATCATGCCTTTATTTAAATGAGCAGGTTACCTGAAAGTCTTGGGAAAGGGAACTCAATCTCTTACTCTCTCTCTTTTGTGTATCTGCCACCCATCTGTTTACTGCCCGTTTTGCTGCAGCTACAATGACACATATGGGCAAAGGATAGCACTGCAATAACAGGCTTCTGCCTCAGCCTGCTCATCTTTGTTACAATACAGTAGGGCCCCCTTATTCACGGGACCAATATCCACTGATTCAGTTATCTATGATCTGAAAATATTAAAAGTATTAAGAGGAAAAAATCTTGTAAAAACTATTTTCACATGCATTACCAGAACTGGCCACTAGACAGAGCCAGAAACCGTGCTATGGATGCTTCTGGTGAAGAATAAATAGCATTTATCTGTGAAGATTCTCAGTCGTCCAGGTAAATTAATCTGGAAGTTGAGTCACGGCAACTGGACTTTTTTCTTATTAGGTTGAAATGTTTAGCTGATCATCCAAGTAGCTTCTTCAGTCTGAGGGGAGTTGGTAGGAGACCCCTGATCTATCCTCCATGTTGGTTTCACTCCCACCTGGTCTGAATAGGCTACTCCGAAGGACAAAGGATGGTTGGGGGGGTAAGATGAGTGAAAATTCCACTTCTGCGGTCCTAACGACCCATTGTCATGGGTCGTTAACAATTGTTCACAGTGGACTTTTTGGTGGGTGAGGTCCTAAATCTTTTTTTGGGATGGATGAAGGATCATGGTGCTCTTTCAAGAATGCCCATTCTCCTATTTCACATAATGTTTTCAAAAATAAATAAATTATGAATATGTATAAAGTTCAAATCAGTGGGGATGATCAGTCATGCGTGTTTAGCTAGCTCTAAGGTGGACAGAAGTATGTATCACAGGTCAGTATTTTATAGCATTCAAACTCTATAGCATTCACATGTTGCAAGGAAAGTAATCGCAGAAAATTCAGAGAAAATGGGTAATAAAAGAGCTGCTTTTTAAAGTTATAACTTTAACGGTACCTCTCTGCCTTTGGGGCTGTTCAGTGCTAGCTGCAACGAGTTACTTTTTAGAAGTAACTTTTTAGTTCTACTTCAGTCTACAATCTCCTGATGCTCCTCCCAGCACTTCTTAAACATATACATTGCATCCTTCTTTGCCATCTGTCTGTTGCAAATTCATTTGAAACCAGCCACTCTCCCAACCAAAATGTACCCAGAAACTCAATATTTCCCCCCTTCCTTCTCTAATGATTTTAATGGACATCTGTCACTCCCCACTCCACCTCCACTTGATCAGATTGTTGATATTATTTCAAAGGGATCTTAATCGCTGCTTATCCTGATTTTCCCCCCAACATCCCATAGTTAACAGCTGCCTCCGCCCCCCCCTCCTGTTTGGATTTTGATCAAGATTAAGTGAATTCTTCCTATTGCTTTCATTTAAAAATATATACTTTCACCTTGAGCAGAAATTGTTCTCAAAGGAAACTTGACCAGAGTTCTCTACAACAGAGAACTGTTGCCTCAGTAATACAGTGGTGCCTCACAAGACGAGCGCTCCGTTTTACGACAAAATCGTATTACGACAAAGTTTTTGTGATCGCAAAAGCGATCAGAAAATGATGTTTCCTATGGGGGAATTTCTGCTTCGGGAACCGATTCTCGCAAAATGACGATTTTCCTACAGCTGATTGGTGGTTTCAAAATGGCCGCCGGGTTAAAAAAAAAGGCTTCCCGCTCTTTTCTGGGACGGATTCCTCACTGCACAGGCAGCGAAAATGGCCGCACTATGGAGGATCTTCGCTGGACGGTGAGTTTCAAGCCCATAGGAATGCATTAATCAGGTTTTAATGCGTTTCTATGGGCTTTTAAATTTCGCTTTATGATGTTTTCGTTCTACAGCGATTTCGCTGGAAAGAATTAACATCGTAATGCGGGGCACCACTGTATTAGGAGAACTGTTGCCTATTACTGTTGCCTCAGTAATATTAGGAGTGAGAAGGATCTTGGAAATGTCGATCAAAAGCTGAATATGAGCCAACATAGTTATTTTAGGATGCATTAACCGAAACGTAGTTTCCAAATTCCATGGGGTACTAGTTTCTCTTTCTTCAGGACTGGTTAGGCCTCATCTGGAGTACTCTTCTGAATACCACCCTTGAAGAAGGAGGCCAACAAAATGGAGCAAGTTCAGAGAAGGGCAACATGGATGGTCAGGGGACTGGAAACTAAGCCGTTTGAGGATAGACTGAAAGAACTGGGCCTGTTGAGCCTTGAGAAATGAACTGAGGGGAGATATGGTAGTAGCAGTATATACTCTCTCTCTCTCTCTCTCTCTCTCTCTCTCTCTCTCTGTGTGTGTGTGTGTGTGTGTGTGTGTAGATAGATACACACACATACACACACACACACACACACAGAGAGAGAGAGAGAGAGAGAGAGAGAGAGAGAGTATACTGTATACATAGTATACTAAACCAATACAGCACATGATAGTCATTGGTGATCTCCTGTCCTATACTTAACCATGCATGACCCTTCTGAGCAGCCAATATCAGGCAACTTTAGGGTCTTCCATGTATTTTCAAAGTTCAAAGAGAACTTCCTTAACCAGAAGTGGTCAGGCTTAGTTGCTGCTTCTTCTTCTTCTTCTTCTTCTTCTTCTTCTTCTTCTTCTTCTTCTTCTTCTTCTTCTTCTTCTTCTTCTTCTTCTTCTTTGGATTTATATACTGCCCCATAGCGCTACAAGCACTCTCCAGGCGGTTTACAATTTAATTATACAGGCTACACATTGCCCCCCCCCCCAGCGAGCTGGGTACTCATTTTACCGACCTTGGAAGGATAGAAGGCTGAGTCAACCTTGAAGCGGCTACCTGGGATTTGAACCCCAGGTCGTGAGCACAGTTTTAGCTACAGTACAGCATTTTAACCACTGCGCCACGAGGCTCATTTGAAAGGAAAATGGGTTTAGGCTGACACAGATATACCGGTTTTGGGTGCACAACCAGCAAACGGCAAGGAAGGTCTCATGTTTGGAGTCAGATTTCTGTCCATTTGATGATTTCCTGATTCCACTTTCCACCAAGTCCCTAGATGGAAGCACAGGTGAAGGAACTTCGCACCCAAAGCCATTTCCGATGTCCAAACGTTTTCATTCGTCCACACTTCTTGCCCTGAGCCTTGGTCCTTGGTTGGGTAGCCCATCTGTCTCTATAGTGTTCCCTGTTGTTCAGGTTCATTTTGATCCATATTTAATACTGACATCATGGCGGTTTCTTTCTCACTTTCTTAATTCTTCTTGATGGGCTGGGTTACCTGTCTCAAATCCCATTTAGCTTGAGTTCCATCTGACAGCACACAGTGTGGGCTGCGCATGCTTCTCCATGTGACGGCTGCTTTCTCTGTAAAGGGGACAAGTAGATGCCTCTCACTGATGGCAGTGTTACTTGGTAGAGATTCTGTTCTGTTATCTTCTTTTGTTTCTTCTCTGACAAGCTGATTTTGACATCATTTTATTAACATGCCGTGGAACAAAAATAATGGTTGCTGTTATGGCGTGTCAATTTACTTCCAGCTTATTGTGTGACCTTATGAAACTGTGGCTTCCGAAAGGTCCTGTCATTAACAGTCCCTCTCACGTTTTGGCAGCCCAAGGCTACGGCTTATTTTATTGAGCCAACCACCTCATACAAAGGTTATACTTTTGAAAAACCATCATTTTACAACTGTTTTAAACTCCCACCCTGCATCCTCACTTTCTACCAGTCATCTGGTATAAAGAAATCTTAGTCAACTTATCAAATTAGTTTTTAATGATGGATAATTAAATTGGCCCAAAATTGCATGATACAAAAGCAATTGGTTTGAAAGGGGATGAGTTTACTTTGTATTTTTAATTCTTCTTAGCTAGACAGTGTATGCCTTGCTTCTCTAGATGTATCTAAGAACACATTGGAATGGGTCTTATGGAAATTGTTACATAAAACAAAATAGGATGTGTTAGTCTATAAAATATAACAGAACAAAGAAACCAAAAAACTGGGTCAGGCAATGCCTTTAAGTCAAATCACTTCCAACTTACAGTGATCCTATGAACGAGTGGTCTCCAACAGGTCCTATCAGGTCCTGCTCAGATCTTACAAACTCAAGGCTATTCCTTTATGCATGGAGTCAATTCATCTCCTATTTGGCCTGCCTCCAGCATTATTGTCTTTCCCAGAGGGTTTCATCTTCACATGATATAACCCAAAGTCTACGAGACCCAGTTTAATCATCTTTGCTCCTCTTCTGGATGAACGTGTTAGCACAATGAGGTGCTCAGTTGTGTCAGGCAAAGTGAGAGCAATGTTGTCAGAAGGCTGGACTCTGTTGTGAATCTGGACTCCTGGAAGAGTTATCCAAGGCAGAATGGTCAATACTGAGATAAATGCACCCACCCTCTGCAAGATTAATGGTCACATCAGCAAAAGAATATTGGTTCTTACAGTGGGAATGACAGTGAAGGTACCCCTCAAAGGCCTCTTTTTCCTCTTTTCTGTGGCTGTCAAGTTTTCTGCGCATTATCATCTTTCTCAGTGGGCCTTGTCTTCTCGTAAGGTGCCCAAAATACAACAGCTGCATTTTAATTCTTTGGATCAACAGTCTCATAGCAAAAGACAGTGCATAGTTCCAGTCATTATGGGGACAGAGAAACTGGGCACTAGTAATAGTAGAAGGAATCACTGGTGGAGGATGTTTCACACATTGCTCCAGTGACACTCTGGCTAACTCTTGTTAGTACTGTGCAGAACAAGGCAATGCAAATTTTATACCTTGAAAACTCTACAACAAAACAATGCAAATTGAAATGAAATGCATACCTTTGTTAGGACCAACTAAAAGCTGTATTCTAGCTTACAAGAATTCCAGATCTCTTTACCAAGCTCAATGCTTCAGACAAACAAACAAACAAACAAACAACACCAGTGAGGAAGGGAAGAGGAAAAGGATGACTTGATGCTGAAGTCATGGATCCTTCAAGTGGACGAAAGGGACAATCTAGATATAAATGGAGCGGTGTGGAGAGACAAACCAATGGTTGCTCCATATTTATTTATTTATTTATTTATTTATTTATTTATTTATTTATTTGCCGCCCACTCTACCCAAAGGTCTCTGGGCGGCTTACAACAATAAAAATTCAATACAATAAAATATAAAATGATTAAAATACAATTAAAATACAATTAAAATACAATTAAAATTGCCATCATCAAGACTCACAGTTGATGTTATTTCAGTTAAAAGCCTTCTGGAACAGGAAGGTTTTCACCTGGCACCGAAATAGCATCAGTGTCGGCACCAGACGAATTTCAGTCGGGAGGGCGTTCCATAGTCTGGGGGCAGCTGCCGAGAATATGTTGGGTTACAACACTCATCACCTCATTGGTGATTCTGACTGGGAATTATGACACTTGTAATTCATCAATGCTTGGTGAATAATAAGGTCCTGTCTCTCAGTTAAAGTAGAGGTGTCACATTTTCCATTAGCCTGAATGGGGAGGCATTGTTTTTAACAGCAGACTGATTTGTTTGTTTTCACAAGTACTTACATTAAACATAATTACATTTTTAAAATGTTGCTCATTAATTGAGCAGCTCATTTTGGGACAGTTAAAATTTTTTGAAGTTAATTTATCTAACCTATTAAATCAATGAAATGATGTAACTTTATAAAAGGTTTCTTGACTGTTCTAAGACCACAGCAACACACAGCGGCGGAAATCCCATTGTGTAATTTAGTAAACTGCATTAGAGTAGGTCCATTGAATTAGTGGGGATTTTGGTGAGTCGACTCCTCTATAAGTTCCATTGACTCAATGGACCTACTCTAGTTGCAAACTACTAATGCTAAGCAAGAGGATTTCAGCCAATGAATGAATGGTTATTGTTATCCTTTTCTGAACTGAGAGTGACCTGATTTAGTGATTTCTAGGAATGACTGCTCAAGATATTAATAGTGTCTCCTCAGTACTAACATTGTTTTTAAAAAGAGGAGAGAGACAAGACATATATTGTGTGACATCAGCCCTGGTGTTATAGACTGGGTGAAATTTATTAGGTTATGTCTCCGCAGTGAAGATTCTGAATTAGATTAATATCCCTCCAGCACATACTAAATCAATTTGGTACACTTCCTCATATTTTTGCTCAAGTGACACCTTGTCACGATTGCATTTTAGTTAAAAAAAGGAAGAAAACAAACCAACCACAGAGAAGCTGGTTCTCTGTGTTCCTCCCTACCCCTACCTCTCGTCCTTGGAAAAAATTATAACAATAACAATGCCAACAGTACCATTCTGCCCAAATGTTTTGGAAATGGCATGCAATGAAGAACACAGCATAGCTGTTTATTTATCTATTTATTTAATACAGTAACATCTTACAAAGAAAAAAGCCTAGGTGCTGTTCAGAGGTTTAAATATTAAACAAAACAATCAAAAACACCAAAAAGAAGAAGAAGGAAAAAAAACATGATTGTGGAAGAAATGAAAAGTGACAGTATGCTTCCTCCCTGGAGTTACAGAGGTTTGAAATCTCTTGAATTGTCACAGCTCCATCCTATGGAATCTTGGGGTTTGTAGTTTAATGACCTACAGTGGGGTCTTGACTTGAGAACTTAATCCGTATTGGAAGGCGGTTCTCAAGTCAAAAAGTTCTCAGCTCAAATCTGCATTTCCCATAGGAATGCATTGAAAACCATTTCATCCGTATCTGCTCTTTTCCGTCCATAGAAACTAATGGGAAGCTGCTATTCCGCCTTCGACCACTAGAGGGGGATATTTTGCTTCTTTTTTTCTTAGGTCAAGAAAGGTTCAGGGAAGGCAGGGAAAATACAGTCCAGGCAGTACAAGTACCAGGCAGTCCGAAGACTGTCTCCCAATCCACTCTCTAAATGCTGGGAGGAGTGAGGAAGCAGACAGGCACCCTTTTCACTGGCCAACAGTTAACTGAAAGTTCACATTTTGCACTTTCCCTGCCTCCCACGTGGGTTTTTTCAGTTCTTAACTCAAATCTAAGTATGTAAGTCAAGTCAATATTTTCCTATGAGAGCGGTTCTTAAGTCAAAATGTTCTTAACTCAAGCCGTTCTTAAGTCAAGACCCCACTGTACTTAGATTCCTCTGTTAGAGCGCTGTAGTGCGGTAGTTTTGGGAAGAGCCTTTGAGGTTTCTGGCAGACCATTTTTTTTAGTGACAATACAGGTGGTATCAAGCTTGTGGAACTATGTAGTGCAGATACCAGTGCTTGAAACGTTTTTGTTTTTTTTTAAAAAGGAACTCATTGCATACAGTTCTGGTCGCCGCACCTCAAAAAAGACATTGTGAAACTGGAAAAGGTGCAGAAGAGAGCGACTCAAATGTGGACTGGGCCAGGGCACCTCCCTGATCAGGAAAGGCTACAGCGCTTGGGGCTTTTTAGAAAAGGCACCTGAGGGGGGACATGACTGAGACATATAAAATTATGCAGGGGATGGATAAAGTGGATAGAGGGAAGCTTTTTTCCCCCTCTCACACAATACTAGAACCAGGGGACATCCACTCCAATTCAGTGTTGGGAGAGTGGGAACAGACAAAATAAAATATTTATTTGCCTAGCATGTTGCTAGTCTGTGGAACTCCTTGCCACAGGATGTGGGGATGGCATCTGGCCTACAAGTCCATCGAAGGTTACGAGCCATGATGGGGATGTATCATCTCCAGGCTTAATAAGAAATGTACCTCCAAATGCCAGATGAAATGTACCTCCAAATGCCAGCAGACAGGTCTCTAGTTGTCCCGTGTGCCCCCAGAGGCATCTGGTGGAGCCACTGTGAGATACAGGGAGCTGGACTAGATGGGCCCTTGGCCTGATCCAGCAAGGCTCTTCTGATGCTCTTAGGCATTGTTCATTGCTCTCCTTTACTCCTTGATCTTTGCTTTGCCCGGGCATCAGGTTGTCATTAGTGTTAACTGCCATTTTGAAAAGCAATTTGTTACATTGTGCACCAGTAACACATTGCCATTGTACTTACTATTAGAGATGTCCCCACTGAAAAATATAAGAAATTCTCCCTTAAGAATTTTTTTTAAGAACCTCTACCCATCTCTAACAGAAAAAAAAAATTACATATACCATGGAGGCCAGATTGACAACTTTATTTATTTATTTATTTACAATATTTTAACCAACCTTTCTCCATAAAATGACCGAAGACAGTTTACATTGTTAAAAGACACAGAGAAGAACAATAAAGTTTTGTGGTGGCACCTTGAGTTTTCTCACCAAGAACAGTTAGCTGAAAGAGCAATACCACAGCTAACACCATTAGAAAAAGGAAGCTTTTCGCTCTTGGCAAGGTAGGTACCAAATTTATAAATTGATAGATGGGCAGAAAAGGGAGGTATCCATTAAAATTGACTGCTGTGAATTGCTTGAACTCATTCATTAATTTGCCTTGATCAGCAACACTGGGAAGGCAAGTTTTCACATACACATTCATTACGTTTTAAAAAAATCAAATTAGGATGAGAGAAGGCTGTATAAATACAGCTCACTGTTAATGCATAATTCTGAGCTCTTTTAAAATAAATGAGCTACTGAGAAATGTCCCAACACATTTTTGAATCCCTAAGAGATGCCAGTTGCTCTGTTCCAACAAGCCTGCTTAATCATAAACCAGTGGCTTGGGTATCTGGCTGCAGAGCCAGAGGTTGGGAGTTTGATTCCTCACAGTGCCTTCTTGACAGGGGCTGGACTCGATGATCTATAGGGTCCCTTCTAGCTCTGCTGTTCTAAGAGTATTATCTGTCAGTAATTGGTCTCATAAATGAGATAAAAAACCACAAAACAGGAAAATCCAGGCTTCCTTCACTCCCGATTGAAGTGAACTGCTTGAGTCAACACAGTTTCCGGGACATGAACTCTTGGACAACCTGCATTTAAGGCTGTTTCGATTTTACTAAAAAGAAACCACTTAATACCGTATCTTTACTGCTCAATGACTCAATTTTGGTAACGTAAGGCCAAATTCATTATCTATAAGGAAACTGTTCTGTTCAAAGGACTAGAAAGGCCAATTATTAAACAACATAAGTTTATTTAAGTGAACAAAGAAAACATTTCTCTACAATTTCATTTCTAAGCAACAGCATAACGTTTCAGCACCTTCTATAAAACTTAACTATTGAAACAAAACAAAGTCTAAACTATAAACTAAGGAAAACAAACGATATTCTTACGCAGTCCATATTGTTAAATCAGGTTCCTTCGCCTGGATCAAAGATCTTCAACGCCATGTTTTCAGATACCCAAAACTCTCTTCTTTTCTTCTCTCTCCCCAGAGTCCCTTTTTCCAACTTCTTGTAAACTTCTCCAACCTGCCCCTTCCTGCCATACTCGACCAATCACGAAGGAAGGAATTAGCATAGGGTACGCCCTACTTTCTCACCAACACCAAAGAATTGTTTACGTATAATTCAGGTTAGAAATATTTTGACTCTGCTGTGTTTTTCTCTCCAGCTGCAGCGATAAGCTTGGCCACATGAAGCTGAAAATAACTACTAGTAATTTTCCAGAACTTAGCCTGTGTCAGACTCAAAATGGGTTTCTCTATGGTTAAAACATGACTACATAACCCATCTCTAAGTAGAAAAATACACTTCATCACAACATGAGTTGTATTATTATATTATTATTTACTCTCATTCCCTCCTACTGTACTGTTGTGGGTTACAGAGCACTGTTGCTAAGAACTTCCAAAACTTCTTTAATTTTTCTTTTAGATTCTGTGAAACAGCTGCAATGGGACATATAAAGAAGGAAGGGCCTGTTTAGCTTTTAACAACAGGCACGCAAGGGGAGGCGGAAGTATAGGCATTTATGCATAGCATGGGAAAAGTGGATAGAAGAACAATGTTCTCCTCCTCTCATAATGTCAGAACATGCAGTCATTGCTGAAGTTGACTGGCAGGAGAAAGGACAATTTCCCAGAAGATGTATTTCCACTGTGGAATTAATCATCACAAGTAGAGGTGGCCATCAACCTAACCCACTTTAAGAGAGGATTTAAACAAATAATTGAGGAATTAGCTACTGGTCATGGCAGCAATATTTTACTAGCAGTATCAGAGGCTCTGGGGAGAGGCTTTACCTCGAGGTCATGGGGCCTGCATAGTACGCTGAAATGTAATGGAAGAGGAAAGTAGGAGAGATCTTACTTTAGTAAACCTCGCTACACTTTGCTATATTAATTCCCAGCATTTTGCTTTTTTCTGTGAGTTACTATCCTTAGGGTCAGTGCAAACGCTTTTAGACAAAACAACATTGCTTATTGTCATTGTGGCAGCTTGCTGGATTCTGTTTTGCAGCAACCGTGTTAACAGGAGTTGTAAAGGCAATAGAAATTTCTATTATACATTTTTCCTTGGTGATTCGAGACTGCATAGTTGCAAGGCCAGTATAAGAGAAGGTTGACAGTTAAGGCAAGGGACGTGGTGGTGCTGCGGGTTAAACTGCAGAAGCCTCTGTGCTGCAGGGTCAGAAGACCGGCAGTCCCAAGATCAAATCCACGCAACGGAGTGAGCTCCTGTCGCTCGTCCCAGCTCCTGCCAACCTAGCAGTTCGAAAGCATGTAAATGCGAGTAGATAAATAGGAGCCACATCAGTGGGAAGGTAATGACGTTCCGTGTCTAGTCGCGCTGCCCACGTGACCACGGAAACAGTCTTCGGACAAACACAGGCTCTATGGGTTGCAAACAGGGATGAGCACCGCCCTTTAGAGTCGAACACGACTGGACAATTTTTCAAGGGGAACCTTTACCTAAGGCAAGGGTAAAGGGTGAGAATCCACCAACCTTTACTTAAGGCAAGGGTGGCGAGACAAGAGTATAAATGATGGGTAGAAAAGATAGCCAGGACAAAAAGCAGAAAATGACAGAAGAGCAGTGTTAGGAGAATAAACTCTGCTGGAGTGAGAGATCCCCCCCCAACATCCTAATATGATTTTGTAATTGCTTGTGCTCTAGTCTATTAACTGCATAGTTTCCTAAGATATTCACAGAGATGTGACTTATTTGAGAGTTTGTCTAACTTAATTCATGTACTTTTGTAGTACTTTTTTATTCTTAAGTGTTTGTAACACTTTAGCTGATGTCTTATTATTACAGTCGGAAGCATCATGTAGTACTTCTGTTTTCCATTCAGCTTATTAAGCTCTCCTAGTTGTATTTCTAAAACATTGTATTAAGTTTTGTTGTTCTAATTGTTGGATAATCAGTAAATAGAGAACAATATTACAGACATATATCTGCTTGCCTATACTTGTTCAATAAAAGGAAAAAGAAAAAGTAGATTATTTTCTGGATATTCTGTTTATTTGTCTTGCACAGGGCAAAGAGCTTACTGGATATCCAAAAGAAGAGATTAAATTGTACACGGCACAAATTTACCACAATGCCATGGTCAGTTCTTGCTCACTAGAGTGAGCCAGTTCAAGGTTTCCTCTACACTGCAGGACACAGTGGGACCTGGCATAGGAGACAATTGGTCCAAAGAGCATGATGAGGGAGTGGGCATCCACACGTGCATCAACACAACCAAATATTCACATGTAGAGGGTGTTTCAGATGGTAGACACTTCACACACTCCTTTCCTTCTGTTTTGTCCCTGTTTGTCCTGGAGGAATAAACATGAAAATGTTTTCTTAAGAACAGATAGAAATCCTCTTTGAAAAGACCTAAAATTCAGGGATGAAGACTCAAGTCTTGGTACAGTTGTGCCCCGCTTAACAATTACCCCATATAACGACGAATCCAATTCACAACAATGTTTTAATGGGCTTTTTTCGCTTCCCAACGATCTGTTCCCTGCTTCGGGAACCGATTCTTCGCATTACAACGATCAAAACAGCTGATTGTCGGGTTTTCAAAATGGCCGCCAGCTGCTCAAAATGGCTCCCTGCTGTGTTTTTGGATGGATTCCTCGCTTTACAGGCAGCGAAAATGGATGCCCCTATGGAAGATCTTCGCTGGACAGTGAGTTATAAAGCCCACTGGAACGCATTCAATGCGTTTCAATAGGTTTTTTAATTTCGCTTTACGTTTTCGCTCTACAGCGATTTCGCTGGAACGAATTAACATCGTTAAGTGAGGCACCACTGTACTTGCTGTCACACAGGAGTAGAGAGGGGCATGAACCAGTTTGTTCCAGTTCGTAACGGTGGCAGCACAGGGGCTGCTGCTCTCCTCCCCCGCCCCCCCGGCTCAATCAGCCATTCATCAGGACAAACTGGCTTGTTTTTTTCCACCTCCTAAACTGATCTTCCAGTTCCGGCAACAGCTCAGGCTTCTTGGCTGGTCTCCCAGTCAGAGAAAAGGGCAGGGCAGAGAAGCCTGTGCTCCTGCTTCTGACTGGGAGATTAGCTGAGGAGGTGGAAAAAGCAAGCCAGCTGGGCCTGGTCAATGGCTGATCAGCTGAGGAGGCAGAGGAGTGGAGCAGCAACACATGTCCAGCGACACACTTTATGAACTGGGATGAACTCGTTCATGTCGATCTCTACACAGGAGACTCAGCTCGGACTTGACTCTTTTTTTTTTAACCAAACAACTGGGATTTGACTCAGAACTCAAAATCCACCCAGCCCCTTCGTTGTTGTTTTTTCTAGTGGAAAAAAATCACTTATTTTTAATTGGGACTTGGGACTTGTACAAAAGACTTGGACTCAGACTTGGGACTCAAAGATTTGCCAACCTCCCTGCCAGAATCCATTTCAGAAATAACCTGAAAGTAAAATAAACAATCCTCTTTCATGGATTGCTGCCTTGTCGTGGCGAAGGGGCTTGAGTAACTCAGAGAAGCTATGGGCTATGCCGTGCAGGGACACCCAAGACGGACAGGACATAGTGGAGAGTTCCGACTAAACGCAATCCACCTGGAGTAGGAAATGGCAAGCCACTCCAGTATCTTTGCCAAGAACGCCCCATGATCAGAAACAAAAGGCTAAAAGATATGACGCTGGAAGATGGGCCCCTCAGGTCGGAAGGCGTCCAACATGCTACTGAGGAAGAGTGGAGGACAAGTACAAGTAGCTCCAGAGCTAATGAAGTGGTTGGGCCAAAGCCGAAAGGACGCTCAGCTGTGGACGTGCCTGGAAGTGAAAGGAAAATCCAATGCTGCAAAGAAAAATACTGCATAGGAACCTGGAATGTAAGATCTATGAACGTTGGGAAGCTGGAGGTGGTCAAACAGGAGATGGCAAGAATAAACATCGACATCCTGGGCATCAGTGAACTAAAATGGACAGGAATGGGCGAATTCAGCTCAGATGATTATCATATCTACTATTGTGGGCAAGAATCCCGTAGAAGGAATGGAGTAGCCCTCATAGTCAACAAAAGAGTGGGAAAAGCTGTAATGGGATACAATCTCAAAAATGATAGAATGATGTCAATACGAATCCAAGGCAGACCATTCAACATCACAATAATCCAAGTTTATGCACCAACCAGCATTGCTGAGGAGACTGAAATTGAACAATTCTATGAAGATTTACAACACCTTCTAGAACTGACACCAAAGAAAGATGTTCTTCTCATTCTAGGGGACTGGAATGCTAAAGTAGGGAGCCAAGAGATAAAAGGAACAACAGGGAAGTTTGGCCTTGGAGTTCAGAACGAAGCAGGACAAAGGCTAATAGAGTTTTGTCAAGAGAATAAGCTGGTCATCACAAACACTCTTTTCCAACAACACAAGAGGCGACTCTATACATGGAAATCACCAGATGGGCAATATCGAAATCAGATTGATTATATTCTCTGCAGCCAAAGATGGAGAAGTTCTATACAGTCAGCAAAAACAAGACCTGGAGCTGACTGCGGTTCTGATCATCAGCTTCTCATAGCAAAATTCAAGCTTAGACTGAAGAGATTAGGAAAAACCACTGGGCCACTCAGGTATAATCTAAACCAAATCCCTTACGAATACACAGTGGAAGTAAAGAACAGATTTAAGGAACTAGATTTGGTGGACAGAGTGCCTGAAGAACTTTGGATAGAGGCTCGTAACATTGTCCAGGAGGCAGCAATGAAAACCATCCCAAAGAAAAGGAAATGCAAGAAAGCAAAGTGGCTGTCCATCGAGGCCTTAGAAATAGCAGAGAGGAGAAGGGAAGCAAAATGCAAGGGAGATAGGGAAAGTTACAGAAACTTGAATGCAGACTTCCAAAGAATAGCAAGGAGAGACAAGAGGGCCTTCTTAAATGAACAATGCAAAGAAATAGAGGAAGATAACAGAAAAGGAAAGACCAGAGATCTGTTCAGGAAAATTGGACATATTAGAGGAACATTTTGCGCAAAGATGAACATGATAAAAGACAAAAATGGGAGGGACCTAACAGAAGCAGAAGACGTCAAGAAGAGGTGGCAAGAATACACAGAGGAATTATATCAGAAAGATTTGGATATCCCGGACAACCCAGACAATGTAGTTGCTGACCTTGAGCCAGACATCCTGGAGAGCGAAGTCAAGTGGGCCTTAGAAAGCCTGGCTAACAACAAGGCCAGTGGAGGTGATGGCATTCCAGTTGAACTATTTAAAATCTTGAAAGATGATGCTGTTAAGGTGCTACATTCAATATGCCAGCAAGTTTGGAAAACTCAACAGTGGCCAGAGGATTGGAAAAGATCAGTCTACATCCCAATCCCAAAGAAAGGCAGTGCCAAAGAATGCTCCAACTACCGTACAATTGCACTCATTTCGCACGCTAGCAAGGTTATGCTCAAAATCCTACAAGGTAGGCTTCAGCAGTATGTGGACCGAGAACTCCCAGAAGTACAAGCTGGATTCCGAAGAGGCAGAGGAACTTGAGACCAAATTGCTAACTTGCGCTGGATTATGGAGAAAGCCAGAGAGTTCCAGAAAAATATCTACTTCTGCTTCATTGACTATGCGAAAGCCTTTGACTGTGTGGACCACAGCAAACTATGGCATGTTCTTAAAGAAATGGGAGTGCCTGACCACTTTATCTGTCTCCTGAGAAACCTATATGTGGGACAGGAAGCAACAGTCAGAACTGGTCATGGAACAACTGAGTGGTTCAAAATTGGGAAAGGAGTACGGCAAGGCTGTATACTGTCCCCCAGCTTATTTAATTTATATGCAGAATACATCATGCGGAAGGCTGGACTGGAAGAAACCCAAGCCGGAATTAAGATTGCCGGAAGAAATATCAACAACCTCCGATATGCAGATGATACCACTCTGATGGCAGAAAGTGAGGAGGAATTAAAGAACCTTGTAATGAGAGTGAAAGAGGAGAGTGCAAAAAACGGTCTGAAACTCAACATCAAAAAAACTAAGATCATGGCCACTGGTCCCATCACCTCCTGGGAAATAGAAGGGGAAGATATGGAGGCAGTGTCAAATTTTATCTTCCTGGGCTCCATGATCACTGCAGATGGAGACAGCAGCCCTGAAATTAAAAGACGCCTTCTTCTTGGGAGGAAAGCGATGACAAATCTGGGCAGCATCTTGAAAAGCAGAGACATCACCTTGCCAACAAAAGTCCGAATAGTCAAAGCTATGGTTTTTCCTGTCGTGATGTATGGAAGTGAGAGCTGGACCATAAAGAAAGCAGACCGCCGAAGAATTGATGCCTTTGAATTGTGGTGCTGGAGGAGACTCTTGAGAATCCCCTGGACTGCAAGGAGAACAAACCTATCAGTTCTAAAGGAAATCAACCCTGAGTGCTCACTGGAAGGACAGATCCTGAAGCTGAGGCTCCAGTACTTTGGCCATCTCATGAGAAGAAAAGAGTCCTTGGAAAAAACCTTGATGTTAGGAAGGTGTGATGGCAAGAGGAGAAGGGGACGACCGAGGATGAGATGGCTGGACAGTGTCTGCGAAGCAACCAACATGAACCTGACACAACTCCGGGAGGCAGTAGAAGACAGGAGGGCCTGGCGTGCTCTGGTCCATGGGGTCACGAAGAGTCGGACACGACTAAACGACTAAACACACACACAAAATAAACAATTCCTTCAGGTGGACAGAAAGAAAAACCCCATGCAAATTCACAGGACTGGTATTTTCTGTCAAATACCAAGACCAAGCCTTATGTCATTTGGATGGCAGGGAAAAATACTGACCTCCTCAGTGACAAACCAGGTCCTTTACAGAGAACTGCACCATCTGGAACAGCCTTGAACAGAGCCAGGCATTCACTCAGACACTGCCTAAACTTACCCCATTTATCTACCTCAGTGTAGCTGCCAAAAATATACCTCATCTCCAAATTAGAAGTGTGTCTACCTGCTCTTCTCTATTCTCCTTGCTTCTTTTCCATTCCCACAGAGTGCCTTTTAGCAAAGAGCTGGCCAAAGTGGGCTAAATGGCATGTCAGCTGAGGCACATCAAGTATCCCATTCACCTTAATGGACCTTCTGCCACTAGAAGGCTGTCTTCTGGGCTCATAAGTCAACGAGGGTGAGCCAGTATGTCGTCGCACTAAAGATTTTGGTGGCAAGGAATATGGAGTCCGGATCTGCTGTTACAAACTGGATGTGCTCATTGTGTTGAGAGATAATGTATTTGTGTACATTTGCAACCTATAAACACTCACCCGCTGTGCGAAGATATGCCGCTTAGCTGACATTTTGGGTTGTTCCTAACTGTTACTGGTAGAGGCCAGCTTCATCTCCCTATCTAATATAAAAACTGTCTGTTACGCTAGGGAAAAGAACTATTTATTTTTCCACTTGTGCATGGCTAAATCATGGTTTAGAAATTGCATTTTACGATACACAACACACACACACACACACACACACACACACACAATCCTCCTTGCTCTTTGCGTTCACCATTCTCTTTTTGGTGAAACTGAGGGTGGTGAAAAGTGTCTGTTCGTTTGGGAATAATTTTCCCAGCCCTTACCAATAGCCTCTCATTCTATTCAAAGGTGTGGAGACAAAAGCATGGCTCGAAGATAAAGTTTCTCATTTGCCGTTGCTTTCAGAACAAGGCACCTCATGCTGCCCACACAGAAAAAAAAGTCTTTTTTCCTATATAGATGCCTAGCAGGTGTAGAAAGGGAGAGCTAAAAAGAAATCTGATTATATCGGAATCGATTAAGTCTCCTGTAATTCTCATTCTCTGATGATAGACTTTTATCTCAGAATGAGTTTCCCTGAAACACTTAAAAATATAAAATAAAAAAGTCTAAGAGCTTTTAATAAGTCAGACCTCAAAATTCCTGCCTTTATTCTTTTGACTTTTAAAACAGGATGAAGAGGGAGTGTTTCTTCTTCTTTTTTTAAAAAAAGGAACGGCAGAGATAAAAAAAGGCTCTTTTTTATCAAAGGCAGTGCTTTGGCACAAGTATTGCAGAGAAAACAACAGCTCCACTTGCTTAGTTCTAGATTTCCTGCCATCCTTTTGTGCGTTCACTTATGTAGGTCAGCTTTTCAAAGGTACACTTGCCTTTTCATTTTGGAAGCGTGAGCACGGTGTAGCCTCGCTTTTCTGGACAGGGGCAAGCAAGATGTGGTCTTCGGCAACATAACAGTCATTTAAACAATAAACACAAGGCAAGACAATCTTCCCGCTGCTTCGGCACTTACCTCAGCAGTATGGGAGGTCCCACAGGCTTTATCTATCAGAAGACCTGGGTCATACTGGGTAAGAACAATATGGGTTCTTCTTCACCCTAGCTGCCAGAAAGCAGAGGTGATGTGTAAATCTGTGGACCTGAAACCTTGGCCTTTGCTGCCAAGGGGCAGAATCAACTGTGTTGATTCACAGTTCTGGAAACTTTGGGCAGCTTCTGGGCTCTGTCGCTTTGGGGGAACACCAGGGTGGGATTATGAGCCTTGTGACAAGAGGGGGTCAAACTGCAATGCTGCAGCCAAAACTCCACTCACAACCTGGGTTCAATCCCAAGTAGTCAGTTTGAGGTTCAATCAACCTTCTGTCCTTCCGAGGTTGGTAAACTGAGTACCTAGCTTGCTGGGGGTGGGGGAATGTGTAGCCAGCATAATTAAATTGTAAACCGCTCAGAGACTGCTTTAAGCAGTATGGGGCACTAGATAAGCAGCACACTTCGCTTTGGTTATTGCAGGTTTTTCGGGCTCTTTGGCCATGTTCTGAAGGTTGTTCTTCCTAACGTTTCACCAGTCTCTGTGGTCAGCATCTTCAGAGGACACGCATGTAGTTAGTCTGTATAGTTGGTACAGTTAGTTCTACTACCTGATCCACCTGTTCCCCCCAGGCTTTGTTGTTGCGAGTGGCCACCCCAAGAGAGGACTGGAGATGTGGAGTTGGCCATGACACTTAGGAACACTTTGCCTGTGGAGGTACCCCAGGCCCCCCTCCCATTAAGAAATCTTGTTAAAACAGAGCTCTTTAAAGAAACCTTAGAGAATATCCTCCCCCTGAGGTAGATCCTTTGACCCATAGTGTTTAAATGTGTAATTTTCTTTAGCTGTTGCCATCGGGCCTTTCTTTCTTTCCTTATTTGATGTTTCCTCTTGGTTGGGGCGAACCACTCAGAATAGTGTTTTTTTTTCTTCTTCCATGAGATGTGTGGTATACAAGTATAATAAATAAATAATTTGGATACAAAATTTAGCCTGAGGGAAGAGAATGGAAGAATGACGGGCCCAGTCTGGACAAAACACAGAGGCTTTCCCTATTTTCTGGCAGCTTAACGGAGCAATTCTATAACTCTGTGCTGAAGTTCAATAGTGCACATACCAAAGAAGACGAAGCACGGATGGCGGGTCTGGCTCTCTCACATTAGAGCTGAATATTTTCGGGAGGGATTCTACTTTACAGGAAGGCTGGCGGTGCCCTTTTAGACTTTCCTCCGGCACTGTGGGAAATAAACTGTTCTGTGAGCAAGTCCTGGGAGAGGATCTTTAATTGGCTCAACCATTTTGGAAGGACGCCAGCCAGCCCATGGATTGGTAGGCGAGAAGGAAGTAATGAGGCCTTTTCACCCTTCCCATCAGTGGGATAGAAAAATGTACAAGCAAAAACTGAGGTTTTTTTCATGCACATTTCCAGTGGACTTTCTCTCTCCCACAGTGGAGCACCTCTTGTGTTTTGGATGGCACGAAAGGAGGGAATAGCATCTGCGAGGTTGCCAAAAAAAACAAGTTCTCCATAGAATTTTTTTTTAGCGAAAAGAAGATAAACTAAATGAGGAAGGAACAGGTTGTAATTGCTTCCCCAGCTTCACGTTTTCTGCTGCCTGTCTGTGTCACAGTGCTTGGGAATAAGACGTTTACCTGGTGGTTGCCAAACAGTGCGCCTCGGCACCCCAGCGCACCACCAAACCCGGCCAGGGGCATTGCAGAATCCCCCTCCCCACAACGATTATTATTATTTAACGTGAAGACGGAGCCTCTTCTCTCTGTTTTCCTACTGCCACCCTCTCATTTTCTTCCAGGCGCTTCATCTCTGTTGCCACCGCCTCCTGCTTGCCAAACCTGTTCACAACGGCCACTACCAGTCTTGTGCAGAAGACAAAGAATAATGGTGGACAGAGATGGCAATGGTGTGGCTTCTCCTTCCTTTCTGCCTCCCCCTCACTCAAAGCATCCTACTGGGACAGCCACAGCCAGTGGCCAGCAAGTCAAGGGAGCCACGAGCCAAAAAAGTGTGGGAGCCACTGCATTCACCAGTCACAATCATACCTGTAACACGTTCCTATTTTATGTCATGAGGACATAACAGCATATTTTTATGAAGGAAAAGGAATGATAAATAACACTGTTATTTTCTTTTTAAAGTAGGCTTTACCTGTTCACACACATCCACACACCCACACCCACACCCACACCCACACCCCCATTTTGGGAACTACCACTGTTTTGGAAGCATATGGAACGGAGTTCTATTTGGTTGTTGTGGGTTTTTCGGGCTCTTTGGCCATGTTCTGAAGGCTGTTCTTCCTAACATTTCACAGTCTCTGTGACCGGCATCTTCAGAGGACAGGAATCAGAAATCTGCCTGTACTCTGGTGCAGTTTGCTTGGATAGTTGAGTAGTTATAGATGTGGGATCAGCTTTTTTTCCTGTTCAGGAGATTGGGTGATTATGGTGATCAGTGTTTTTTTTGTTGTGGGTGTACTGTTGTGATAAGGGGGAGAGATGATCTGTCACTGTGATTGATGGGTATCATTAACTGGTCTTTTGTGTGTAGTGATCCCTGGTCCTTGTGGCTGGGTAGAGTTTGTTGACCTTTTGCACGCTGTATTTTTTCAGTGCTGGGAGCCAGGCTTTGTTGTGTTTTAAACTTTCTTCTTTTTTGTTGAAGCTGCTGGTGTTTGTGGATTTAAATGGCTTCCCTGTGCAGTCTAACATAATGATTGCTGGTGTTGTCCAGTACTTCAGTATTTTGAAATAGAATTTCGTGTCCAGCTTGTTTTAGGGCATGTTCAGCTAATGCCGATTTTTCTGGTTGTTTTAGTCTGCAGTGTCTCTCATGTTCTTTAACTGCAGATTATCCCCGTTTCCAAGCCGTAGAGACAGTGTTTGTCTATAGACAGTTTCCATGGTCACTTGGCCAGCGAGACTAGACACAGAATGCCATTACCTTTCCACTGAGGTGGTACCTATTTATCTACTTGCATTTACAAGGTTTCGAACTGCTAGGTTAGCAAGAGCTGGGACAAGCGACGGGAGCTCACTCCATTGTATGGATTTGATCTCACAACTGCTGGTCTTCTAACTTTGCAGCAAAAAGGCTTCTGTGATTTAACCCGCAGCAGCACCATTTTATTGTTTTAGATATATTCTTTTCCTTTTAAGAACTAAAAGGCAACAAGTAATGTAACAAACAATATAACATTATATTTAGAAATATTAAAGATAATCTGTTTCATAAGGGACAAGGCTCTCAGTGCAGTTGAATAATGAATTATTTTTACCAGTAGCTTCCCAAATCTAAATAAGGGACGTGGTGGTGCTGTGGGCTAAACCGCAGAAGCCTCTGTGCTGCAGGGTCAGAAGACCAAGCAGTCATAAGATCGAATCCACGTGACGGAGTGAGCGCCTGTCACTTGTCCCAGCTCCCGCCTACCTAGCGGTTTGAAAGCATGCAAATGCAAGAAGATTAATAGGGACCACCTCGGTGGGAACGTAACAGAGTTCCGTGTCTAAGCCGCACTGGCCATGTGACCACGGAAGATTGTCTTCGGACAAAACGCTGGCTCTATGGGTTGGAAACGGGGATGAGCACCGCCCCCTAGAGTCGAACACGACTGGACAAAAATTGTCAAGGGGAACCTTTACCTTTAGCTCCCAAATCTAATGTACAATGGAACCGGGCAGAGGGACACCCACACAGCATTAGCTAGACCAGCTCTGTTGTGTGGGCATCTCTTTTCCCCAGTTCCATACTGCCTCAGAGCAAGTCTCAAAACTTAAAAACCTGAACAAATGATGAAAACATGCGGAAATATCTGGATTCAGTGCCTTTAAAGTGTTGGGAGATATTCATGTCTGCTTCTGGGCCCCACTGAGCCACAACAGCTCACTGGCTGAATTAAGGCTGGCAGAAAGTGAGGAGGAATTAAAGAACCTCCTAATGAGGGTGAAGAGCAGAGCGCAAAAAAAAAAAAAAAGGGTGTGAAGCTCAACATCAAAAAAACTAAGATCATGGTCACTGGTCCCATCACCTTCTGGCAAATAGAAAGGGAAGATATGGAGGCAGTGACAGATTTTACCCTTTTGGGCTCCATGATCATTGCATATGGTGACAGGAGCCACGAAATTCAAAGATGCCTGCTTCTGGGGAGGAAATCGATGACAAACCTAGACAGCATCTTAAAAAGCAGAGACATCGTCTTGCCGACAAAGGTCTGCATAGTCAAAGCTATGGTTTTTCCAGTAGTGATGTATGGAAGTGAGAGCTGGACCATGAAGAAGGCTGACCGCCAAAGAATTGATGCTTTTGAATTGTGGTGCTGGAGGAGGCTCCTGAGAGTCCCCTGGACTGCAAGGAGAACAAACCTATCCATTTTGAAAGAAATCAACCCTGAGTGCTCACTGGAAGGACAGATCCTGAAGCTGAGGCTCCAATACTTTGGCCATCTCATGAGAAGAGAAGCCTCCTTGGAAAAGACCCTGATGTTGGGAAATTGTGAAGGCAAGAGGAGAAGGGGACAACAGAGGACGAGGTGGTTAGAGAGTGTCATCGAAGCAACCAACATGAATTTGACCCAACTCCAGGAGGCAATGGAAGACAGGAGGGCCTGGCATGCTCTGGTCCATGTGGCCATGAAGAGTCGGACATGACTTAATGACTAGACAACAACAACATTCTCTCAGACTTACAAGATCACTGTGAGGTCATAATGAAAAGTAGATTCATCAAGTTCATAAAGTTCAGTGATACTTTAGCAACTGAGGTGGGAGAATTGTTCGGCAGAATGAGGCAGTCACCTCAGACAGCTGAGGCTGGGGATGGCGGTAGCACTGTCCGCCCTGTTCTTCCCGAGCCCCACTTTTCTGGAAGACAAATCTGTGACCCACGTCTTTCAACTCCTAAACTATGGGTGCAATCATGTAGCAGGAAAGATGCACATCTAATTGCACCAGAATGGATTGCGTTGCAGAGAGCAATCACCCTTCATCTGACCCTTCTTTCTGTCAGGGCATCACTCCAGAGCAGCTGCAAAAGTAGTAGCCCTATATATATATATATATATAAAAGGTCCACCTTAGGCATGGATCTGAGTCAGGCTGGAGCACAATCCCATGGAGGGAATGTGATCGAAGATACAGATCACACCAGAAAGCTCCACAAGTGATCCAAAATGCGGTCTATTTCACCATGTGATCACACCCTAATGAGGGTGAGGTGGAACCTGCTATGAGATTGTCAGTGTTTAAAAGACAATTCAATGGCCCCTCCAGTTGGTTTCTGTAGGTAAAAGAGGTGGCAGAAGGATGCTGTCCTGTCCTCTGCCTCGGGTAGCCACGTGATGAGATGGGTCTGCTATGTATAAACTGAACCACAGAATGCAGCATCCTCAAAACTGCTTAATCCTGCTTAATCCTAGCAAGTGAAAGCCGAATAAAACATAAGGAGCTTATAGTGATCCTGAAAGATAGCCTTGCTAATGGAAAGATGATCTGAATATTTAGCTCTAATTAGTGGTGCTTTGAATATTCTTCCATTCCCCAAGAGAAATCTCTTACTTTATTCCATTCCTTTTGAATTGAGGCAAGGGAGAATGTGTATTCTCTTGCATTCTTGGATCAAACATGGAACTAGGTGTATAGGACTCATCTGTAACATGGTTCCATGTGTGGGCAGGGGTAGATACAGTACATATCTGAGCACCAAATGACACTTTGGATTAGTGCTCAGGTTGCTCCCATTCCCCACTTGGCTAATGCTATTGCTAGGGCTGGGTATATGGGCCATTTCTGTTCTGTAACAAAAGTAGACATAAAGTCCAAAATCTTCACATGCTTCTGATCTACTCCGGACCCTACATAAATTTATATCTGAAAATGGTTTCCTTTTGTGATATCGCCTTCTTAATCTCAAAAGATCCTCTCTATCACATCACATCCCCTGTAGTAACCAGGGCCATTTGCATATGGACCCCACAGAGGACTGTAATTCTTTTCTGTCAAGGAAATACTCAGACAGACAATACATGGAATGAAAGTTCTTATTGACCAGCCCTTTTTCTGTATGTATTCTTCAACCATCATAAAAATGATGATTAGTATATGAGCTCCCAGATCCTCCAGGGGGAGGGAGCTCTAAAAGGATCTACATAACAGCCATGATCCAGATTTTCTTTGCTACTCAACTTTACTAAATTGATAACAATGCAACTACACAGTGTGACCATTAGACATACTATTATTTACCTATTTCTTTAAAATATTTCTACCCCACCTTTCTCTTTAAAAAGGACCCAAGGTGGATTACATCATTAAAAGACAATATTTAAAGCTAACAGTATACAAATACTAAAAAGGAGTCAGGAAATACCACGCTAAAAATGGTAAACAAAAGAAATACCAAAAACACATTCAAAATAGAAATGGGTGCTTCATGCTTGGTCAAGTGCAGCACTATAAGTGGTGCAGAGGTCTATCTCCCATCCCCCGGGTGGGCCAGGCCACTCACCGGCTCCACATTTTGCCAGGGTCCTTCTTTGGCAGTGGTGCTCCAATCTGGGCAGGAGCCCAGCCAACCTTTCCCTGCCTCCCCAGTCAACTGACCACTCATCAGCTGCATGGGGGAGACTCCCCTTTCCACCTCCTCACCAGAGTAGTTGGCTGCCTGAGGAGGTGGGGAAGGGCCAGCCGGGTTCCTGCCTGGTTTGGAGCATTGCCACTCAAGAAGGACCCCAGCAATGCATGGAGCCTGATGAGTGACCCGGGGTGGGTGGGAGATGGGTCTCCACACCACCTGTGGTGTCGCATGTCCTGCTTCGTACGAAGCACCATGAAGCACAAAGTGCCCATCCCTAATTCAAAGCAGTAAGGCACAACAATTCCTTTAATAACTGCTTGAATAAGGACAGCAAAGATGGGGCCACCTTGGCTTCCTGTGGGAGGGAGTTCCCAAGTCCTGGGGCAACAACCTGTGTCCCCATCAGGTAGAAAGCGGCCAGCAAGACTACTGTATCCCCACCATGCCTTCTTCTAAGACATTCTCAGAGCGAAGAATTGTGCGGTGGGATACTCTGGAAGAGTACCTGTGCAAACACAACTGGGACGCCTCAGACATTTGATTCTGGCCAGCTCTGTGGAGGGCAGCATCAGGAACGTCCTGTAGCCAGTTGTGCTTCCCTGTCCACTCTCTGTTTCACTCTCTGTGACCATCATGGGGAGGACAGTTGTAACTTCTCTTCCTGCTTCAGGCAGCATGATTTACCACTCCAAATGGGAACGTCAGAGAGGGTGGCTGAAACCTATTCTAATGCTATTAAACTGGCAAGAGGCGGGTGTAAATGTACAGTGGACATACACTTTAAGCAGCTTCCCCTCAAGAAAGGCAAAACCAGAGCACTGCTTAGCCGGAGAGGTCCTATAAAATTTGATAAAACAGAGACTGCAGGAGGGGAAAAAAAACACATTTGCATAGGCTTGGTGCCATGTAAACAATTGTCTTCCGGATGTTGCTCAAGAGACCTTGTGTTAGTCAGAAGTTTCATTTTCTTCTGTGTTTTTTTTAAAGCTTCTCAATAGTTTTGTCAAGAGAGATACGAAATACAGATCATTGCGAGTGAGACATGGTATGCTTAATTTGTTCATATTTTTTGAAGCAATGATGCTTGATGAAATATTTATGCATTTCTCCTCTGACTGGATTTCTTTCTTATTTTTCCCTTTAGAATGTGTATGTTGTTTATAACGGTGGTTAGGGAGAAAGGGAGAGTGCCGGAATGGACTGGGACTGATTTCTCATTTAAAAAAAAATAGTGTGCAATGCATCATTGGGTATTATTCATAAATATCTTAAATCTTATCACAAATATCAAATAAAGTAAATCACATTTTTTAAAGAAAGGAAAGGAGAAGAAGAGGAAGGAGTCAGAACATTCCAGAATGATGGCAAGGGCCTGTCTAACCTGTGATGCAAGGCTGGGATTAAAAAAAAAAAAAAAAAGAACAAGTAGCTGAAATCTGGTTGTGTAACTTTGCGTCATGCTGGGAGGATGATGTTATCCAGTGGCACTACTATTTGTTTTATTTGAATTTAAAGCTTCCTCTTCCTCTTCAGAAGCCTCTGTGCTGCAAGGTCAGAAGACCTGCAGTCGTAAGATCGAATCCACGCGACGGAGTGAGCGCCCGTCGCTTCTCCCAGCTCCCGCCAACCGAGCAGTTCGAAAGCATGTGAAAATGCGAGTAGATAAATAGGTACCACCTCGGTGGGAATGTAACGGTGTTCTGTGTCTAGTCACGCTGGCCACATGACCACAGAAACTGTCTTCGGACAAACGCTGGCTCTATGGGTTGGAAACGGGGATGAGCACCATGCCCTAGAGTTGGACACGACTGAACAAAATTGTCAAGGGGAACCTTTACCTTTACCTTACCTCCCTCCTGTCAGGTTACGAAGCTCACTTTTGCCCTGGCGAGCCTCAGGACTTGAGGGAGGGGAGCCTTTATTATCAGAAAATCACTGTCACTGGTCCAGTTGCTGAATTGCAGGACCACTGGTGGTGATGTGACAGCAATTTTCTGATATGAAAGGATTTCCTATTCCAGGTCTGGAAGATCCCCAAAACTTCCCCAGGGCAAAAGGGATTCCTAGGGAGTTTCAAATCCTAAAGGGCAGGAATAGAAAATTTTAAACTAAGTTAGAACAATGCATACTTGGGAGGCAGTCGATGCTGCGCTGGTTTCGCACCTTTCTGTTTTTCAAAGCTCAAAATGGCTCATGACCCGAGACATGGATTCCTGTGCTCATGGAAAGAGATGATCAGCCTTGGCCGATCTCGGAGAAAATATTGCAATATGGATGCTTTGGTGCAGGCCTATGGATATCTTTAACAACACAAGTACAGAAGGCTGATTAGGCCCAGAGATCTCTTTGGGTGAAGCAGGCATAGGAAGCGTTCTGGCGCCAACCCTCCTCATCACTGAATTTAGTGACGGTCAGGAAACCCAGAAGTAGAGAACAAAGTGGCTGCCTCAGAGGGACAGGTAAGGCCTTCTGTTTGCCCAAAGAAAGCCATCTAAATCTCTTCGGCTTCCACCGCTTTGAGCAGTATCCATTGGCAGCCAGTGCTCCAGACTATCTCATGAGTAAGTGGTGAGAGAGGGAGGCCTCCTTCATTGGGTGGAGCCAACAGGTATTTCACAAACAAGAGCAGAAGAACCGGCCTTATATTGACCTAGATTGTGAGTCCATCTAAGCCCAGTATGGTCACCTTTGTCTAGTAGCAGCTGTCCAGGGTTTCTGGCAGGATTATTTTCCAGTTCACCTGGAGATTCCTGGTATCTGGAATCTTCTGCATGCAAATTCTACTATTGAACTACATGTGTCCCTGAAATTGGACCCTCTCCTCCATGTCACGTAGTAACCGTTCCTTCTGTGCATTGTGAATCTTCATGATGTACAAGTATGTAATCTTTGATGGCTGAATACACTTATGTTGTTATTGTTACAGTAGGACTGGAATATCCCTGGGAGATCAGATCTATGCCCCACCCCGCAGAAGCTGAAAACCAGCAGATATCTCAAATCCTATGTATAGCATCGTCTCTGGTCCCCTCTAGAGTCCAGAACTGGCAATACACGCTGAGGAAAAATCATTTCTGGGTTTTTTTAGTTAATAAATTCAGGTAGCAGATACAGTGGTACCTCAGCTTACGCACGTCTCTGCTTATGAACATTTCGAGTTACGAAAATTTTGCTTCGACTTGTGAACGGAGCTTTGACTTATGAATGAAAAAAAACACACCTTTCCTGCCCTTTTTTGACCCAAGTTCATCTTAGGTCAAAAGAAGAAAAAAAAATTTCCCCCTAGTGGTAGAGGATGGATTAACCAGCTTTGCATTAGTTCCTATGGGAACTAATGCCTCTACTTGCGAACGGCGCCTCTAGATAAGAGCAAAAAACAGTCAGAATGGATTAAATGGTTTTTAATGCATTCCTATGGGATACTTTGCCTCAACTTACAATTGTTTTGATGTACGAACACCATTCCAATACGGATTAAGTTCGTAAATCGAGGTACCACTGTAGCTGAAATTGTGGATACTGATCCTGCGGATAAAGTGATGCTACAGTATTTCTGCTTTTCTTTTTCCTCCTCCCCCACTCCTCCTCCTTGTCTCATGATGTCTCTGGTGTTGTGCACCAGCTTAGATGTTTTGGGAAGAAAGGCAATATATAGTTGCCAAAAGTAAGCAAATTGTAAGATATTGACATGGCACTGAAAAAAGAACACATTCTACATCTTAACCCTCTGGAGTCTTGCTTCCAATTTAATCCCAGACTTTTGGACCAGCCAGTAGTGATTCATCATTTTTTTGAACTTTTTATTTCTTAAAAAAAAAAAGAAAGAAGGAAGGATTAAAATTAATTGCAACCAGCAGTGATGAGCATAAGCTGCGGAAAGTGGAGAGTGATGATCAATCCCCACACCCTTCCGTTGTTTTTCTTCCCTGGGAAAATATAAGCATTCATGTGTTTTCATTTGTCTATATAAGAAGCTGTACCATCCATTATTTCTTCCTCACTCTTACTTTTGTATTGCTTCTGAAGAGAAAAACATGATTCAGAAGACTACAGCTCTCGCAGTCACTTAATCTCTCTTTGTTTGGCCAAGTCTTTGTTGCTGCGGTGGCTGCTATTAGAGTGACAGGCTGAAGAACACAGATTTCTTCTTTTTGAATTCACATTCTGCCACCTCATCAGATAGAGACATGCGATTGTGAGCTGATAGATAATAATGATCCTAACCAGAAGTAGACTCCATGAGATTTGGAGCATCTTAATTCTCTGAAGACCTTCCTCACAGGCTTAGGTTCCAGCCTTAGGGTGGGACAGAATCTGCTGGATTCAACAGTCTTGAGAAAAGCAGCATTAATATATATCTCCTGGAAACCAGTTATATATATATAACCCAAATATGTGAATTATTCAGACCTGCCTCATCCTGTAACTGGTTATATATCCTGGAAACCGGTTACAGGATGAGGTAGGCCTGAAGAATTTACATATTTGGGAGACTTACTGAGAACTTCACAGAACTGAAGCATCTCCCACTATTAACAAAACAAACAACAAACATTGGGCAGGATCCTATCAGGATTTTACTCCAGAGTACAGGAAATAACTGAAACTGTGGCGGTTAAATAAAGTTAATTAACACGGTGCTGGTTGAATGCCTGGTTGGGTGAATGGCACAGCAATTAGCTGAAATTTCCTGCCATGGTACAGGGAATTCCACTGACTCCAGAACAAAGTCCCAATAGGATTCCTGTCAATGTTTCAGTTGACCAACATTTTTCACAGTTCTTTCTCATAACTCAGGTTAGACCTAGGGGATATTTATTCTAGGAAAATATTCACAAGTGTATTCACGGCCGGTAGTACAAAGAATTATGAGCTTTCAACATATTTGTTTATTTCGCTGCATCTTTCGTTCTCCCAGCAAACCAACCTAAAGTGACTCCTTCTTTCAGATTCTCAGTCAACATGGCCACGAGTCATGCTAGGTGACTGTGGAAGCTGTGCTCAAGAATGGCAATGCTTTCTAGGTCTTTACATTCCTTTTGCTGCAACTCTCTTATCATAGGTTGCACTAGAGGCGGGCATGAACCTTGGCTCGGAGGTCTGGGCCAGCTCACTGCTGCGCTCATGCAGGTGTTGTGCGGGCACAACACCCTCGCCCTCCCCTGCACACGCACACACATTCCTCAGGGGACATGTTCTTCCCTCCCCAGCGTGACTCACCCAAGGAATGGGTGTGTGTATAGGGCAGAGGGGACAGGGGGAGGGCGCTGTGCCCACACAACTCCTGTGCACGCATGGCAATGTGCGTATTTATATCCCGCCTATCTGGTCTGTTAAGACCACTCATGAGAAGAGAAGACTCCCTGGAAAAGACCCTGATATTTGGAAAGTGTGAGGGCAAGAGGAGAAGGGGACGACAGAGGATGAGATGGGTGAACAATGTCATCGAAGCGACCAACATGAATTTGGCCCAGCTCTGGGAGGCAGTGGAAGACAGGAGGGCCTGGTGTGCTCTGGTCCATGATTTGCCTTGTTGGTTTTCACTGTTCCCCTAGTTTTGACACCTCTCCTTAGAAACAATTTTTGCCATTATTATATTATGCTGCTGTTGCAGTGGAAGACAGGAGGGCCTGGCGTGCTGTGGTCCATGGAGTCACGAAGAGTCGGACAGGACTTAATGACTAAACAACAACAAAGGTAAAGGTTGCCCTTGACATTTAGTCCAGTTGTGTCTGACTCTAGGGCACGATGCTCATCCTCGTTTCCAAGCCATAGAGCGAGTGTTTTATCTACTTGCATTTGCATGCTTTCGAACTGGTGGGAGCTGGGACAAGCGACGGAAGCTCACTCCGTCATGTGGATTTGATCTTACAACGGCTTAGTCTTCTGACCTTGCAGCGCAGAGGCTTCTGTGGTTTAGCCCACAGCACCACCACATCCATGTTTAGGATGGAACTGTTTAAACCACTCCTTAAATCTCTTACTTACCTTGGAAGTCCTATGAGGGTTGCTGTAAATCAGCTCTGACTTGAAAACACATAACAAAAACTAGCAACTTCCAAAGATCCTCTAAGAATACAGAATCTTGGAGGCAGGAGGCAGATTTCAATGGAGAGTTCTTGACATCCTGTCTTATTAGACAGCTGCACAGACCTTGGTCAAGTTACTTTTGGACACAGGTCGCTGGGGAGCATGGATCTTTCCCCTGACCCAGAAGGACAATTTTAAGGCACTCTTGTGCTGCAGTCAGATGCACTTGTTCAACAAATGCAAAGAGCAGAGAGTAGAGGAGAAAACAGAGGGTTCATTAAATGGTAGAAAATATTTCCTGGTGTTTACAGTCATTTGACCACCAAACAATTTCCCAGGCAAAGTTCATGATTTATTTAACATCAGACTGAACGGGATTCTAATCAAGCATTCTGCTCTTGGGGAAGAGAGAGCCTGAAAGACCTCATTGCTACCCATCTCTTGAG
The DNA here is from genome assembly GCF_051106095.1 of Pogona vitticeps. Lineage (NCBI taxonomy): Eukaryota > Metazoa > Chordata > Lepidosauria > Squamata > Agamidae > Pogona > Pogona vitticeps. The sequence goes on from NC_135786.1 coordinate 231,991,107, forward strand.
ACTCCGTCATATTTTGTGGATGTAATCAGTATCCACAATGCTTAATAATTAATAGCAGCATCTGCCACATGAAAATAATATTGACTCAAACGTGTTGGCGTTCCAAACAGTTTTTTTTAAAAAAGGCAAGTACAGTGGTGCCTCACAAGATGAAAGTAATTCGTTCCACGAGTAGCACCATCTTGCGAAATTTTCGTCTTGCGAAAAGTGGTTTCCCATAGGAATGCATTGCAATGCATTCCTGTGGGAAACCTCGCAAGACGAATGAATTATTTTTGTCTGGCAAAGCATTGGTCTTACAGGAAAAAAATCATCTTGCAGTGCACGGCCATAGAAGTCCCCATCTTGTGAGTCACCAACACAATCGCAAAAAGCTTTCGTCTTGCGAGTTTTTCATCCAGCAAGGTGTTCGTCTTGCAAGGTACCACTGTACTATGGTGTCCCTGCCATTCCTTAACCGAGGAGCTCCTCTTTACTGTCTCAACTGTGCCTTGGGTGTCTTTTCAGGCTCCTGAGCATTCACCACAGCAGGAGAGTGTGGGTCTCTTGCAAAGGCAAATCTTCCACAAGGACTGGGAATAGGTGCCTCAATCCAATGAGGAGGCCAGATACAGCCTTTGGAACACACCCTGATTTGTGCACCATTGCATCTGCTCTGTGCCTTCGATCCACGTTAATTTATAACCCTCCTATTGAGTTGTGCTGGAAAATCAAAATGGCTGTAACTTTTTTTGGTTTTGCACAAATGTCCATGGCATTGGAGAGATGGCCAATGCTATTTTAGGTTGCATTAACAGAAGCACAGTCTCCAAATCCTGTGAGGGACTTGTCTCCCTCTCTTCAGCACTGGCTAGATCTCATCTTGTGTACTGTGCCCAGATCGGGACACCGCACTTCAAGAAGGATGCCAACAAACTGGAACAAGTTCCAGGGGGTGGGCGACAAGGATGATCAGGGGACTGGAAACCAAGCTGTACAAGGAAAGACTGAAAGAGCTGTGCATGTTTAACCTTGAGAAAAGAAGACTGAGGAGAGATAGGATAGCCCTTTTCAAATGCTTGATGGATAGTCATCCAGAGGAGGGGCAGGATCTGTTCTCGATCATCCCAGAGTGCAGGACATACAATAATGGTCTCAAGTTAGAGGAAGCCAGATTTAGGCTGTATATCAGGAGAAACTTCTTAACTGTTAGAGCAGTACAACAATGGAACCAGTTACCTTGAGAGGCTATGAGTGCTCCAATGCTGGAGGCATTCAAGAGAAAGTTGGGCCACCATCTGTCAGATCTGCTTTGACTTGGATTTCTGCCTTGAGCACTGGATTGGACTTGATGGCTTTTCAGATTGGTTATTCTATGATTCTATGATTTTACAATAGGATAGATCATAAAGGGGTGGAGGTACAACTCTGCCAAATATAAAAAGCTTTCTAGGCACCTTTAAATTTTGTTTCTCTCTCCAAAAGTAAAGAAAGGAAAAATGCTGGGGCTTTTTGTGCCCCATCCATTCTGGTCTATGCATCTGCTCTGTGCCTTCGATACAGGTAGATTTGCAAATTTGCTTCGCTTTGTCCTATAACTGAAATTGACCATTCCCCTTCAGTCCAGATTGGTCCAATTAGGGTAGTTTCATTTACCTTTCGAGATTTTTCTATATCTGGTACTCAGCCTTAGCCATAAACTCTACTCTCATCCCTATGATAGAGATAGAGACAGAAAATATTTTTTTACAATGGTTGGATTCAACAATCTTAATTAAAGGACTTCATTTTTCATCTCTTGAGACGTTTGTAAGAAGAAATGCATTTGAACTTGAAAATGAACACAACTGTGAGCATTTACAGGGTACTCAGGAGAAATAAAGTTCACACAAAAATCACCCCTACTATGTCGAAGAAAGACAGGGGCAAAAATCTGCTCTTTTGAAAAGTGGTGATGAAGGAGAGCTGTACAGATATCACAGAAAACGCCAAAGGTAGAAAAATGGTGTTCAGTCAAGTCAATCCTGAACACTCACTAGAGCAAAAATGAGTAAATTGAGGCTATTCTACCATGCTCATATAATGAAGATAAGGAACTGACCAGAAAAGATAATATTGCTAGGAAAAAGTGGGAGTGAGGGAGTAGGAAAAGAGGAAGACCTAGCATGAGTCAGATTGTGTCAACACAGGAATCCACAGCTTCTAGTTGGCAAGACCTGAGCAGAACTTAGTGGAAAAAAGCAAAATTGCTGGGGGTTGGGCAATAGGAAGAGAGAACAATCTATTCTGAGATGTTGGTTCACATGATCTGAGCACATAACATCTTCGGAGTTTTTCTAAATTATGAAACAATTTAACAGTGACATGATGGGTGGAATGGTTGTATCAGTATTTTTGTTTAAAAAATCAAGATGGAATTGTCTTGCAGGATTATGGGAAACTGGAAAAGGTTGAGTCATTCAGGTTGGCACTTGGCCAGGAAAATCATGTGACAATTCTGCACATGTGCAAAGTTCAATATGCTATATCATGCTTGCATAATGCTACAGTATGCAAGTAAGTTGCTGACTAGGCTTGTTGTTGGGTTAATGCATGGAGGAGCAGCCAGTCACTTTATCAGAGAGAATCATGAGAAACCTGCCAATTCTGAGGCGCTACGTATGTATATTTTGTAAATACATTCTTGGTGAAAGGAACATCTCCTGTGTCCTGTATTTTGTTTTTGCTCTCACTTTGGAGATTGCTGAAGAAAATCTCAAACAGCATAACAACAGTGCTGTGCACTCTCAACAGGTTGAGACTATGATAGGATATAGGCACCAAAGCTCTGCAAACATTGAGTAAGACCAGCCCCAGCCATGAAGCAAAAAACATCAGTTTCACAGCTTAAACAAGCAAGACTGAGCTTCTGAATATTTGTTCTCTATTCTTCTAAAAAATATCTTTTTAAATATTTTTACAGCTAGACACAGAATCCCTTTGCCTTCCCCAATGCCTGTTTAGGCGGGAAGGAGTTAAAAAGTTCTCTTCCTAAGAGTCTGCTAAGACTCAGTCAGATTGCCCCAGCCCTGTAGCTGATTGAAGACTTGTGTCAAAAGCCTGGCCTCAGAAATCCTGAGAGAATGTTTACCGAAAGCACTTAGGCCTTGGGACAAACAGAACTGCTCTGTAATTTTGTAATGAAGAAATATTTGAATATGCCTTACAAAATGGTATGCTAATTCTCTGAAGTTATGTGGCAAAATGTCTCCCTTTCTAGAGGACTTTCACCCATTACTTTCTTTAAAGCAAGCATGTTTTTAATTATTCAAAGAACACATTTTTGACTCTGTTTCTGTGACCTTTAATTGCCCTAAGCTCTCTAAATTTCTCCCTTTTTTGCCTACAAGTGACAACAATGTATCTTTTTCCTGACAAGTCTTTTCCATGCATACTCAATGTTAAAGGGATTCACTGCTTCTTTTGAAAGGCCTATTTTGAGGTCCACTATTTCAGCCCCTACAGCCTGGATTCCCAAATAAAAAAGCAAGTGAGGCAAACCATTCTCTTTCAAGCTAAGCAAGATGGGTCATTTTCATTTATATGAGCTGTTTTTAATCTGGGAACATTTATGTTCTCCTATTTCTGAATGGGATACGTCAACGACTATACTTTTTAAAAAACTGTAACTTGAAAACCCTTTCCCCAAACTTCCTCAAATTTGGCACAGAGTAAAAGCAGGCTCTCTGGTACAATGGTACTATATGTGGTGCTAATCTGAAGCCCATTTTAAAAGTTATAATTTTTGGTTTGGACTGCCCCCATTTTTAGAGTTGTCTTGCAGAATATTGATTTGTTCTGACAGCATATGATCATTGCTGCATTCTCGCGCAGCAATAATTCAGGAGTTTCACTTATCCTTGCCTGTGGAGTATTGCCAGCATGTCTTACACAGCCTCCAGGTAGCGTGCTGTCTCCATATCGTAACATATGGCACATCCCCCTTTGGAATGAGTATTGCAAATTCCATGCAAATGCAATAAGACCTCCTAATGTGTCTGCACTGCAGGGAGCCCTTGTTGCTATCCCTGATGAGCAGATGAGTGATTTTCCAAATGCTACATGAATAAATTAGTTGCTAATAATGACGTTTCTGACATTTTAGTGGAAGAGTGTCACACACAAGCATGCAGGGGGGCTCTTTTCCCTTTTAGATATGATACAGAATTTCACAGATGCTTTTTTTTGCCCTCCATCATCCCACCCCATAGTTCTTTTCTTTTCTTCTTTTTGTTTTGTTTCTGTAAGTTTTTTTTTATAAAAAAAAATCTTTTAAAAATGGATGTAATGACTCTGAGAGCTTGCAGCTTGACAGATTAAGAAATGGAATTTTTGGAAACCCCCCCCCCAAATCAGAAAATACAGATAGCGGTGGGTTAAACCGCAGAAGCGTCTGTGCTGCAAGGTCAGAAGACCAAGCAGTTGTAAGATCGAATCCACGCGACGGAGTGAGCTTCCGTCCCTTGTCCCAGCTCCTGCCACTCTAGCAGCTCGAAAGCATGTAAAAATGTGAGTAGATAAATAGGTACCCCCCTGGGGTGGAAGGTAATGACGTTCCGTGTCTAGTCATGCTGGCCACGTGACCACAGAAACTGTCTTCAGACAAAACACTCGCTCTTTGGCTTGGAAACGGAGATGAGTACCACCCCCTAGAGTTGGACACGACTGGACTAAATGTCAAGGGGAACCTTTACATTTACCTAATTGCTTTTCATTCTATTTGACTGCTCCAAGAGTAACCTAATCTTGATTCAAAAGTTTAAACCCTGAAAAACACATGTGATCTTTAATAGATGTGATTTTTATAAGGGCAATTCATGCATATGTGTGCATAATTTTTTTTCTAACAAAGTCTTCTCTTAGTTTACCCTTCTCCATAATTTTTTTTAATGTGCTGTCAAGCTGGAACCACCTTATAGAGACCCTTATTGGGCTTTCAAGTTAAGAGAGATATTTAAAGAGTGGTTTTGCCAGTTCGACGACCTCGGTGAGTTCATATGGCCAAGATGAGATTGCAACCCAGATCTCCTGAGCCTTTTTAGTCCTTCGCTCTGTCCACTACTCCACACACTCTCTCTCTCTCTCTACAACTGTCTATCCTATTTTCATCTAAAGCAAGGAGTTGGAGGAGTGGTGATCATTTTTACAGGAGAGAGCTGCGTGCAGGAATGGCACATTTTTCATTCAATGCATTGTTCCACTTCTGTAATCTTCTTTCTTGCCTTCTTCTAGTACTGGGAAACATCCAGGCTTGGAGAGAAAGTTTCAGATGCAGAAGAGCAAATGAGGAAAGCTGATAGGAGGTGGAGCAAAATAAAGATGGAGCTGCGCTAATCTCTCCCATCGTAACACCATCACCGCCTCCATCATTTTAGAATTGCAGGGCTGGAGGGACCCATTGAATCATCAAGTCCAATCCCTGTCAAAGAGGCACTGTGGGGTATTGAACTCCCAACCTGATGCCTAAACCTGTGAGCTCTCCAGCAGCTCACATATACACCGTTTATTTCAAAGAATCCTTGCCCCCTGTTTTATGTGGGCATGGGCAGGTGCATAAAACTACTCATGCTTTCATGGGCCATCTCACATCGAGCTGGGAAACTTACTTTTAAGACATTATTAACTGCATACACAGATAGACTGTGGTTTGAGCTGGCAGCCATCTTACCTCCAAATACTGCACTAAATCATTCTCCTTTCGAGACTTTAAAATGCCCCTTTAGTAACTCTCCTCAAGCCACCAAAAGGAATTAGTAATTAGAGAGCATTATTTCAGCCATGATCTTCTTTATTCAACCAATGTTTCCTAATTTCAGTAACATTAGGAAAGAGTTAGAACGATATGAATCATTGACCTCTGGTATAAACTATGGAACAACTGATTGGTTCAAAATTGGGAAAGGAGTACGACAAGGCTATATATTGTCCCCCGGCTTATTTAACTTATATGCAGAATACATCATGCGGAAGGCTGGACTGGAGGAATCCCAAACCGGAATTAAGATTGCTGGAAGAAATATCAACAACCTCCAATATGCAGATGATATCACCCTGATGGCAGAAAGTGAGGAGGAATTAAGGAACCTTGTAATGAGGGTGAAAGAGGAGAGTGCAAAAAACGGTCTGAAACTCAACATCAAAAAAAAAACTAAGATCATGGCCACTGGTCCCATCAACTCCTGGGAAATAGAAAGGGAAGATATGGAGGCAGTAACAGATTTTACTTTCTTGGGCTCCATGATCACTGCAGATGGAGACAGCAGCCCCGAAATTAAAAGACCCCTGCTTCTTGGGAGGAAAGCGATCACAGCATCTTAAAAAGCAGAGACATCACCTTGCTGACAAAGGTCCGCATAGTCAAAGCTATGGTTTTTCCAGTAGCGATGTATGGAAGGGAGAGCTGGACCATAAAGAAGGCTGACCGCCAAAGAATTGATGCTTTTGAATTGTGGTGCTGGAGGAGGCTCTTGAGAGTCCCCTGGATAGCAAGTAGAACAAACCTATCCATTTTGAAAGAAATCAACCCTGAGTGCTCACTGGAAGTTTTTCTGGTGCATACATCAAAGGGGTCACAGACCGCATGGGGAAATTTCTGGAAAAACACAACCTAAAAACAGTATTCAAGCCCACCACAAAAATACAACAAATGTTACGGTCAGCAAAGGACAGAAGGGACCCCCTCACCACTGCAGGAGTATACCGGATACCTTGCAGTTGTGGCCAGGTACAGTGGACCCTTGACTTACAGACGGCTTGACTTACAGACTTCTCTGGCCGCAAAATTTAGGTTTGACTTGCAGACTGAGATTTGACTTACAGACCAGAAAAAAACCAAAATGGAACAAAAACGGCCTGTTACGGGATTAATCGGTTTTCAATGCACTGTAGCTCAAAGGAGACTTGACTTACAGACTTTTTGACTTGAGAACCGCCTTCCAATACGGATTAAGTTCTCAAGTCAAGACCCCACTGTATACATTGGAACCACAAAACGAAGCATCCACACCAGAATCAAAGAACATGAGAGACACTGCAGACTAAAACAACCAGAAAAATCTGCAGTAGCTGAACATGCCCTAAAACAAACTGGACATGAAATTCTATTTCAAAATACGGAAATACTGGACAACACCAGCAATCATTACGTCAGACTGCACAGGGAAGCCATTGAAATCCACAAGCACCAGAAAAACTTCAATAAAAAAGAGGAAAGCTTGAAACTCAACAAAACTTGGCTCCCAGCTCTCAAAAATACAGCATGCAAAAGGTCACGAACTCTACCCAACCACAAGGTCAAGAGGATCACCACCATCAACAACAGTGACAGACAATCTCCTTATCACAACAATACACACACAAGAAAACACACTAATCACCCATCCACAGAAAACAATACACCCACAACAATACACACTAATCATCCTATCTCACAGCCATAAATATTCCACGCCCTAGCCAAACTACACAAGAGCACAGTTTGCTGTCCTCTGATGCCGGCCACAGAGACTGGCGAAACGTTAGGAAAAACCACCTTCAGAACACAGCCAAGAAGCCCGAAAAACCCACAACAACCTCTTGAGAGTCCCCTGGACTGCAAGGAGAACAAACCTATCAATTCTAAAGGAAATCAACCCTGAGTGCTCACTGGAAGGACAGATCCTGAAGCTGAGGCTTCAGTACTTTGGCCATCTCATGAGAAGATAAGACTCCTTGGAAAAGACCTTGATGTTAGGAAAGTGTGACGGCAAGAGGAGAAGGGGGCGACAGAGAATGGACAGTGTCTGCTAAGCAACCAACATGAAATTGACCCAACTCCGGGAGGCAGTGGAAGATAGGAGGGCCTGGCGTGCTCTGGTCCATGGGGTCACGAAGAGTCGGACACGACTAAACGACTAAACAACGACAATAAACTATCAGGCCATGGATGAAATAGTGAGGGCTATATATCCACCCTAGTGATTCTAAAACTAACTGAAGTAGTTAGTTACACTGCAAAATAATCATAATGCTTTACCTTGCTACATTACAAACAAAATACAAATTAGTTATGCCAAGAATGGATTAATTTCGAGTAACGTTTTGACTGTAAAGAATGATTTCCAGACTCTGGACTGGTAAAGTATGTATGTCTTTACTTGCATGTTTCCCTGGCTTTTCCTTTTTAAAAAAGTTTTGGTTTAAGGAATGATATTGTGTCTTTACCACCCAGATAAGAATGTTTAGAGTGTCTTTAGATATTTTATTTTAGTATTAGATTTTTCTAATGCTCATTTAGTGGAAACCCCTACTCTGGGAGGTTTACGACATAACAAAAACAGAAAGTAATATATAACAACAAGGATCATGCAAATAAACAAGGAAAAAATAGACATTATAACTAAACAATAACCTTCAGTTCTCGAATGGCTGAGGGTATGATCACAAAGGAAAATATATCACCATCTGGACTGTGGAGCAGTCTGGTGTTGTCTGTTTTCCTGCTGTCACATGACTTGTGGGGAAATGCACTCCGGCCCAAGCTGGACCCAATTTCTACTTTTGGGGTCACCGTTGGACCAACCTCCTAGTAGATGGAAACGTTGCTTTAAGGGAGGTCAGTCTCGTTAAAGCGACAGTTTCTGGTGCAATCAGATGCATCCTTTCACAGCCATCTGATCTCACCTTAAGTTCCTCAAACTCCCCTAGATTCAAATTACATTGGGCAATTTGAAAATCTCTGCCTGCTACCCAACATTGCAAAGAAACAAACACATGGGTGAGCTGGCAATTCGTAATTCTGGCTCCTCATCAATAAAAAGGGACCTGTATTGATGCATATTTGTTTAATATTTGTGGGCTGGAATGAAAAACCAATTACAGAGCCTCTTGCAATTATATAGGTTCAGATCTGGGCTCCAGGTAATCAGACTAACTGGTTCCAAATTGTATAGCTGATTCCAGCCAACTACACTGAATTATGCATCGTTATGATGATCTGAAAACTCCCTCCACCAGCAGCGGGGGAAAATTCAAAGAGCAACCTCATCAGGTCCAACACATTTCACAGATAATAATTTGACCATTGATTTATGGCAACAAAGGGAATTCTTTTCGCAGAGCCCATCAAAACCGCATTAACTGTAATATTCTTACATCATTTAAAATGATCTTAAAATAATGCAATCCCTGTACAATTTATTGCATAGCCAGTCTAGAGCTGCCCTGATGGACAGATTAAATAAAACCAGGACAGTAAATCATGGTGGCAAGTTCCCAATGAGTCCCCGCCACAGCCACACATTTCAAGAGGAGAGTCAGCTGTACCAAGGTCTGGATCCCCCCCCAATTATCATTTGGGTGTAAGAGAGAAGAGAAGGAGGAGGAGACCATGATGGAGGTAAATTCCTCTAGCTGTGCAGCAGACGTTTGGGGATTCACAGGGCAGAACAGTTTCAAGTTCCCCAAAGTAGTCCACCCCTTTTTTCTCATTAACTGCCAATCTCAATAACTCACTCTGCTTCGTATGACTCTTTCCCTTATCTATTTGTTTTTTCCCCCCAATTTTTAGTCATAAGGTAGCTTATAAATATTTGAATGGGGGAAAGGATCAGTAAATTTTAAAAAGACTCAACTGTCTTCTACACTTCCTGAAATAATTGGTATCTTGGCATCCAATGTCACTTCTAAACGTTACATTTTCAGAAGTGCCCGAAAAAGAAAATGTTTTAAATTGCTTTGCCTTGCTCTCTTTTTTTTTTTTCAGTTTCCTGACAAATCACCATCTCTCCCCATCTTCACATAGAATGCATCTGTCAAAAATAAAAAACCGGATAGTGGAGAGGAAAATGTGCCCTATTTTAGATCATTTTTATTTTCAATTTAAACGAGGCAGGAAGAAGGGGGAAGGTTAACCAATGCCCACTGCTAACTTTAAAGGTAACTCACCCGTCTGTTAGCGATGTGTCAATTTGGGGACGAGAAATAGGAGATGGACAGATGAATGGCAACATCAGTCTCTCTCTCTCTCTCTCTCTCTCTCTCTCACACACACACACACACACACACACACACACACAAACGCATCTGAGTGCCCCGGCTTCTCCTTTATCTCAAAGGAAAATTACTCCGAAAAAGCACCACCACACTTGAATCTATTGAAAGTGACTGAATTGGTTCACACACAGGTTTTCGAAAGAAACCAGATACAGAGTCCCACAGTTAAAAATGAAAAGAAATAAATCAAGAGAAAAAAAAATAGAAGAAAATCAAAGTCACGTTAGAGGTATCTAATGCCCGGAGATGCTCCTTGGGTTCAGGAAGGTCCTTGATGAAGCTTTTAAGGGAGGAGGCAATGGAAATAATCATAAGAGACATTACAGGCTAGGGTAATCTGGAAACTCCAGAACTGGCAATGCAAATTATGGTAGTTGCGAAACCAGATCCTGCAGGACAGTTGAGAAGCTACTTGGTCTAGTTTATATAAAATCAGTTCAGTGGTTGTTTAGGGTAAACTCACTCTGGTGAGAAAGAGAATAGCTTTATTTTATTTTTTTGAAATTTCTATGAATTTCTATTAGAGATGAGTACAAAACCAAAAAAAAAATGATGGTTCATGGCTATCCACAAACCCTGAACCACCTGAAAATTTTGAACAAGCAAATCATGAACAAGTTCATTTTTTTAAAAAAACGATCATGCCTGGGAGGAGGGGAATCTCAACCCTCACCCTCACAGCTTGCCCCTGCCCTCTTCCCACTGCCCCCCTCGCCTCCCCACCTCGCCCTGCTTCCTCCTCCTCCTCCTCCATCATTGCAAACGGGTGCTCCGATGCCATGGCCCTCCAGTGTGTAGCCATGAGGCACTGGATCGCCCATTTGCATCCCCACAGCCTTCTCCTGTCCCCTTCCTCCTGCCTCTGTCGCTTCCCTACCTGGTCCTACTGCTACTACCTCCATCGCTACAAACGGCTCTGTGCAGCCCTGATCCAGCATGGCACAGTACTGGTCCCCCCCCCCATTTGCAGCTCCACAGCCTGCCCACTGCCCCCATCACCTCCCTCCCTGGTCCTCTTGCCACCTCCTCTTCCTCCTCCTCCTCCTCCATGAAACCCCATCCTCCACCCTTGTGCAGCAACCAGAAGATGACAACATGACTGTATTTGAATAAATGTAGATTGTTGTACATGAAAAAAAAATACCCTGAAAATAAGCCCCAATGCATTTTTGGAGCAAAAATTAATATAAGACTCAGTCTTATTTTCAGGGAAATATGGTAGTTAATGGGGCAATGGGCAGTGGGTGGGGGGCAGGCTGTGGGGTCAGAGGGGTACAAACCAGGAAGTTCATTCAATACCAAAATACCAACATATTTCTCCTACTCTGGCCATGCTGCACTGGCTGCCCATCCGTTTCCACATTGACTTCAAAGTGTTAATGCTTACATATAAGGCTCTAAATGGTTTAGGACTCCGATACTTGGCAGAACGCCTGCTCCCACCTACAATAGATCTACTTGGATCACCCGCACAAGCCAGGAGGTGAGGCTGAGGAGCCCAACACCGAGGGAGGCCCAGAAGGAAAGGACACGAAACCGGGCCTTCTCGGCGGTGGCTCCTCGCCTCTGGAATAACCTTCCTCCGGTTATTCGTGCGGCCCCTACGCTGGGCACTTTTAAGAGGCAACTAAAAACATGGTTGTATGTTCATGCCTTCACTCCTGTCAATATTTAATTCTTTCTTTATTTTTTCTTTCATTTATTATTTGTTTTATTATTGTATGTGTTTTGGACTGTTTGTAAAATTCTTATGTTTTATCGTATACCCCTTATTGGAAGCCGCCCAGAGTGGTCGGCCAGACCAGATAAATAAATAAATAAACTGAATCATTACAAAAAAGTTTGTGGTTCAGGACAGTTCAAGTTCTTTGGTATTTGTGAACCTGAACCAACCCAATCCAATGAACCAGCATTTTTTAAAACGAACTTCTTGGTTTGTTTGTTTTAGTTTGTGCCCATCTCTAGTTTCTATTTTTTTGATTGTCAGGATAGAACTTTCACAGAGTATGTGCAATAGCACTGATGAAAAAAATTGATTACTCGTGTTAAACTGCTTAGAGGAGGAATAAAAAAAGGTAATTTCAGTAAAACTTGGAAGTCTTTTAAGGTTAATGTAATGCATGTGCTAATGGACAATAAGAATGGATTGTATTATTCTTAGAGATAAATTTATTGTTGTGTATGTGATTGTGTGCGACCTGGATTACAGGTCTCGTATTCTAATCCCTTTTATTGTTCTTTGTTATTTCCAAGGTTGTCAATAAAAACAGGGGGGGAGAAGCTTTTTTGAGCAAACTGGTATGTGCATCGATGTTACTGTGAAACAGAGCAACTCAACATTCTACAAGGCAATTCTAAAAATGGGAGTTGTTCCAACAAAAACTTTGAAAATGGAATTTGGATCTGCACAAAGTTTGGGAAAAGTGTAGCAGACAGTATGTTATTGTGCTGTGACAAATTTGAGTAGGTTTGGGCAAAGGCTTATTGGGTTATGAATTTTTAAAATGTAAAACCTTTATCCCCCCATGCAGAAACAAGTGACCCTAAACCACCCCAGATTTAAAAGAGCTCACACAAACTGGAAGAAAAAGCAAGCTTGCTTACCTTGAAGGAGAATGTTTAGCCCCACCCCTTTTTCCTTTGGAAGCAATCCAGGTTGCTGGGGTTGAGATAGTGATCCCTTGTCTATTTCTGTTCATCTTTTGTGTTGTTGTTTAGTCATTTAGTCATGTCCGACTCTTTGTGACCCCATGGACCAGAGCACGCCAGGCTCCTGTCTTCCACTGCCTCCCGGAGTTTGGTCAAATTCAGGTTGGTAGCTTCAATGGTCCAGCCATCTCATCCTCTGTCATCCCCTTCTCCTTTTGCCTTCACACTTTCCCAACATCAAGGTCTTTTCCAAGGAGTCTTCTCTTCTCATGAGATGGCCAAAGTATTGGAGCCTCAGCTTCAGGATCTGTCCTTCCAGTGAGCACTCAGGCTTGATTTCCTTCAGAATGGATAGGTTTGTTCTCCTTGCAGTCCAGGGGACTCTCAAGAGTCTCCTCCAGCACCACAATTCAAAGTCATCAATTCTTCGGCGGTCAGCTTTCTTTATGGTCCAGCTCTCACTTCCATACATCACTACAGGAAAAACCATCGCTTTGACTATACGGACCTTTGTCGGCAAAATGATATCTCTGCTTTTTAAGATGCTGTCTAGGTTTGTCATTGCTTTCCTTCCCAAGAAGCGGGAGTTTTTTAATTTTGTGGCTGTTGTCACCATCTGCAGTGATCATGGATCCCAAGAAAGTAAAATCTGTCACTGCGTCCATATCTTCCCCTTCTATTTGCCATGAGGTGATGGGACTGGTGGCCATGATCTTAGTTTTTTTGATGTTGAGCTTCAGACTGTTTTTTGTGCTCTCCTCTTTCAGCCTTATTAAGAGGTTCTTTAATTCCTCCTCACTTCCTCCCATCAGAGTAGTATCATCTGCATATCGGAGGTTGTTGATATTTTTCCGGCAATCTTAATTCCAGTTCTGAATTCCTCCAGTCCAGCCTTTCACATGATGTATTCTGCATATAAGTTAAATAAGCAGGGGGGCAATATACAACCTTGTTGTACTCCTTTCCCAATTTTGAACCAATCAGTTGTCCTATATCCAGTACTAACTGTTGCTTCCTGTCCACATATAGATTTCTCGTAAGACAGATAAGGTGGTCAGGCACTCCCATGTCTTTAAGGACTTGCCATAGTTTGCTGTGGCAAAGGCTTTTGTGTAGTCAATGAAGCAGAAGTAGATCATTTTCTGGAACTCTCTGGCTTTTTCCATAATTCAGTGCATTTTAGCAATTTGGTCTCTAGTTCCTCTGCCCCTTGGAAATCCAGCTTGTACTTCTGGGAGTTCTTGGTCCACATACTGCTGAAGCCTACCTTGTAGGATTTTGAGCATAACCTTGCTAGCGTGTGAAATGAGTGCAATTGTACGGTAGTTGGAACATTGTTTTGTGTATTGTAGGGTTACAACTTTTTAATGACTGTGTTAGAGATGAATTGCATATGATCTCATGATGATGTTGAACTATAACTCTCAGCAGTTCCCTCAAGCATAGGCAATGGTGGGGATGATGAGAGTTCAGTTCAAAGGTATCGGGGGGCTGTACATCCCCCATTTCTCATCTACAGGAACCCATTTTGAGGAGTCATTACAGTTTTGAATGGATGTGTCATTAGTAGGCTGTTGTCTCATCGTTCTACTTTTCTTTTCATGCAGAAATCCTGGAAACATGAGTCTCAACAGGTATCTAGAGACAATTCTGAATTGGATGAAGGCTATTATGGACAAACTTAATCAGAAGTTGGAAATGTTGCACTTGGGAACAAAATACTCAAAATCACCCAACCTCATAGGATGAGGCACATCTGGATGTTGTGGTGAAGAAAAGTAACTTTTCTAATTCTCATTTGTATAATTGTGGGTCTGTCATAGGAAAATCTGCTGGTCTGTTGGATGGGAAGTGGTTATGTGATGAAACAAGGAGTCGGCTTCTGGGATTTTCCTTGTGTGGTGTCACTTTGTAAATGGTAGTGAGCACAAGAGGGGATCCTGTAGACCATCTTGACAGCTGCCATTGGTGTTGTCAATATTCAGGCTGCCCTTTGCTGTGTAAAGCTTGGCATTCTTTTTCCTGCTGGCAACACAATCATGATACACTGCAGCAACATTGGCTTTTTCAACTGTGGGTACAGAAGCACAATATCCCACATTCATAAAAAGGAGGTGCTTTTTGTTTGTTAGTTTGTTTTGAAAGAATTGAATATGTCTGTGCATGATTGCTTTGCAGTAGATCCAATGAGGAAGTGGCCCTGTATCTGAGAGAAGAAATGAATTCCGAAAAGTTTGAAATACGTGGCAGAGTCTTTCTTGCCCTGAGAGTCTTCCTCCTCAAGAGGCCTGGGGCTCAGAAGAGGTCAGTGATTCAGAGAGTGTTGTGGCAGTTTACAGTCCATGGGACATATTATGCCTCGCGTGTGTTCATTAAGTCTGAAATGTGGAGCCTTTCAGGTTGGAAGGGAACAAGACAAGGATAAAAATAGCCATGCCATTCAATTGTTTTGCTCTGGTCCTGTGAGTGAAGAATAAAACTTTGAATGCCTATTTTTGTCTCCAGGGGCTCTTGTAGTGTGATTGCCTTGTGGGTCTCCAAGTGTAGACCCAACTAGGTTGTTTGACCCAAAATGAGTGACTTATGCCAGCTGCCTGGCCAGAGACTTTCGCATCTACTGCTTTTCAGGCTGAAGGATATATTTATTTTTATGTTTCCCCCATGTGAGTTTTTTTAAAAAATGTCCAATCCTCAATGAGAATTCCAATACTTAGCATTCAGAGAGCTAGTGGTGTGTTGATGGTTTCCTTTTAGGTTGTTGTATTTCCTGATCCCCATGAGAATTCCACTGTCCACTCTGAATAGGGCCGCCCAACTGAAGATGAGACAGTACTTTTGCTTCTTGGCACAGAACAGATTTTTTCTTCCGAAATATCCAATACTTTGGAGAAAAAGTATCCCATAATCAAACATAAATAGAGGTGTCAGGACATTTTAGGCCAAGTTGTTTTTTGTGCGAGAGCCAGTGTGGTAGAGCGGATTGGGCTAAATTGATGTGGGTTTAAATCTCTGCTCACTTCTGAAAATTCAGGTAAAGCTAAAAGTTCCCCTTGACATTTAGTCCAGTCGTGTCCGACTCTAGGGCACGGTGCTCATCCCCATTTCCAAGCCATAGAACCAGTGTTTTTTGTCTGAAGACAGTTTTCCGTGGTCACGTGGCCAGCACGACTAGACACGGAACGCCGTTGCCTTCCCACTGAAGTGGTACCTATTTATCTATTCACATTTTGCATGCTTTTGAACCGCTAGGTTGGCAGGAGCTGGGACAAGCGACGAGGGCTCACTCCGTCATGTGGATTCGATCTTACAACTGCTGGTCTTCTGACCCTGCAGCCCAGAGGCTTCTGAGGTTTAACCCGCAGCGCCACCATGTCCCAATTTCAGAGAGCAGTGGTAATGGTAAACCACTCTTTGAGTACCTTACATACTTTAAAAACTCTGTTAGGGTAGCTATAAAGGAGAAGTGTCTCAACAGCACATAAACAGCCATTGTTTCATTTGTAAAACAACCAACCAACCAACCAACAAACCAACACACAGTGGTGTATTCCCCCCCTTGCAAATTTGGTGGTTTTTTTATGTTTTAAAACTATTTAGATGCTAATATCACTGAACTAGATTATACTGGCAATAGTTCTGGTGTGGATTTGGCAACAGAAAGAGTGTCATCATTGTGCATGAGAACTAAAGCACCTTGTGATGCAACAAGTAAGGGGCGTATGCTCTATAACCATTCCTCTTTAGCATATGGGGACCCCACACTCCTCTTTCTCCTTCTCAAACGTGTGCCATGCATGCCAATATCAAGCCCATTCTCTATTGGTTAAGCTGCATGTTGCATTAAATGTGTGATGTGCAGCTGAGCTAAAGTCATCTGCTACAGTGTCTTTCTATTTACAGGGAGTATTTAAAAATAAAAACCAACCACAGAGGAGAATTGGTTCAAATATGTCATCCCCCCTCTGTCCTTCAGTCTGAGAGATGAGAAGTTCCTTTCACAACTTCAGCATTCTGTCATCATATTCTGCTGTCTAATGTTTGTTTGTTTGCTTATTGAGCTTATAGATCATCCAACTCTGAGAACAGAGCGGTTTACATAATGAGGCAAAGCATACAATGCGTGCGTGTATGTGTCTTGTATGCAGATATTTATTTTTATTTCAGCCTTTCTATGTATCATTAGCCAAAAGATGGCAAGATACAGGGTGGAACAAGAGCCTTGGAAATTTTGCTCCCCCAGACCTGAAACTGACCTTGTGAATTGTGAGAATTCTCTGGGACTTGGCCTTTTAAAAGTAACTTTCCCATGCTCTGGCTGGAGAACTGGTTTAGCAGACACAGTAACACTTTCTAATACAGTGGTGCCTCGCATAGCGAGGTTAATCCGTTCCGGATTAACCCTCGCTATGTGAAAACATCGCTAAACGGAATGTAAAAACCCATTGGAACGCATTAAACATCGTTTAATGCGTTCCAATGGGCCCTAAACTTACCGTTCAGCGAAGTTTCCTCTATAGCGGCAGCCATTTTTGCGCCCTCGGTAAGCGAGGGGAGGGCGCGAAAATGCTGCACGAGGCCATTTCGGGTGTCCGGTGGCCATTTTAGAACTGCCGAACAGCTGATCTGCGGGCATCGCAAAGCGAGGATCGGTAAGCGAAATGCTTACCGATCGTCGCTATGCGAGTTTTGCCCATTGGAACGATCGGTATGCCTCTGCATTAGCGATCCCGAAAAAGGGATCGCTATGCGGATTTGTCGTTATACGGTGCGCTTGTTAAGCGAGGCACCACTGTATAATCATATAACTGCAGAACTGGAAGGGTCCCTATGGATTATTGGGTCTGGCCCCTCTCAAAGAGGCACAGTGGGGAATTGAACTCCAAACCTCTGCAAGAGACCTAAGCCATTGAGCTATGCATGGTCGTTGGCAAGCAGCTCAGTCCCTGTGTGTTTTCCATAGAAATATTACTGTAGGTTCTGCTGTGCTCTACGGGCATTTTTTAATTGATCTTTCACTGTGCAAGGATTTCATTGCTCTCTTTTCCTCTTTCCATAACAGGAATATTAAAAACAGCAGAAACTATTGATAGAAGAGAAGGAAGGATCTCCATAGGTCCCAAGTCCAGATGAAAAGGAGCCTAAATGAGAAGAACTACATGAGAACTAGTGCGTTAGGGTGGATAGAGTGATGAATTGGGACTAGAAGATCTGGGTTCAAATCCCTGCTCTTTCCTGGAAACTCCCTGGAGGGGACAATAGTAAAAACGACTCCTTAAATATTTCACTTATCTTGGCAGCCCCGTTAGGGTGACAATAAGTCAGAAACCACTTGGCAGCATATTGAGGACTGCAATACGTTGAAGGCCAAACAGAGATGGAAATGGCTTGCTTCAAATGCAAATACTGTATTTTTCCATGTATAAGACTATACTTTTGTCTAAAATCTTTAGACCAAACATTGAGGGTCGTCTTATACATGGAAGTAAGCCGAGGAGAGAACAAAAACAAGTGGAGGGGAAAGCAGGGATCAAAGCGATCCTGTAGTGCTTTGATCCCTTTCCCCCTGCACTTGCTAAGCCCCACTTAGATTTCTTAATTTTGGGTTAGAAAAGTGGAGGTGTCTTATACATGGGGGTGTCTTATACGTGGAAAAATACAACAACCAGGGTCACGATCTTCTGTATGGAAAGAAACAGCCTAGCTTGTTTCTGGCACCGGACCAACACATTTCGAAGGGACGAGTGAGCAAACATGCAGCTTACAAACAGAGCTGTTTTCTTCCCCGTTCCTTTCCAAATGATCCTTTATATCAATAAAACAGCCATGGAAAACATAATGCAAATTTAATCTGTGCTCCCCCAAACTGGTAGGTGGACGTCTGCATGACTATACAACAAAAATGCCTCTAAAACAGCTACTTAGGCTTCCTTTCTCTAAACTTTTTTTCCCAAAGAAAACAATTTTGCAAGGAGCAGGAAATTCTGCCTGACTGGATTTTTTCCTCCATTAATATTAATAGAGAAAAGAATCTCCCTGCCGTCTTCCCTTCTTTTCCCTTAAAGAGCAAGATATGATGTGTTTAGGGCTGAAGCACAACTATGGAATGAATAACTCAGAGGCACTAATATAAATTATGTCTCTCTTGTCCCAAACTCCTGCTTTCCCCTCTTGGCTTCAGCTGGCCCTGCCAACAGGAGATGTTACGGTGAGATTCAAAGTTGACAAGGATAAACAAACACAGAGCCCAAAACTGCTTAGCAAAAATCTTTTGCCTCAGTTGCTTGCTGTTCTCCAAGATTAAATTTTTAATTTGAAGGCTCTTCTTATCTGTTTAGCCAAATTTATTGTACAATAATAACATGTTAATAAATGATGAAAGGAAATATTGCATTTCTTTTCAAAGCAGTGCTTGTAGTCTTCAAGGCGGGGAAAGAGAAAAGGAGGGGGGAAATGGAAACAGCAGCACATTTTTATTTCATACTGAAGAAGAATCTGGAAGTTTCTGGAAGAATCTGGACCTTGGGAGAGCTTTTAATTCTCTTCAAGGCAGAAATTTAGTGTTATGCTGGAGGAATGGATGGCATGGTGAATACAAACCATGCCAGCCTTTAAATGCATGGGTAATCACCAATTGTAGGTGCTATGCAAACAACGAAAAAGAATATTTTATTCTTGTTGTTTAGTCATTTAGTCATGTCTCACTCTTCGTGATCCCATGGACTAGAGCACGCCAGGCCCTCCTGTCTTCCACTGCCTCCTGGAATTGGGTCAAATTCATGTTGGTAGCTTCGATGGCCAAAGTAATGTTGGTAGCTTCGATGGCCAAAGTATTGGGGCCTCAGCTTCAGGATCTGTCCTTCCAGTGAGCACTCAGGGTTGATTTCTTTCAAAATAGATAGGTTTGTTCTCCTTGCAGTCCAGGGGACTCTCAAGACTCTCCTCCAGCACCACAATTCAAAAGCATCAATTCTTCGGTGCTCAGCTTACATAGCACAATATTTACATAACACTTTTAATTTGTGTCTACTTTTTAAAGCTTCTACCTTGTCTTCCTCTATCTATCTATCTATCTATCTATCTATCTATCTATCTATCTATCTATCTATCTATCTATCTATCTATCTATCTATCTATCTATCTATCTATCTATCTATCTATCTATCTATCTATCTATCTATCTATCTATCTATCTATCTATCTATCTATCTATCTATCCATCCATCCATCCATCCATCCATCCATCCATCCATCCATCCATCCATCCATCCATCCATCCATCCATCCATCCATCCATCCATCCATCCATCCATCCATCCATCCATCCATCCATCCTTTCTTCTTAAAAAGGAACCAAGGCAGCTTACATCACTGTGGTGCTGGAGGAGGCTCTTGAGGTTCCACTGGACTGCAAGGAGAACAAAGCTATCAATTCTGAAGGAAATCAACCCTGAGTGCTCATTGGAAAGACAGATCCTGAAACTGAGGCTCCAATACTTTGGCCATCTCATGAGAAGAGAAGACTCCCTGGAAAAGACCCTGATGTTGGGAAAGTGTGAAGGCAAGAGAAGGGGACGACAGAGGACGAGATGGCTGGACAGTGTCATCGAAGCAACCAACATGAATTTGACCCAACTCCGGGAGGCAGTGGAAGACAGGAGGGCCTGGCGTGCTCTGGTCCATGAGATGTCAAAGAGTCGGACACGACTAAACAACTAAACAACAACAAAAAAGCTAGCAACAGTCTTTCAACCAAAGTACTGTATAGAGATTATCCTGTTATGTGTCAATTTCGTGTGCAAATTCTGTACATGTATCTGCTGATTCTAAGCAGGAATACAAATCCTTATTTGTCATGGCCTTCCTCGCCGGGATGAAGAAGTGCAGAATTATTATTATTCCCCTACAAACAAGTGTGGCTACCTTCCCATCAGAAGATAAAATGAAAAAGATCTCTTTTTTCATGCAAAACTGGACAAATATTGCTTAATGTAAATAATACTTTAAGCATATAGCACACAATGACAATTTTGGGGCATGAATTAGACTCACTGGAGAGATTGTTTACATGTTTGTTGGGTGTGTATGCTTTACTTCTCAAAGAAAAAAAACATCACTGGTTTTCTGAGGAAACAGTTTCCAGGAATTACAGATGTTGATGTGAAAAGTAACACTCTTTGTCTTGCCTGAGATCTGATTAAACAGAGATAGAGAAGAAATATTCAGAGTGTATTCTTCACATCCCTTAAGTTGCTTGTTTCCTCATGCACATCCTTGCAAAGTTTATTATTGTGTTTGCATGCAATATTCATTTATAAATCATAGGAAGGGCAAAGATGCACCCACACAGTGTGAATAAATGCATGCTAACCAGAGGGCTGGGCTAAAGTTTGTGATACCAGCAAATAGTCCTTATTTCATTGGCTACAGACAAGCAGTGCACAGCCACTAAAGGTCTGGGAACTACCAATTACCTTCTCTGGAACTTGGAGGGCCATATCTCCTGAAAACGCATTTTATTATCTTTAAAAACTTATTTTCAAAAAACTCCTGAAAATGTGTCTTATGTTCTCTCGCGACCCCATAGACCAGAGCACTCCAGGCCCTCCTATCCTCCACTGCCTCTCGGAGTTGTGTCTACTCGCATTTTGCATTTTGCATGCTTTCGATCTGCTAGGTTGGTGGGAGCTGGGACAAGTGACGGGCGCTCACTCCGTCACGTGGATTCAAGGTCTTCTGACCTTGCAGTACAGGGGCTTCTGTGGTTTAACCCACAGCACCACCACATCCCTTCTTTAAAGCATTAGGTCACTGAAAAATGCAGTGCCGATTCCAGAACAAACTGTGAAAGATTTTCCAATGCAGTTGCACACTCCGTATCCCTTGTGTGATTCCTGACTGAGTGGAATCAACTCAGGAAGAGGTAGAAACACCAAACAGGGATGGATATTGTTTCACAGCAATAGGAGCAGAGGGGGAAAGTTGCTTTGTCTGCAGCTGGGGAAAATGGAGCATTTATATACAGATCATGTATTACTTAGGAAATGTTTCTCCCACATGAAAAGGGATATTTTAAGCTTGGCAATCAAATGTGGAGACTGCTCAGCAAAACCCAAATACTCGTAACACTTCCAAACCTTTAAACATTTCCACGAAGCAGCATGAAACATGCCAGCTCTCTCCTCCTACCCTTTGTGACAGTGACGGGCTCCATCAGATGCTGTCTAATTATTTTGGCCTGGCTTATTAAGCACGTTTGAAAATTGGCTGAATTGCTTGATTTGGTGGGGGGAAAAATATTACATGCTACATTTAATCAGACCAGCTTTAAGGAACAAATGTCATTAAACACCATTTAATTAGCTGTTCCTACATCCCCACTGTGTGAAAAATTGTATCCTTGATGACTACAAAACAGTTTTAAGGTCAAATGTGGAGGAATAAAAATATCGTTGAATGGCCTCTGGTAATAGACTACATAAAAGAGCAACTCATTTCCATTAATTGAAGAGATCAGTTTTGCATCAGAGTTAATCAGAACTTGACGGTTATTTCTTGGCAGGGATTTCAGTAACCCAGTGCACCTCAGTTTTCCTTTTCTCTCTCTCCCTCTAGGACCCCCACTGCAGTTTAAACAAGCTGGCACAGTACTACACACTGTATAGAAATAATGTCCCCCCAGGTCTGTTAACTTACAACATTACTAAAGATAATGCCAGAAGGGAAGACAGGCACAATAAGGGGAAGGAAAAAGAATGACTAATCAAACAAAAATGAAAATTAGTCAGCAATATTACCCATAGTGTTGGGGAAAGGTAGATTTCATTTTAGTTCACTGTTCACAGGACTTTTCCAAAAATTTGCAAACTTCTCCATGTTCAGATTAGAAAGGATGGGGGAATTGTTATCATTGTTATCGTCATTGTCATCATTGTCGTCGTCATCATCAAATATATCCAAAAGCATGTGGAGAGTGTCCTTAGCTAAGGCAGACCATGAGTGGGCATGGACCTGTTGATCTTGCGAATCTCTGAATGGAGCAAATAGTCAGACTTTGAGACTACTTCTGTGGGAGCCCATTCCACTTGGTTAGATGAGAGTAGAGAAAGATTAAAGAATTGTGACTTGCAAGTGAGAAGTGGGGAACATTAATGAAAGTTGCATATGAACCCATGGTAGGGTGTGGCTGTAAAAAAAGGTTGGTGCTATTTTAGGCTACATTAACAGAAGTATAATCTTCAGATCTAGTTACCCTTCTATGGGGCACTGGTTAGCCCTCATTTTTATTTTTATTTTTTGACTTATATACCGCCCCATAGTGCTACAAGCACTCTCCGGGCGGTTTACAATTTTTAATTATACAGGCTACACATTGCCCCCCCCCAGCAAGCTGGGTACTCATTTTACTGACCTTGGAAGGATAGAAGGCTGAGTCAACCTTGAGCCGGCTACTTGGGATTTGAACCCCAGGTCGTGAGCACAGTTTTAGCTGCAATACAGCGTTTTAACCACTGCGCCACGAGGCAGTGGTGTCCAATTTGGTATGCTGTACTTTAAGAAGGATGCCAACAAACTGGAGCAAGTTTAGAGAAGGGCAACAAGGATGAT
Source organism: Pogona vitticeps (assembly GCF_051106095.1). NCBI lineage: Eukaryota > Metazoa > Chordata > Lepidosauria > Squamata > Agamidae > Pogona > Pogona vitticeps. Next base: position 232,014,411 of record NC_135786.1, read on the forward strand.
CTGGGGACTGGAAACCAAACCCTAGGAGGAAAGACTGAAAGAAGTGGGGATGTTTAGCCTTTAGAAAAGAAGACTGAGGGGAGAGATATGATAGGACCTTACAAATAATTGAAAGGCTGTCCAACAGAGGAGGGGTAAGATCTGTTCTCAATCATCTTAGCGATCTAGATGGGCTCAATTTAAGGAAGCCAGATTTCAGCTGAATACAGTGGTGCCTCGCATTATGACGTTAATTCGTTCCAGCGAAATCACTGTAAAACGAAAACATTGTAATGTGATTTTAAAAAGCCCATAGATTTTTAAACCCCGATTAATGCGTTCCTAGGGGCTTGAAACTCACCGTCCAGCGAAGATCCTCCATAGCGCAGTCATTTTTGCTGCCTGTGCAGCGAGGAATCTGTGCCAGAAAAGAGTGGGCGGCCATTTTGTTTACCCAGCGGCCATTTTGAAACCGCCGATCAGCTGGCCAAAAATCATCACTTTGCGATGATCGGTTTCTAAAGCAGGGAACCAATCATCGCAAAGCGAAATTCCCCCATAGGGAACATCGTTTTGCGATCACTTTTGTGATCGCAAAAACATCGATGTCTAGCGATTTTGTCGTCAAACGGAGCGCCCGTTAAGTGAGGCACCACTGTATCAGGAAAAACTTCCTAACTGTTAGACAATTGAACCTGCTACCTTGAGTGGTGGTGAACACTTCAACACTGGAGATATTCAAGAGAAAGTCAGAGAGCCATATGTCAGATGAACTTTAACTTGGATTCCTAAATTGCACAGTGGGTTGGACTAGATGGCTTTATAGGCGCCTTCCAACTCCGTTATCCTATGATTCTATAATAATTATGAAGCAAAGTGTACATGATGTATGCAGGTTCCTGTCACAAACCTAAAGAAGCAATTCACCATATCATAGTGGGATCCCCCAAATTAACAGGTATATGGATTACACAGGTGGGCATAAAAAAAATCTGCAAACATGGTTTTTCAAAGTTAGCCAAATCTTATGGATTACTCACATCTTTTCCTCCTTGTTATGAATTCCAGCCATCTCCAGTTTTAGAAAATTGCCCAAAACTACTCTAGTTAACAGACTGGGGAGCGGGGAGGATTATTTCTATACAGTGTATAGTACTATGCTGTTAGAACAGACCCATTTGAATCACTGGAACTTACAGAAGTGTTGACTCATTAAACTCCCAATGGGCATACTTTGGTGCTATTTTATGTGCTAAGCAACAGGATTTTGGCTGATGACAATTACCTTGCAACTGCTAGTTATATTACTTGCTACCCTAAAAGCAACTGGTTACAGATAACTACATTACCTGTAACAGTTTAGTTCCTAGTTCTGTTGATAATTGAATCCAGAGCTCCTCCATTCTACTCAAGGAAGGGTGGAAATGATCCTAGCTCTGGAGTTGCTGCAGATACTTTTCCTCCCATTGGAACAAAGAGGGGGAGATAAACTAGCAGAATGACAAAATGGTGGGAAGGTCACCTGCTACATCTGTCCTAAAAATGGACATCGTGGCACTGCGGGTTAAACTGCAGAAGTCTCTGTGCTGCAAGGTCAGAAGACCACAGTCATAAAATTGAATGCATGTGATGGAGTGAGCTCCCGTCACTTGTCCCAGCTCCTGCCAACCTAGCCATTCAAAAGCATGTAAAAATGTGAGTAGATAAATAGGTACCACCTCAGTGGGAAGGTCACAGTGTTCTGTGTCTAGTCATGCTGGCCACATGATCACGGAAACTGTCTTCGGACAAACGCTGGCTCTGCGGCTTGGAGACGGGGATGAGCACCGTGCCCTAGAGTTGGACACAACTGGACTAAATGTCAAGGGGAACCTTTACCTACATCTTTCCTGGCCAGCATGGGCCTGCTAGGGCTCTAGGAAACAGCATTCCCCTGTCCCGCTCCCACACCCTTCTTAAACACATTATCTATGTGCAGGACAAATGGATAAATACACCAAAACCATTTTTGTAGAACTATCCCAAATGAAGGCTGGGGCTGCTCTTTATTCCTTCTTTCCAGCCACTGTGCTCCAGGCTACCTCAGGAACTCTCCTGACGTTCTCAAATCCTTCTAAGAAGGCCTTTGGATCTCTTTCAATATAATTTGCCTGGGATTTGAGTCGAGCTAATCCTTTACATTTTTTGAAACTCATTAGATTGATGAAAACTCAACCCCACCCACCCAAAGTAACCTGATAATGTTAAGACGGCTTAAAACTCTCCTTTTGTATTAGTCTAGTTGCTTAAAGCTATCCCTGGGCAAGATACAATGGAGGCTTGAAGACACAAATCCCACAATCAATGCATGGTTAATCAACTGCCTCTTCCCCCCCTCATCGTATGCTGAACTGAGTTTAGAGGTGGAAAGCTACTGAGAACAAACACATATCATCAGATATATACACACAGTCCTGGTATTGCTAGGATAGGTTTTAGGAAAGAAAATGGGGTAGCATTATTGAAATTCTTGAAAAGAATCTGGTATATTTACCAAAAGATGACAATAAATTGTGGGGTGGATGTAGAGATAGTAGATTTGTGTGACATGCTTTTCTGCATCCTGCAGTTGACCTGTTGTGTGCCACAGTGCGTTAGGGTGTGGTTATACTGACAATACGAACTGCTTTTGAATTGGGTTTTGCAGAATTGAAATCAATTTGCAAAATTCCAATGCACAGCGACATCTGCTTTTCTTTCTTTCTTTTTTTGCCACAAGGCATTTTTAAAAAAAGATAACAGCAGGGGCTCTTAAATTTAACATGCTTGTGAAATTGATTCTTTATGAATCACTTTGGGCAATGTGAATGCCCCTGTCATTTTAAAAACTACCTTGGTGGGTGGTAGTGGGTTTCAAAAGTAATGTCACTCTGTCACTATGTTATTTAATTTTTTTTTAAAAAAAGGAAGAAATGCGCACATTCCAAGGGATATTTGAAATCTGAAGAAATACCGTACAGCATCGAAAACATGGAAAAGAAGAGGTTGCAATAATTGGCAATGAGCCAGGATCAGCATCAATGGAAACTGCACATTCTGCAAACATGTTGGTTAATAAAATGATTTCAAAAT